>NC_142735.1:4678125-4996250 GCF_051943395.1 Hippocampus bargibanti
CACGCCTATTATTATTATTTGCATCCTCATACTTATCATTAATTTATAATAGTAATTATTATTGTTATTATTATAATTATTATTATTAGTGTTATTATTTTACACAAATCACACAAGTTATTATTATTCACATTATTAGGATCATCATTGTAATATAATAGTAATAATAATAATAATGATTATTATTATTATTCAAATTAAATTTATTATTCAAATTAAAATGTAAATTAATAATAATAGTAATAGTATTAATATTTATTATTATTATTATTATTATTATTATTTTATTATTATTATACACAAATCACATCAGTGTTGGTCCTTAAACTATTTTCCTGTTGTGGAAAGAGCTAAACTTGACAAAAATAAGCTATTTGTAATCATTGTGTTCCAAGAATGAAGCGTTCACCGTAATAGTCTATCTTTCCCCAAAATACTGTTTGCTTAACCAATCACACTTTTATTTGTTTTTCACTTTAAATTGTGCAAATACCTAGAAAGTTGTCCTGACATTTCATTGTACACTTATGGTACTGCATATAAAAATGCAGTATTGGTCGAATGCTGGTGAAAAAAAAGCTTCTCCACTAATGCTGTCCATATTTTTTTTATTGTGAAAATTCTCAAAGGCAAGGATTTGCATGAATACTGTTTAGCCACAAAGCACCCAACTCTTCATCCGACGAGATTAATGCCATCCCTGAACTATTCCAACCATAATGTGGGGAATTTTGTATAGTATGAGGGCTTCCATGTAATGTATTACCTCTAACAAACAATAAAATAATAACAGAAGCTTTTTTGTTTCTTTAATGTAAATCACATAGAACAAATACATAAAACTTACAGTACATGTTTCATTACAAAAATGTTTTCACAATGGCAATGGAGTGGGAAAGTCCTTTTTTTGGGGGCAGGTGTCCCCGGAAGAGAAAAAATGTGTTCAGGCACTTCACATGCTTATTTGCTCACTGGCTGCAGCTCCCACAAGGCCGCAGTCCATTCTCGTTACAGGAAGTGCACTTGAGGGCTTTGAAGGAGTCCGTGAAGCAGTTGCGGAACACAGACATTTTGCTGCCATGGCACGTCGAGCACGGGACGAAGGCGTAGCCTCCGCAACTCTGGCACGCCTCGGGGTACTGTACCCTCTGTGGGGAAGACACGTAAAATATGTCTTCAGTTTATTAGGGATGCAAACAACAGTCACTCTCACACTCACACCTAGGGACAATTTGGAGTGTTCAATCTGCCTGCCATGCATGTTTTTGGAATGTGGGAGGAAACCGGAGGACCTGGAGATAACCCACGCAGGCCTGGGGAGAACATGCAAACTCCACACAGGGAAGCGGGACACAAACCGGAGACCTGTGCACTGTCAAGCCGGCGTGCTAACCACTCGACTACAGGCCACCCTTATTCTTATTGTTCTAATTAGTAGTAGTAGTGGTAAAGGTAATGTTAATATTTTTTTAATTTATAATAATAATAATACATTTAATCTCTAAACGCCTTTCAAAACTCTTTAACACTACACTTTACAGTCACTGGATTTTTTTGTGCGGGTGAGCAGCGGCAGCTATTCGCGCCAGCGTTCACTATACCCGGAAGTGATTAACTCATTCACTGCCAGTCGATGTGTAAAAAAGTGTCCACTCAAGTGCCAGGGTTTTTGTCATTGTCACTCGAATTCCAGGACCCATGGAATAATGAGTTTTAGGACTACATAAACATTCAATTCAGCGTAAGAAACCTTTGACTCTCTTCTTTCATCAGAATATAAGCATTAATTCCTCAATGATATGGGTCTGGAGTTATATGAGCTTGAAATGAGGGCAGCTGTCCGAAATACAATGCAATACATAGATCAGGGGTGTCAAAGTCATTTTTTGCCGCGGGCCACATTGTACTTATGGTTTCCTCTCGAGGGCCGTTATGAATTTGGGGAACCCATTAGAATGTTTCAATCCCTTCAAATATTACATATAGAGCACACAGCAAATTAATGAATAACTCGTTTTCAAATCTGAAGTCAAGAATAATGACTTTTATTGTGGTTGACATCCAAAAATATGAAATTTTGGCTCAGATTTTAGCAATCATCATGGAATTTAACAAGTTTGAATTGCTTTCGCGGGCCGAAAAAAATGATGTGGCGGGCCGGATTTGGCCCGCGGGCCTTGACTTTGACACCTGTGACATAGATAGTGGTTTATATCGCGCTTTAATAACAGCTGAAGCTTTATGTTTGTATGTATGTATGTATGTATGTGTGTATGTGTATGTGTATGTGTATGTGTGTGTGTGTGTGTGTGCGCGCGTATGTATGTATGTATGTATGTATGTATGTATGTATGTGTGTATGTATGTGTGTGTGTGTGTGTGTGTGTGTGTGTGTGTGTGTGTGTGTGTGTGTGTGTGTGTGTGTGTGTGTGTGTGTGTGTGTGTGTGTGTGTGTGTGCGCGTGTGCGTGTGCGTGAATGTTTGCTGTGTGCATGTGTGTCTCACAATCGAATTTCTGTACTGGACCGACACCCTAATGTAAGCATTTTGAATAAATGATATCAAGTCATGGACTGTACAGTGCAGAACAATGTCCTGGGCATGTTCTGCATCGGAGTTAATGTGTTGGAAGCCAAGTCAATAACAACCACTCCATTATTGATGCTCACTTATTGGCTGTGCTAATCTTTTACATTGCTCATGTTTTATTGATGACACGCGTATGTACGTGTGCATATGTTCAGATTTGAAAACTAACCTCAATTTTTGTCAAAAGATCTTGGAGTTCTCCGGATTCATTCATGCTCAGTATCTTCTCAGCACCCTGAAAAAATTAATTTATGTATAAAATGCATAAAACAGAAATATTGAGGAAAGTTTTTGATGTCAGCAAGCCAGTTTTGGACACCATGAAAGCGCTTGATATGTCCTCTTAGCTCAAGATACTTCATTTTCCATGGCAATGTAGTAAAAGGGTAAACGGGACTATTTTATGACTGAGGATTATGCTCAAAATCCTTTTTGAATTGTGGAATATGCATAAAACGCAAATGTCTGTATAAATATACCGACTTGAGAACAGGTTTTCTTGTATTTGTCACTTTAAATGAGGTCTTATGCATGTCATTTTTATTATGTTCGCAATTGGACTAAACTGAACATGAATTTGAAATGGCAAAACATTCGACTTTTTTGCATTAACGACTATGAATGCATAACTGTGACACTCGCTCATGTTTGAGATCGCAAATGATTTTTAATTGAAGATATTGAATGTAATTTCAATTGGAATTGGTACAGGCGCTGCCAAACTTACGACCATTCGTGTTACGACGTTACAGTACATACAAATTTTTTTGCGGGTACTGTATCTCGAAAAATGTTCGGACAGAAATGCTCTAAATTAGATTTTGTATTGCGCGCCTTTTTCCGGCTGAGCTCACTTGCGATTGGCTGCTTACTATGCCTCACGCACGCGCACGCACACAAACACATTCGAGGTTTTTCAAATGCAGGAAGATTACGCGACGGACACCAAGCCTGACCAATCAGCGCCCGGCGATGCTGATGATTTGCCAACGAGTTCCGGCCCCGATCCGCAGAGCTCGTTTACGATTGGCTGCGTAGAGTATGTGGGCGGGAAGAAAATCCCTTTTACCAGCTGACGCTCTGAGGAAGAGGCACCGAGCTCGTTTACGATTGGCTGTGTAGAGTATGTGGGCGGGCAGAAAATCCCCCTTCACAGTTGAGCTCCAGGAAGACGCGATTCATTACAAAAAGTAATGGCAGCTTCAGTTATGGCTGACTGAAGTCCCGACGACATATCTCGTCGTACTACAGTAGGTGTGAATTTATTTTACGACTGTTAGAGCGTCTGTGTTTTATACTTCGTCGTTCATTGTTTGACTTAAACATCCATTCCATACCAAATATCGCACTGAAGCAATTTACGAACAAATTCACCTTACGAACGACTGCTCGGAACGTTATCTCGTTCGTAAGGCGAGGCGCATCTGTAATAAGAGCACTAATAATTGCACTCCCACCACACAGGTATCCCACATGTTAAACACTGACCCCGAGGTAGTGTCCATCAACGAAAACCACAGGCAGCGATGGAGGCTCTCCCACTCGTTTGCAGCGCTGCTCCAGTTCCTTGCCGTAGTCACTGTCCAGAGCAATGTTCCTCTCCACAAATTTGAGCCTGTGATTCTGGAAGATCTTGCGCACCAGCTCGCAGCGTTCAAACGTGGTTCTTACCACGCGGAAGCTGGTGGTGTAGATCACCATCCGACCGAACTCCAGCAATAACTCCACCTGAGGACAAAATGAAGGTTGTGATTTCCAAATATGTTTTGCGTTTCAACTGTGTTTCTGCTCTATAACAACGAACAGATAAATATTTTACCCCAAACAATTTAAAAAAAAAAAAACAATTCTAAAAGAAAGTATTTTCCAGCCCGGTGTTTAAGGCACATCCCCAATGAATGGTGCATTTTCAAACTTTTTCCATATACAGTGATACCTTGGCTTACAAACTTAATTGGTGTGTGTAAGGTGAAAAGTGTGCATCTCAAAAAATAATTTCCCATAGGAAACCATTAAAATGAGAATAATCCGTTCCCAGGTCCGCATAAAACATCATTTTATACTTTTTAATTTTCTAAGACTTAAAACTACACACCATATACCTTATTTTATGTATAATAAATATCAGAATCAGAATCAGAATCATCTTTATTGCCAAGTATGTAGAACACACAAGGAATTTGTTTCCGGTAGAACACGCTGCACTAGTATCGTCGTCAAAAAAACTGCTAAGTGGCACTATACATGGTATTATGATTAAAGAAATAAACTGTACTATATAATAAAGTCGTTTTATTTACCTTTGTGATGGTCGTTGATGGCTTGATGGAATGGAGTGGCCGGTTTCATCAACATTGAACACTTGATGAGGAACGTAACCTTCTTCTTTCACCATCTTGAGGAATGATCCCTTGTAGGTGCTTTCTCTGTGATAATCGTGTGTAGTTCCTCATCAATTTTGTTCTGTTTAGCTGGGATAGCTTTTTGTGTCAAGTGCTTGTGCGGGTTATTTGTGGAGCCTGATTGATGGGATATTTTAACCTTGCAGTCTACACTCTTGCCTTGTAACTCTCAAAGTTGAAACTCTCTCACAGTCGTCTGCCTGTCTCTTTAATGTTGAAACCACCCCCCTCACTGCTGCGTTGTTGACCAATCACGTGGCTCTAACCAAAGACTGGGGGCGAGGAATAGAGGACAAAAACAGGCGGCTGCTGTTAGAAGAACGGGCTCGTTCGCGAACGACACATCACTCATTAAGGCAGCTCCGTGTACGGAAAAAGTTTGTATGCCGAGGTAAAATTTTCAGAAATGTAACGTTCGTAAACCGAAATGTTCGTAAGCCAAGGGGTTCGTAAAGCGAGGTATCACTGTATAACGCACACCGGAGTACAAGGCGCACCCCCAATGAATGGTATATTGTCAAACTTTTTCCATATACTGTATAAGGCTCACCGGAGTATCAGGTGCAACTGCAATGAATGGTGTATTTTCAAACTTAAAATAAATAAGGCGCACCGGAGTGTAAGGTGCACCCCCAATGAATTGTGGATTTTCAAACTTTTTCCATATATAAGGTGCACTGGAGTATCAGGCGCACACCCAATAAATGACAAAAGTTTTCAAAATATAATGTATAAATATATAAAAGTTTTCCATATATAAGGCAAACCACATAAGAGGCTACAGTAGAGAGTGGGGTTATGCAAGACTTCTACAGCGGGAAATGGAGTCGGTAGCTGCTGACAGTGGCTCAATACAATAATAATACAGTAAAGTCTCGTTATATCGATATTCAAGGGAATCCGAAAAAATATCGATATAACCGGGACTATCGATATATCCGACCCTGTTTGCATGTAATTTTCTCTGTGCGTGCATAGAAATAGTATCGATATAACCGGGAATATCGATATATCCGATATCGATATAACGAGACTTTACTGTAATACGTTTCGTTTATGAGCGCCTTTCAAAACTCTGAAGGACACTTTACAGTCACAGGATATTTTTTCTGCAGGTGAGCAGCGGCAGCCACACGCGCCAGCGTTCACTCAACCCGGAAGTAACAAAGTAAAATGATACCTCAACTTACGAACTTAATTGGTTCCCAGAAAGTGTGTGTAAGGCGAAAAGTTTGTCTTCCAAACATTAATTTCCCAATTGTAAACCATTAAAAATGAGAATAATCCGTTTCCATTACTTCACATATAAGGCGCACCTGTGTATAAGGCACAGGGTCATTGTATTTTCCGCACCCGAAATCTTTCATTTTCTTCGAAAGAAGACCCTGCGCCTTATACGCAGGTGCACCTTATATGTGAAGTCATATTGGGCCACAACAAGAAGTCTCACAACTAGTCAGTGAAGAAGTCATGCGTAACCCCAGCCTCTACTGTAGTGCCTTATAATGTGGTGTGTTTCATACTTGAACATTTTTTATCTTTTTATAAATAATATTTAGAAAACGTTTTCATTCATTGAAGGTGCGCCTTATAGTCCTGTACGCCTTATACACCGGAAAATACGGTACACAAACTGCCTCTTTCATGAGAACATCTGCGAAATTTGATGTGTGGATTTAGGTGTTTTTATATTTTCCTACTAACGTTCATATGTATCTTTATTTAGCGTCCAATAAGTTTTATTAGAGGATGCTCTCATTCAAATATATAGCCATTGCTAACAGTCAGCTCTATAACAATAAATTTCAATAAATTCCACACACTGAAAGTGTTGTGTCGTGGATCTACTTGTCTGACAAGCATAAAAGGTCACAACAAAGGATAAGATCAGCGCAGAATGAAAGATTAATGATACATTCCGGTAAGTGTGTTAAGAAAAACTAATCAGGGTAATGAATTCTCAGCATTTTGTGTTCTGCTGTCGTGGGGCAGCATACAAAGAGAACCTTGTTGCTGAGTGGGACACGATCTGAGTAGACAGTTACACTTTTCATTGCTTAGGAGAATTATGCAGACTAACAGTGAGATTATATTTGTTTTAGGAAAGATATGTATTGAATAGTAATCAAAAATTTAATTTGAGCTTTGTAGCTCGGAAATATAGTAACATGGTTGGTCTGGTGGTTAAGACTACAGCAGTCATACAAACTCCAGGTTTATGTCAACAACATAAATAGAATAAGAAAAGGAAGTCCAACATGGCACCTGAGAAGGCAGCCGTCAGCAAGTGCTCTCACAAACTGTCGTGGCTTGGAATTGAAGCGGATTTACGTGGGACATGAAATGTGAGACAATCTCTTGTCGTCAACGAGCTTCGTGTTTGCTTTCAACGTTTAGCTTGTAGCAGATTTGCACATTCCACCATGATGTCCCTGATCCAGTGGTGAAAAAGATGCTTTGATCTTCTCCTCTTTTATCTAGAACTGCTTCATACAACAAAGACGGTGAAGAAAGTGCTTTATTGTGATGTGAAGAAAGGACATTATTATTATTATTATTATTATTATTTTTATTTCAAAATGGCACCGCGAGAATTGCTGACTTTACAGGAGCTCCTGTGTTTAGTTTTTGCTTCTGTGAAATGTAAATTTCTCCACTGTGAGACAAATAAAGGCTCATCTAATCTAATGGCATTTTTAGAGAGGAGAGACAATAAAGATTCTAATCATCTATATTGATCATTTAAAAAAATACTGATTTTCATATCACAACGTGGCATTGATGACCTTTCACTTCATTTATTTGCAAAATCCTTCACTCATTGACTGCCAGACGTGTGCAAAAATGTGTCTACTTCAGTGTCAGGGTTTTTGTCATTGTCACTTGAATTCAAGGACCCACAGAATATTGAGTTTTAGGACTACATAAACATTCGATGCAGTGTAAAAAAACACGTAGATTTTCTTCTTTCATCAGAAAAAAAAAGTTAATTCCTAAGTTATACGGGTCTGGAGTTATATGAGCTTGAAATTAGGGTGGATATCCAAAATACAATGCAATACATCCATATTGGCTTATATAGCGCTTTAACAACGGCTAAAGCTGGAACAAAGTGCTAATATGGGGGAAAAGTGGAAATGCTGCCCCCTGTGGGAGGGAAAAGACATCCAGAGGTCATCACCAGCGCTTTATCGGCACCCAAGCATGAAAAAACAAAACCCGAACAAATTCGTGAATGGCGCTCGACGTCATATTTTCAATTCCCAAATGAATTTGTGGATGGCAATGAAAGAGGCGTTTGCACGAGGTTTATGGATTTGAACCAGCATATTATCCTTCCTTCATAATTTTAATGTCAAGGTTAATTCAAATAATTAAAATAAAGTCATCAAGACAATGAAAAGTGTGCACTTTGCCATGAAATTTTTGCAGTATGCAATGCCAAAAATTATTGCAAAAAGACTTTCAGTTGAAAGGAATCAGGTGATTTTTTTTTTAACTTGCCCATTCAGGGTGATCATTAGCAAGACTTACACTGTTGCAATGGGGGAGGTTTTCAAAGAGCGTCTGCCCCGCGCTGACTTTGTGCTTGACCCCCCTCACAGTGCCATTTTTGCTGAGGATGTTGACCCTTTTGGAGGTGAACGTCCGATCCTTGGCAGCCCCGGCAGCGTACACTAATAGCTCGTCAGGTTCACTCTCGCTGTCATCCAGCTCCGACCCCAAGTACCCGCCGTAGGAGGTCCCATCTCCACTGGCCGCCGAGCTACTGGTGCAGTCCGAGTCAAGTGAGTCACAAAGCCCTTCGTCTTTGAACATCTCCTTCAGCACGCGACCGCTGCTCCCCGAAGCCACCCGAAACCTCACCCGCTTCTGGGTCTTGGCCTGACGCTCCACGACTGTCTCGTCCATTTTTGAGCGTCCTTATATTCCACTTACGTCTACATATTCCACTATGGTGCACAATTTGGCAGGCCCCTCCTTCTCACTCAGTTGAGTTTGCCATGGATTTACCAGCGCCGATTAATCCGATCTAAAAAAGGGCCGCCAGCCTAAACTGCCTAAGCTGCTATTCAATTATGCATGTGTTGTTACCACGGCAACCAGGCCGGCAAGGTAAGGAGATCGCTTTACGTGCCTTAATGCATCTGGTATTTACACAGTTTTCACTCACGCTTTGACACACTACAGTTAAAGGACAACCGACGTCTCCAGACAAGTTGTCTCCATAATTTGTAAAATGGCTTCAAATGACTTCTACTGAGCGTATTCTACAAAGATTCCACCGCATATACAGTAAAGTCTCGTTATATCGATATCGGATATATCGATAGTCCCGGTTATATCGATACTATTTCTATGCACGCACTGAGAAAATTACATGCAAACAGGGTCGGATATATCGATAGTCCCGGTTATATCGATATTTTTTCGGACTCCCTTGAATATCGATATAACGAGACTTTACTGTAGCTATATTTTACGTTTTAAGACTCGCGCTGAATATTCAGGAAGTCTTGTTTTTGAGTTGGTGACGAGTCCGTACCTGACGTCACTAAAGGACCGCCCCTGACCGTAAAAAAAGATGCATTGTAGCGGTCCTTCCATCACGTCAATGTATTTTGCTGTACTTGTTTGGTCTGGGGAGCTCGTGTTGCACCCAAAAGCCACCAGAACGCCAGAAGAGGGCGTCCAAGCGCCTTATAAGGAATTTATCATCCTGTGGAAACGGAGGTGGCCACAGGAGGTCGCCATTTTGTGCCTCTTTTTTTGGGTGAGACATTTCCCCCCAATGTTTCCTCAAAATGGCACAAATAAATTCATTAATCGATTGCAAACATGTATGCTTTCTTCTTCAGAACTATTTGAATCATATTCATAACTGGATATGTAACAAGAAAGCATATTCTCCGAATCTGAAGCCATTGTTTTGATTCACTAGCAATGCTAGACGTCTTGGCGTGACGTCACGAACTGGGGGCGGGACTTTCTGAAAATGCCCAATTCGCAGCTCAATTTTTTTGCAGATTTTGGACACTTTAAGTGATTTTTATTGGTGTTTTGCATTTGACTAAAAATATCATACTGCGTGTTTTGGGTATTTTAGATACTATAAAACATTTTTCTGATGTCAGTTAAAAAACATAAAAGTGACGTCGGTTGTCCTTTAATGGATTGCCATGGTGCACTTTAATTAAACCAGAAAACATTTTTGACTTTCACCCCGCCTGCCTTCAGCTTCATATTAATTGAAGAACAAATACACCAGGGCCTGCCAAAGTTCGGGGATTTTGAGTACTGGCAGATAGGTCAAATTATTAAGAGACTGGGTTAAAAAGTAGAAAGAACGACGGGGGTAAAAAAGTAGGAAGGAAGGAAGGAAGGATGACAAAAGGACGAAATAAAAAAGGAAGAAAGGCAGGAAAGAAAGGTAGGAAAGAAAGGCAGGTTTTTAGTTTTTTAAACAAGTAGGAAAATTTGAGTCTCATGAAGTATTTGTTGAAAAATGAACTACATTAGAAAGTGTTTTTTTTTTTAATTTTATTTAAAGGGCAACCGACGTCACTTTTTTGTTTTTTAACTGACATCAGAAAAACGTTTTATAGCATCTAACATACCCAAAACACGCAGTATGATATTTTTATTCAAATGCAAACCCCAAATAAAATTGACTTAAAGTGTCCAAAATCTGCAAAAAAAATGAGCTGCGAATTGGGCATTTTCAGAAAGTCCCGCCCCCAGTTCGTGACGTCACGCCAAGACATCTTTCATTGCTGGAGAATAAAAACAATGGCTTCAGATTCGGAGAATATGCTTTCTTGTTACACATCCAGTTATGAATATGATTCAAATAGTTCTGAAGAGGAAAGCATACATGTTTGCAATCGATTAAATAATTTATTCCGTGCCATTTTGAGGCAACATTGGGGGGAATGTATCACCCAAAAATGGCGTCCAAGCTCCTGTGATGAATTAATCAGCCCGTTTCCACAGGCTGATAAATTCCTTCCATGGAGCTTGGTCGCCCTCTTCTGGCGGCCTTTTGGTGCTACACGAGGTTTTCAGATCAAACAAGTACAGCAAAATACATTGACGTGATGGAAAGACCCCACAATGCGTCTTTTTTACGGTCAGGAGGCGGTCCTTTTCTGACGTCACGTGAGGACTCGTCACCAACTCAAAAACAAGACTTCCTGAATGTTCAGCGCAAGTCTTAAAACGTAAAACATAGCTATATGAGGTGGAATCTTATTAAAATACGCCCTGTAGAAGTCATTTGAAGCCATTTTACAAATTATGGACACAACTTGTCCGGAGACGTCGGTTGTCCTTTAAGTACTCGTAAGAAGGATCACATGACTCCCATTCTGGCATCCATTTTCCATTTTACTTTCATTCCTTTTATCACTTTGCTGCTGTGAAATGTAAATTTGTCCACTGCGAGACTAATAAAGGCAAATCCAATCCAATCCAATCCAATCCAATCCAATTTTCTGGCTCCCTATACATTTTAGAGTTCTTTTCAATATCTTATTTTTTTAAAATCTTTAAATAGCCTCGCTCTTCCTTGAAGAGTGAATGGGGAAATTGAAAATATATATATATATATATATATTTATATATATTTTTAAGAGTACTACAAGAAATATGTGTTACATTTTAAATTTAGAGAGCCAAAATATGCCTAACCCAAATTAAGATACACGAATAAACTAACCACTGGAGGGAAATAGACTTACACAAATGGAAAATCATGAAGCCTATTTAACAGATATGACGCTTTTAATTTTGTTATATGACAAATATATTGTAGCAATTTTCATATTGTGATATTGCCCTTATCCTTATATCCCAAACAGTAATTATGGGAATTTTTCCCCTTCTCTTGTTCTTGTATAGACTTTTTATATCCACTGTATAGTAGGAGTAGAAACGCCAAGGCCTGTTTAAATTAGTCATCCGTGTCATCACATGTGATATCAAACATAAAAGCAATTGCTTTCAAGCACATGCACACACATACACAATACACGCGAGCACACACACCGAGGAGGCAGTCTTCTTGTCACTGTTGCCTGGCAACCACAAGAACCACATAATTTCATCCCCGTGGTGGCGTACTGATGTTGAATTAGGAGGTGTGGGGAGGAAAACAGACAATCTTTGGGAAATGAAGAGGAGGAGATTTGTGGAGATCTCCTTATCTTGAGATGTGGGACACTCCTCGTCTTGTTATGTTTACAGTGTTATAAAATATGCTTCTTCTTTGACATCTTATACAATACGCTGACTATGCATTCTTTAGCAAGGCAGTGTGAGTATAAATAACCACATGTAATAAATCCCGTGTAACGCAAATACATGTACAACCTGGACATAAGAAAGTATTATACAGTGACTATACTATACTATACTATACTATACTATACTATACTATACTATACTATACTATACTATACTATACTGTACTGTGCTGTACTATACTATAATATACTAGACTAGACTAGACTATACTATACTATACTAAGGGGTATATCTTGCATGGTTAAAATGCCTCCATGTACACTCACATTTGTACAGTGTGCACTCTTGACACTACGTATTTGTGGTGTATTGCAATTCTTACAAGCGACTGCAGTGGTGCTGCTGTTGCACTATGTGCTCCTCTGTGAGTGATTTATGTGGAAACGGAAGTCCATTCTATACTGTATATGAGCAAAAACAGCATGAATGCTATATTCATTCATGTATTCATTCATCCTCCGAACCACTTATCCCAGATGTCTTCGGGCACTAGGCGGGGGACACCCTGAATTGCAGCCAATCGCAGGGCACACAGAGACAAACAGCCATCCGCTCTCACACTCACACCGAGGGACAATTTTTAGTGTTCAATCAGCCTGCCATGCATGTTTTTGGAACGTGGAAGGAAACCGGAGGTCCACGCTGGTTTGGTTCACTTCCTGTATGAGAAAATGGAGGCTTGGAATGTGGTGAAGAAAGAAACGGATGTTTAATGTTATTATTATTATTATTATTATTATTATTATTATTATTATTATTATTATTATTATTATTATTATTATTATTAGTAGTAGTAGTATTATTTATAAGTGCCTTTTAAAACTGTCAAGGACACTTTATTAATGCCCAAGAGATATTATTTAGCCGACAAAATTGGTGAAAACGGGAGAGACGCGAGGGCAAACGGAAAATGAGACATCCTTGTGATGTGATATAAAAAAAACACGAGACAAATTATGCACAAGTGATGAGATGTAATGAGAAAAAATGGCTGGATGATCTAAAGAGTTTGATGTTTCTCTTTATTTGTAAGTAGGTTCGTTGTCAGATCTCCCAGGCAGGTGACGCGCAGAGCTTGATCGTGGCGTGGAGTTGAGCAAGCCGGGCGTGAGTCTGAGATGATTCTGCCCCGTGGTTCGCCCAATCTCTCTGTCCCGCGACAGCTCCTTTTATACAATTTGCAAGCGTGTGCTATGCGTCAGGGTGATACGCACATCAAGGAGATCGAGGAATTGAAAGACATGAAAGTGTTGAAAGGCGCACTTCAAAATCATACACGCGTGTGCCGCAACAGATCAGGTCAAGAGAATTTTATTTTTTTATGATTCCATCCCAAAAAGACTGTTTTCCTGAGGTGATAATGAAAAAAGAAATACGAGGTAAGGAGAAAAGAGATAAAATGTATTGACATATCGATGAGAAGGTTTCTTCAGCCGTCATCTGTACAAAAGTGAAGGTTTCGGACGTTTCGCCTCCTATCCAAGAGGCTTCGTCAGCGAACTAAAGTCTGCCTGGTCGTATCGGCCCCATTTATATATCCCTAATGTCCAGACATGGTGGCGCCGGACACAGCTATGATAGGTCCCTACTCTCAGGTTGGGGGGGGGGGGCAAGGGACCCCTCCCTATTGATTGACTGTCTCCAAAAGTTAGAGAAAGGAAAACATATAGACAAACAGATGTATTTTAGATTATACCCGGGAGAGGCCACGCCATGTATCTACGGCCTGCCAAAAATACATAAAGAAGGGTTCCCCCTCAGACCCATTGTTTGTAGCATTGACTCCTCTACATACAATGTAGCCAAATATTTAAAAACTATTTCAGCTCCGTTGGTTGATAACACACAATATCACGTAGAGAACACCACAGGGTTTGTAGAGAGGATCAAAGATCTCATATTGAAACCTGAGGAAACTTTGGCATCATACGATGTGACTTCTCTCTTTACATCTGTCCCAACCCCAGCAGCAGTCTCAGTGGTGAGGACGAGGCTGCTGGCGGATGTTTCTCTGCATGAAAGAACCAAACTGAAACCGGATCACATCTGCCAATTATTAGAAATCTGCCTTAACACTACGTATTTTCAATTTCGGGAAAAATTTTATAAACAAATTCATGGTTGTGCTATGGGCTCACCAGTTTCACCCATAGTGGCTAATCTTTACATGGAAGAGATGGAGAAACAGGCCCTCGCATCCTTCCCGGGGACAAAACCTAGACACTGGTTTAGATATGTGGACGATACTTTTGTCATAATTAAGAAACAAGAAATTCAATCCTTCACAGATCACCTCAACTCTGTAGACTTCAACATTAAATTTACTCGTGAGGACATTCAAGAGAACCAACTAGCCTTCTTGGATTGTAAAGTAATTATAAAAGAGGACAGAGCGCTAAAAACAGAAGTCTTTAGGAAGGCTACGCACACTGACCAATACTTACTTTTTGACTCTAACCACCCTTTACAACATAAACTAGGAGTTATCAGAACCCTCCAGCATAGGGCTAAACTAATACCAACTAGCACTGAAGGTAGACAAAAGGAGTCAAAACATATCGAGAGCACTCACTAACTGTGGCTACCCTCAGTGGTCATTCAACAAATGTCAGAAAGAAAGAATAGCGAACGAAACCAATAATTCTCAAGATTCTAAAAGGAGAGGAGTAGCAGTACCGTACATTGCAGGAGTTTCTGAAAAATTACAAAGAGTCCTTTGGCAACATAAAATTCCTACTTATTTCAAACCGATAAACACGTTAAGGCAAAAATTAGTGCATCCAAAAGATAGGCTACCAAATGAAAAACAAAGTAATGTAGTTTATTCCATACATTGTAAGAATGAAAATTGTAAAGAGCAGTACATTGGGGAGACTCAACAAATTCTCAAAAAAAGACTTTATCAACATCGCAGGGATAATACTAGTGGGCCTCAATCGGCAGTACATTTGCACCTAAAAGCTACTAACCACTCATTTGACGACAATGAGGTTAAAATCTTAGCGAAAGAACATAGATGGTTTGAAAGGGGGGTAAAAGAGGCGATTCTTATAAAACAACAAAATCCTTCATTAAACCGGTCTGGTGGGGTGAGGTTCAATTTGGATCGTTCATACAATAGCCTGCTTAGGCAAAACAGGTTAGGCAACTTTCGCAATGCTGATGAGGGTCGTTATGCTGATGAGGTGATACCGGGGGGAGTGGGGGTAATAGGCCAGTCGTTAGTCAGGAATGTAGGAACAATCAGTGGGGCCACAGGGAGGGGTCCCTTGCCCCCCCCCCCACCTGAGAGTAGGGACCTATCATAGCTGTGTCCGGCGCCACCATGTCTGGACATTAGGGATATATAAATGGGGCCGATACGACCAGGCAGACTTTAGTTCGCTGACGAAGCCTCTTGGATAGGAGGCGAAACGTCCGAAACCTTCACTTTTGTACAGATGACGGCTGAAGAAACCTTCTCATCGATGGAACACTCCTGTACGACTGAGAGCTTACACAGACGAATGTATTGACATACTGTACGATAGACAGTCAGCCCCAACATGTGAACGAGTTCATTTCAACCTTTGCAACAAAAACAATCGCCAGAGGGGGTCGCTCAAGACCAATCAATACTTTAAACAACACATTTATTGATAATTACGAGTAATTATTAGGCAATGGTAAATCTAATCTGACCAATAACGTGACATTACAACTTTATTCGCCACTACAATAGGGACTTTTTTAATTGGCTTTGTGCCCGGTATCCAGAATCCACCCCCATTGCGGTTGAGGGTGGTACGATCCGTCGAGTAAGACACTGACGCCCCCTTTGCTACGCTTTACGGCAGAGGCAGTCAAGCTTGTACCGCGGCGAGTTGTCAAGTAACTCCTACCGGCCAAAGTGACAACGGGGATGCCGCGGGGAACCACGAACACAGGAAAGGACGGCTCCCGAGCTCCAAGCCCACGCTAGCAATCAACGCTCTGCGTGGGAGGAAAACCAAGGCTGTATTTTACCCCTCCCGCCCCTTTCTTTTTAACACTACACTGAGGTTCTCGGAGAAGCTGTCAGTGGGGGCTCGACAGAGCAGCCGCGGCCGCCTGACAGGTGCAGCCGCCCGGCTCTGCGTGTGGAAATGCCGCCCGTCCAGAGAACCATGTCGGATCTTCGAACGCGGGCCGACGGTATGTCGAATTCATACAAACACAATTCAACATGATGTATTTTGACATGCACATGCATTGTATGCTTATTTGCTGGTGATGGCAAAAGTAACGTGACGAGAATGTTATCACCAAGTATCACGATGAAGTCCGTTTTTGAAGCTTCACATTTAATTTCGGTTTATGACCGCGCTTTCCTGGACAAGAATAGCCACAATTCTATATGAGACGCAGTCAGGGGCTTAATTTAGGATTTCATCTCACACATAGTCCTGGAAACATAGTCAGCACACCCAAGTGCATTTCCCTTTCCTGCTCATACACATTACTGAAAATGTTTTTGCTTTCTGTTGAGATCTTCAGCGCTTTCGCGATGCATTTGTGATAATAAAGAGTCGAGATGGTCCTTCTTGTTTAGATCATACAAGTAGGGTATTTATTTGCCGGAGCGCAGAGAGCAACCGCATCTCTCTGCGTCGTACGAGAAGTCACACACATACACTGGCTTGGATCGTTGATCAAATCACTTGATGTCGCGTTCTGGCTGGTTTGCCAGATCAGCTCAGTATTACAGCATTTCACAAAATGAGTATACAATCTAACTTTCTTAACACTTTCAAATATGCTCATGAAAAGTATTAACTTTTTTTCATACACTATTCACTGCAGAAATGCTTTCACTCACTACAGTACTGAAATTTTGCTAAATGAATTTTGATTTTAAAGTCAGAATTCTGACTTTAAAGTCAGAATCTTGCCAACCCAGTGGCGGTCCGTGCATTTCACACCAAGGCCTTCAGTGAAGTCCTGCTTAGTCCGACTTGAACAAATATCCCTCGTAATACCATAATTTATGACACAACGGCTGGAGATATCATTTACAAAAGCACACGCACGCAGTACTGGGCGTGGCATCCCCTTAATCGTCTACAACACATGCTATTTTCCGGAGCAATTACACATCAATAAATCTGCATCAGCAATTAGAACTTGTCACTATACGTGATACTGCAAACACTTAAAAATAAAAGGAAATTTAAAATCATTTGTCCACAAAGTTTTATTAAGTCCACCAGGAATATGCAATCTTTAACAAGATTTTACGCTAAATTACAAAATGTCAGTTTAGTATAAGAAAAACAACAAGACGTTCACAAAACGAACTATTTGTTGAAAATAAAAGCCAACAAATCTTTTTCATTTGTTCTTGAGAATAGGCCTACATGCGACAGCGAGTTGTCCTCTCCTTCAGCCATTGTGGTTTAAAAAAGCGAGTAGATATACTTGGGTTTTCTGCTAAAGTTTCCGGGTCTGATCTGTTGTAGCTTGGTTTATTTGCATAGCGCTGTCTCCGCTGAGGGCTGAGGTAAAGTGAGTAACCAATTACAGGACGCGTACATGTCATGTTCAACGCGAGGCCCTCTAGCTGGCCTTACTGTGCCAACTCGTGATCTGATTGGCTATCGCAACTATATATCAACTACATGTGCCCGTTCATGTACAGCGCACAGACACCCTCACTGTTGATTCTGAAGGCGTCGGTCAGATTTCATACAGCCTGGCGACACAGGCTAGCTGAATTCTGATTGGATTAAAAACTGACCTAAAACTACAACACTGAAAGGAGCATAACCAAATGGATATAATATAACATCAAGAAAACAGTACGTAGAATAATTATATATATATTTAGAAAAAATACTTTTTTAATGAAATTGACTTTTATTATAATTATAATTATGATAATGATGTCTGATTATGTTAGGCCAGCAGAGGTAGGCCTTGCTGGCTCTGACGGCCCACCACTGTGCCAACCAAATATATTTTTTTCTTCAGTGGCCCTAATCCTCTTCCGTAAGTACGGAAGAGGATTATTAAAGTCAGAATTCTGACTTTAAAGTCAGAATTTCACACATTGTGAAAGGACAACCGACGCCTCCGGACAGATGTGTCCATAATTTGCAAAATCACTTCAGATGACTTCAGATGACTGAGTGTATTTTACAAAGATTCCACGGCAAATAGCTATATTTTACATTTTAAGACCCGCGCTGAATATTCAGGAAGTCTTGTTTTCGAGCTGATGACGATGCCTGACGTGACGTCACATCTGGAACGACCCTGACCGAGAAAGCGACACACAATGCATTTTGTGTACTTTGTTTGGTCTGAAAACTTCGTGTTGATCCGTGTTGATGGCAAAATTAGAAGGAAAACACATAAATAACGAAATGGGGAATTGTTGTGTGTTGCACCAAGACTACTATTTGATACTAGTTGACACAAATTCCCAGCAGACAAATCAGCCCATTTCCAACGGAGCTTGGACGCCATCTTGTGCATTTTCTGGGACGCTACATTGAAGTCTCGACGCCTCAAAATGATCCGGAAGGACTTCTTTAATCAATTGCAAACATTTATGCTTTCCTCTTCAGAACTATTTGAATCATATTCATAACTGGATGAGTAACAATTAAGCATCTTCTCAGAATCTGAAGCCATTGTTTTGATTTTAGAGCAAGGCAAGACGTCTTGGCGTGACATCACGCACAAGAGGGCGGGACCTTCTGAAACTGCATCTCCAAGGTCATTTTGAAGTAGTTTTGGGACACTTTAACTCATTTATATTGGTGCTTTGCATTTGACTAAAAATATCAACCTGCGTGTTTTGGGTATTTTAGATGCTTGGGTATTTTCAGTCAGTTAGGAAACAAAAAAAAAATGTTGGTTGTCCTTTAAAACACTGTCCCACACAGCTTCTAAAATATTTGATAACGTTACTAAATCATTTCAAATACTTTCACACACAACCTCATAGTAACTACAGAGAATTATGTCACTCACACACTGTGGCTCTCACATTTTTACTGAATTATTTTTTATCATACACAAATCGAACACTCTCACATCAACTAAAATGCTGCCAGCCACCATTAAAATTCTTACTCAACATTTTTCACTTCGACACTTAACTGCTAAAATGCTCTCACAAGCAACTGAAATGCTGACACACACAACTAACATGTCTTCTCACACATTACTGAACCGTTTTTCATTCAAACTCAGCCTACATATTGTTATTCTTCCTCTCACGTGATATATTTTTATTGCCTAACCTACATTCAAACGAACTACTGAAACACTTTCACACACTACTAAAATGTTGTAACTGAAATAATGAAACTATGTCGCCCTGGCAAACCCTCAAATTAGTGGCTGTGTGTGTGTGTGTGTGTGTGATGATACCTCTTGAAGTGAACCAAATGTAGCATGTGTCTGATCTGGTTCATGCTCATGCAAAGGGGGGAAAGCCCAGTGCTGGCTCTCGGGCCCACAAAACCCCGTACAACATCACTACCTCCAGCCTAACAGTACATTAAAAAGTGTCTGCTCACACACACACACACACGCAGTAAACACACAAAACACATTGACATATAAAACACAGCCATTGTGTTTTTCTCTAGGACCCTTCACTTCACCAGTAACTTTCCATTGTGGGGTGAAAATAATGCAGATGCTCAAAGAGAGGATCCATGAACTAGTTGCAGACATTTACTGTATATCCGTGTATCCGTGTGACCAAGATGGCTACTGTAGTTTGTGTGCATATTGAACCCGTGCATGATTCTGAATGTTTTATGAAAAATGATACTTGCTTTGCAAAGGTGAAACAGATTTGTTTATTTATTTTATGTTTTTGGATTTCTAAACCTGTCTGGTATAATTACACCACTAACTAACTAACTAACTAACTAACTAACTAACTAACTAACTAACTAACTAACTAACTAACTAACTAACTAACTAACTAACTAACTAACCAACTAACTAACTAACTAACTAACTAACTAACTAACTAAAATGGTCATCAGCACAGTAACATTCAAAAAAAGTAAAAATACTCACCATTTGATGACAATGCTCTGATCTTACCGTGAAATGGCCAATAAGATGTCCACTGCAGTCACCACTGTGTGCGTGTGTTACTTCTGGGTTAAGTGAACGCTGGCGTGTCTGGCTGCCGCCGCTCACCCGCAGGAAAAAAAAACCTTTTTTGTGGGACTGTAAAGTGTCCTTGAGAGTTTTGAATTATTATTATTATTATTATTATTATTATTATTATTATTATTATTATTATTATTATTATTATTATTATTATTATCTCTCATATATCATAATACAGTATACCAATAATGTTAATGTTTCTGTTTACATGATCTCTATGGGAAATGTCCATTGAAATGTGACTAAATAGGAGAGAGTTGTGTTTCCCAGTCTTCATTGTCACATAAGTGGTTACATTACATCAGTTAATTATGCACCTTGTGCCATTGACAAGAAGCTACAAGAACATTATACTGTTCTGCTTAGCACTGTACAAAAGTGTATTATTTGTAAATAAGTCATCATCTAACTTTCTAACCAGTGAAGTAAAATGAGATAATTTCCCACAGAGCATTAATGGCTCATTGCACACTGGTTAGGAATCATCACATTATAGTTTCAGGTGTAATGTAATTTGTATGTCAGATTGTTGTTGTTTGGAGTAGTCCGAAAAACACTGCAGCATACTGAGAGCATTAGTACTTTTTTTTTTTTACCTTTACAATGCACACAACTGTGAACCGGCAACTAGCTTTTTAAACGCCACCTTTGAGCTGGTAATTACAAGGCAATTTGTCATCCTTTTCGATACCACATGAGAACTTTGTGTTATCGTTACCGGAGACATGTGCATTCTACTGGAACAAAACTAAATAATTCAACACTAATGTGGAGTCCATAGAAAATTGATGCCTCTATGCCTCTTTAAGAGTGAAAAGTCTGGAACAAACCAGCAACTATAGACGAATTGAAAAACATGTTTTTTTTAATGTATTTCATTTTCAGCACACCTCCCACCCAATAGTTTTACTTATTTATTTTTAATCAAATTGCACACCAGGCAAGCCTACATCTAGAGAGAGGCCAGCCCTCTCTGACAGACTTAGCTCTTAATCCGCCAGCCGCATGCCCATCAGTGCACACTTCTGAGCCTTGCCCACCACGTGCCACCTCACTCCTCACTTCCCCTGTCTGTCTGTGTACTTATTCGTTGCCAAAATAAAAGTGTCAAGGTGACATATATTGACCGACATTACAGCCTACTGACAAAAAACCCAAACAATCATTGATGTCAATATTTTCCGATTATAACAATCCCATTTGAAAGCGCCATAACAACTATGAACTGAAATGTATTTGGAAATGTTGGCGTAAGCCACACCCTATGCAGAGAAAACCCACGCAAGCATGGAGGAACACGTGCATACTCCACACATGAAGGCTGCTACCGGGGTTCAAATCCTCTACCTCAGTACTGTGAGATGGATGTACTAATTCTTGGTCAACCATGCTGCAAGCTATTTCTGCCATTTAGTCATTGACCCACCTATTAAGACTAATATGCCTGAATAATGATAGTGATATTGGAAAGTAGACTGGGGAAAACTTTCCCCATATGACAGTAGAGAGAACTTTATCTTCCGGGTGGATCACTTACTGGTGATAATGTTGGATTGGATTGGCACCCCATCCCCTTTCAAATTGCTGCTGTGGACTGCAAATTTCCCCATTGTGGGACGAATAAAGATTTTCTGATTCTGATTTCACAGCAGCAAAGTTATGAAAGGAAAGAAAAAAGTAGAAAAACAAAATACAGGAGCTGCTAGAAAGGCAGCCCCTCTTGCGGCGCCATCTTGGAGTCAAAAGAACAGAAAAAAACTAAATAACAAATAATATGACAACACAAAGACAGAGTCATTCATTCTTAAACACTTTCTGTACCCTCTTTGTTACATGAAGCATTCTAGTGGAAAGAGGAGAGGATCAAAGTGTCCTTTTCAGCAGTGGATCAGGGTCGTCATGGTGGAATGTGCACGTCTGCCACAAGCTAAATGTTGAAAGCAAACACGAAGCTGTAGCATCCATTGACGAAAATAGATTGTCTCACATCTCCTGTCCCACGTAAATCCACTTCAATTCCAAGACGCAACAGTTCCACATACGCATTGCAACACCAATTGATGGATGGATGCGTAATTAGATGGACAGTATGTTTTTGCAACTACAATCAGGAATTTCTTTGCACTTCCATCATTTTACTTTGCTTGTTGGTAAGGCAGTTAACACATGCGGTAATTTACTAACTCAGTAGCGGCAACCAAAAATGAAATAATACTAACCTCACTCACAAGTGTTAATTGTGTTGTCGATCTGTCGCACGCATGCATGAACAGCAGTAAAGCGCCCCGAGCCGGCACGTGACATAAGTTAGTGTGGTCGTGTCTCCAAAGAACGGGGTCAGTCGGAAGGCAAATGGAAAGGTTCCATCCGATCGTCAATACAATGAAATTTTACATGCCATCCCTCTCAGTTCTCAAGTTTGTGCCACATGGGTGACACAAACCACCGTCTTGTCAAGCAGGTTTGTCATTTCCAAATATTTGGAGCTTCTAAAGATCAAATGATTAGAAAAAAAACATAATCATATACTAATATATGTTCTACCTTGATGGTGTCATGATCTCTACTTTACTACAATGCTGTTTTCTCATGTCCCCAAATCTCCACTCAATTACATTGGTTGCCTTACTAGGCAGTACAAAATACACAACATTCTCGCTTGTTCTCTCCATGTTGTGGTTTGGTATCATGCCACGTTCTGACTGAATTTTTTTTGCTGAGATCTTCACAGTTTTGACTCAACCTTCGGTTTTTAGAAGTGGATACGGCTCAAAAGACCCCCACCAACAGCAACAATTTAACCTGAAATTAAGCATTGGTATGAGCAAATGATCAACTGGATTTTTTGTTCAGAGTACAAATGCCAGACTACTTCATATTAAGGTTATAGTCAGCCAAGAGCATCAATAACTATCGGGTCTGTCTGTTTCTGCCTCAGTGGACTGCACATCACTGGACTGAGCCTCAATTTGACCATTCATAAAGTCGGGAAAAGCTTTCCCCCTATGCATATCCTTTGCTAATCTGAGCCAGGCCAGCCCCCGTGATGTCACAGATAGCCCCAGCTGCCCGTGCCATCTCGTGTCCCTTGGCGGTTCCTATGAAGTATGCCGGCCGTATAGAGAGAGGGAGATTAATCCTGCAGCTGCCCTGTTGTCGCTTACAGCATTGTGATCTGATAAGCGACTTATCGATGTTGCTGTAGCTTAAATTCAGGCGGTATTTATAGCCCCCCTGCATCTCTACCCCTCATTCACAAATGGCGAAGACAATGGTGCGTGTGCTGTTCATGTGAGGATTGGGATTCCTATGAATGGCTGCTCTGTCTACTGAAATATTAACCTACCATGAATGCATAATTCATAGGTCTTTCTTCAGTAGCGATTAGCAGATAAAAACATGATATTAGAGGCGTCTTGGGTTTGGATTACTCCAAAATGCCAATTGTTGTACTTGAAAATTCATATATACTGTATATCAGTGTGATGCACCCTTTGCCCTCCTGCAACTATCAGTATTGTCATTGAATGAAATGTTTGGCAGGCTTGTTCTTCACCCTTTCTGAAATTTGATTGATGAGCAAATTAGTTCTCCATCATATCAGATAGATTTGACTCTGGCTCAACATTAATTCTTGCTTCAAATGAATTATGTTACACCAGCAGTGGACGACACGTTCTAAAATGTGAAGACTAAGGCCCGTCAGTCTTCACAGTAGATCTTATTGTACTATGTAAAATTTGACCTGAATTGTACTTCACATTAGATTAATAGAGTAAAGTCTCGTTATATCGATATCGGATATATCGATAGTCCCGGTTATATCGATATTTTTCGGACTCCTTTGAATATCGATATAACGAGACTTCACTGTATATCACAATATTCTCAACGTATTTTGAGAATGGTCTTGGAATGAAAGCACTGACTGGTTCTGGCCGACCATGATTCTACCATTGTCATGGATACATTTGGTGCATTTCATTTTGCCTGCGTTGACGGCCTTGACCACAATCATTTTCCACCCCTACCGTTTTCCTAATTCTTACATACAGTACTTAAAAATATATTTGAGATTGTTTAGTACCTCTGGATAGTCCTCAAACTTGAAGACAACCACATTTTTTTCTAGACCCACGGGGCACCGTCTTTAACAGATATGACCCCTTGAGACTCTCTTTCCTCCCTGTTGCCTGTTGCCTGACACAAGCAATAATCCTCACATATGGCCTGAGTGCAAATCTATTACGACGCTGACTGGCATTGACCGCATTCTCCAGAGGCTTCCCCTCCAGAGCTGTTTCCACTTGCTTTTGAAGTCACACCAAGGCTTGTTTGGTTTGTTGTCACTTCTTTTGTCAAAATAGCCACCTTGCTTAGGTGCTTTACATTCTGTGGGAAGGCCGGTTTCCTTATTGATGAGATGTGGTAGAACTGCTGTTAATCTTATTAGTGCAGGAAAAAAAGTACACCTTGCAGTTGGACTCCAATAAAGGTAGCTCACACTGTGACCTTGGTGGCTTAGTACCTTATCCATACTGATTGGGATCCAAGGAAACGGCGTGGTGATTTCAGAGGGTGATTCTCTACCTTCATAAATCCCATATCACGCTTGAAGCTGACAAGAACCTATTCTAAACCAAGGACCTTCTTCAGCTCTAGTTTTTATCTGTCATGTGTTGATGTGTCAAGAATACATGCAGAAGAAGAGATCTGGTCGTTCTTAGCACACAGCTCTGAACTGCTCTTAAGAGTTTACAGTGCCCTCCCTAAGGCCCACTCCATGCACGATGCAGCATTAACTGACCACTTTGAGAAAAAAAAAATGACAGTTGGCAACTCACACCCACACTACCAATTGAGCCCAGTACATTCACCATAAATTTCAAAGCACAACATGCAGAAATCACAAAACTGATTTAAAAATATATATTTATATAATAGGAGTGGAAAAAATAATCTGGTTAGTTTATTTGGCATAGGCTACAGGCAACATTTATTGGATGTCTGTTAAATTAACCCAGTTTCATATTTTGCTTTTCATGAATTCAATAATATCAGTATTTTTCATATACAGTAAAGTCTCGTTATATCGATAGTACCGCTTATTACGATACTATTTCTCTGAACGCAAGGAGAAAATTACATGCGCGCAGGGTCGGATATATCGATAGTCAGGTTATATCGATATTTTTTCGGACTCCCGAGAATATCGATATAACGAGACTTTACTGTATTTTAATAGCTTTAAAAATGTTTTAAAATTAATATGGCCGCCCTGTTCATTAAACATATCACAAGCTAATTTTCACGTGTCCAAATGTTGGACTAGTCTGCACAGCTATACTGCATCTATAGTATCCATTCTGACAAAAATAAAGCTATATCATTTCAAGCCAATGCTCTTAAATGACCATGCCAAGTCTGATTCCACCCATCTCTTAGGGAGAGGCCGGACAGCCAGCAAAGACAACTCATTTTGGCCACTTGTATCCGAGATCTTTCGCTTACACCCATTAGGTTGAGACCATAGGTGAGGATTGGATCGTAGATCGCGTGGTCCCCATTCGGTGCCCAATCATCATATCATGTGATTGACTAGTTGTTTAACATGATATATAAGTAGAGTGTCATATGCAATGTGACATTTGTTTTTTTTTTGTCCCTGCAAACCTCTTGTGCGAAAGCAACAAGGTTGAAGGTGTACAAGGAGTGAAGCAGCAGCAGCAATGGCAGCTTCAACTGGTGCAATGCAGTACCTGGCAGCGGAACACAAAATCTGGAGCATCGAGGGCTCATTCACAATACACAGACCCAGCATCAATCACAGCCTTGGCGAGGTTTCCAACTAAAGCCTTTCGCTGCTCTCAGACGCCAGCTCGCTCATTTCATGTCTTTGTGGACAGTAACTCCGTGATCACTCAAACTTCACTTCAGATGCTATTGACTTAAAATCTCTGATTATTGACGTTATGCAAGTAGCTGTCTCTCAGCACTTCACTCATCAATGTCTTACAAAAAAATATGCTTCTTGAAATCTTTTTGGCTTCTTTAAAGCCCAAAGTCCTGATAATACTCTGTGATATGAATTACAGTACTCTATGAAACCCCATACTTGCATCGAGGAGTGTGCACAATAGAGATTTGAGAATGAGTTTTTCGTGCAGATTGTCACCCAAAACCTAGTCGTGGTATGGTTGAGTCAATAAATGGCGCTGGCCTTACCATTGGCTTAGAGTTCCAATTACTGCAGCAGACTGCTCGACGTGTATTTCTTCTGGTACAGCTTTGTTACAGCTTCAGCTCTTGTTAAAGAGCGATATAAATCAATGTTTATTGTATTGTATCCTGAATGTAGTCAGTAATCAAAAGGACTTGAGATTTTACAAAATCAAGCGACATTGGGTATTTCCTTCATATCCCTTCACAACTTTTCAAATTGCTATTCCAGTGGTTCTTAAACTGGGTTCGATCGAACCCTAGGGGTTTGGTGAGTCGGTCTCAGGGATTCGGTGGATCCTCCACCGCAGAGGTTCACCCCTCAGTCTCGTCTGCAGTTAGTGGGCACAGTCATTGAAAGACGGGTTCGGTGAATGAGCATATGAAACTGGTGGGGTTCGGTGCCCCCAAGATTAAGAACCACTGTGCTAGTCAGGAAGATACCGACAAAACTAAGGAGAAAGGATGAAATTTCCACGCCTGACGGTACAATAATGGATGACCTGTAGCGACAAGTGTTGCATGTGACATAAGAGGGTATTCCCGACTGCATTGAGCACGTTTCTTCTCTTAAGCCTAGGCGGCAACCTTCATTCTCCCTCCGTATTTCCCTCTGAGTCCTCACATGGTCTTTTGTCATCACGTCACTAATCCAATAAATCACCTGCACCGTTTGGACGTCTGGGCGGGCTCTTGTGTAATGGCGCTGGATAGCCGTCATGTATTTCCCCTGGTGACCGAAATGACGACAGAGGTGCGAGTTATTTTTAGCCCTAGAGATCATGGTGAGGCAAGTGGTGAGGGTGGTGGGAAAAGGAGCGCCTGCTTGTCACTCCTTGGCAATCCTCTCAATGTAGCCGAGAAAATCATTAAAATAACAAGAGGGGTAAAGTAAGATTCAGGGTTTGTATAACTCCGGGGATAAAGTGCAAGTGCTGAGGCAAGAATGACTTGGAAGTTTGCATGTTTCTCGCTTTCAATTTTAGCATGTCTTTGAGGACTTATTGAAGCTCTGCCTGCCCTTGTCCTTGCTACACCAAACACCACGTACACATACAGTCCACGGGATGTGGAGACAACAAAAACTCACAACACACTTTGTTGTGGACTTGACTTAAACTCAGAAATAGATGTTTCAGAACTCATTCTTAAACTGAAAACCACATTGTCGTGCACATTATTTCATCAAATTTTTCATTACTCTTCCCGCACAGATATTTTGAAATGAATTACGTTTGGATAAGGGGTTCCGTTCATTTAGAACAACTTTCAAACAAATCACAGCATTTTCTTCACACTCTCTCCAAACATAATCCTTCGTTTTAACATGCCTTGGTTTTAAGCCTTTAAAGTCTTGGTCTTTGTTTATCTCGTCTTGAGATCACGAGTTTAAATACGTTGTTCCGTCTGGTTCTGTTATGTCTTTCTTTTCCGTATTCTTGTTTGTTCTTCATGTTCTTCACTGTTCTTCATTTGAACTTTCATGTCGCATTCCATCAAAAGTTGTTTGCCAACTTGTTGAAAATTGTCTGTCAGCATTTAGCTCAGATCTGTCTGATCACCTGGGACATATGAAAAGTTAACATGTAGGTGTTGCAGTTCTCAGATTTGGTGTTTGGAACTTTGTACTGACCTTTCAAAATCAGAATCAGAATCATCTCTGTTGAACAAGTATGTAGACCACACACATAATTTGTCTCCGGTAACACACCCTGGTGTTATCAATAACAAGGAACTATGATAAATGAGAATGTGACAAATAAATATTGAAATACTTCCCGTAATGTCAGGATCCTGTTGGTTTTTGCCAACAGAGCTGCATCTCACTTTGAACCTTGTAGGGCAGGGGTGTCAGTCATTTTTTGCCGCGGGCCACATTGTAGTTATGGTTTCCTCTCGAGGGCCGTTATGAATTTGGGGAACCCATTAGAATGTTTAAATCCCTTTAAATATTACATATAAAGCACACAGCAAATTAATGAATAACTCGTTTTTAAATCAAGAATAATGACTTTTATTGTGGTTGACATCCAAAAATATGAAATTTTGGCTCAGATTTTAGCAATCATCATGGAATTTAACAAGTTTGATTTGCTTTCGCGGGCCGAAAAAAATGATGTGGCGGGCCGGAAAAAAAATTTAATGTATTATTATTATTCGAGTTACAAACAACGGTACATTTGAACATTTTTGTAGTAACATATGTAGTATTCTCTCCAGTTGTTATCTTTACAGAGCATATATTTTATAAAATGTTTATTTTTCAGTACTGACCAATGCAGATTACTTATACAAGCCTTAAACATACTCATATAAACCTTAAAAATACTTATATAAACTTTAAACATACATTCCATCCAAAATATAGCACTGAAACAACTTACGAACGACTTTTCGGAACGTATCTCGTTCGTAAGTTGGGGAGCGTCTGTACTTTTATATTCGTATTTTTTTATACACATACACATCCATCAGCAGGATCACTGTTTTTATTGTTTTTTGTGTGTCTCTTGTTTGACTCCTTTCACTATCTTTCTTTTTCCGATAAAGAAAAGATAAGAAATCCTTTATTTGTGTCACAATGAAGAAATTCCCAATTTTTACCCTGAACACATTTCTTATAGATCCTGTTTTGTCATTTCATCTTTCAGGCTATGAAAAGACGGAAAATGCTTCCGAAAAGACATCCTTAGCGGACCAAGAAGATGCCCGATTGATTTACCTTAACCAGGTGCAGTTTACAAAGTTTTGCAGCAACAGGGTCAGGTAAGAATGACCTCATATATATTTTTTCACGGTTAATGGGAAACAGAAATCCCTGGGAAAGAACATTTACACATCTTTGGCAGCAGCTTATTAGTGATTTGCAATTGATTACTAGCCATATACCTGCAATGGTCCACATTTTATAGTTGTACTTAATTAAATGTAAGGCCACTCTTGAAGTCTAAACTTATCCACAAGGATGTGAACAAACAATTATATTTTACACTGCTGATCACGTGACGATTGTGCCTTTTTAATGACTTTATTATATGCATACTAATGACTGGTTAGCTGGAAATCAGGACACGACTCCATAAAGTCAGCACTTTTCCAGTGTGACTGTCACTTCCTCTCTTAGGATTGCGCTGCTTTTAGCATTAAAGGTCAAGTGTGTCAGGTCAGGCCATCCCTTGTCAAGGAATATTACTGTTGGCATTCTCGCTGCACGAGTTCTACGCTTACGCACACATGCACACACAGAGTTGAGCAACCGTGAATGAAACAATCAGAAGGGTGCAACCATCAATGTATTAAGTTATTTGAGTGGTTGTTTGCGCTCTTTTGTCATTTAGTTGTTGTTGTCCATGAAATGTAATATGCTAAATGGACTGTGAAGAACAAAATGTGGACATTAACACATGACCTGGATTGTCTACAGTAAATTAACTGCATATTTGCCACATCATGGGTTAAGTCTAATGACTTCTTGTTTTTCTGCTTTAAATAAGTCTCCCCTTTGATTTGTTTGCCCATGAAGAAGTATATTCCAAACTGGTTTAGATCACCAAAAGATGGACACTACTGGTACGACCAGCTTGTCAATGTCAGGAAGCCTGTGTGTGCAGCTGTGTTTACCTTGGATCAAGTGGACAATGATACAATCTGATGCGGGAACAGAATTTTCACACTCGATGGTTGCCTAGAGACATCATGTGATAACGCGTGGCCCTCTTTTGTGTTCTATATTCACAATGTTTCTTTCACTCTAATAGCATATTGTTTATTTTTTTCTGAAACATTCTGGAAAGAGCTGTTTACCACATGATTTTCAAAGTGGATGTGGATTTCCTTTCATTTTATTTCACACAAGAAAAGAATATGCTGTAAATTTACTGTACGTAACGGTTGAGGAGTAGAAGACAGGTGTAACATTGCTCCATTGTGACACAAATGCATTTATTTTTTCACCCTATGCACAGTATATTTAAAAAATGTCACATCATTTGGCATTGATTCAGGTGCAATTGAACTGCAGGGATTTGGTGAAATGTAATAATGATAGAGGCGGAGGGAGGAAGCGGATCTGAGGGAACGAAAGGAAATAGAAGTTTGAAGAAGGTCAGATAGGTATGGGGGGCAAGGTTATCAATAGCTTTAAATGTATAAAGAAGAATTTTAAAGTTGATTCTATATTTGACCGGGAGCCAGTGGAGCTCTTGGAGGATGTTGTGATGTGGTGAAAGGATGAGGTTCTGGTGATGATCCGGGCTGAAGAATTCTGGACGAGTTGAAGTTTGTGGAGAAGTTTCTGAGGGACACCAAAGAGAAGTGAATTGCAATAGTCAATCCGGGAGGTGACTAGACTACGAACGAGGATAGCAGTGGTAATTGCTGAAGTAGGAAAAGCTGATTAAAGATTAAACATGAAATGACTTGGGCTTCGCCTGTAATTTATAGCGTGGTCAGTGTTTCCGCTTCTTTTTCAGAGGAGGAAGTTAGCTGGACAGTCATGAGAGATTGGACCACAGTGCTGCCTTGTCAGATCAAACAAAGAGTCAAACTGAGTGAAACAGTACCAAGGAGACAGTGTCCTCATGATCTTTTGGACAAAAAAAGTGTCATATTTGCAGATAAGAATAATCAAGCCGAGGAATGCCCCTGACCGAAAAAAAAGACACATTGTAGCAGTCCTTCCATCACGTCAATGTATTTTGCTGTATTTGTTTGGTCTGAAAATCTCGTGTTGCACCAAAAGCCGCCAGAAGAGGGCGACCAAGCTCCATGGAAGGAATTTATCAGCCTGTGGAAACGGGCTGATTAATTCCTAACAGGAGCTTGGACGCCATTTTCTGCCTCTTTTTGGGTGATACATTTCCCTCCAATGTTGCCTCAAAATGGCCCGGAATAAATTAGTTAATCGATTGCAAACATGTATGCCTTCCTCTTCAGAACTATCTCAACATATTCATAACTGGATGTGTAACAAGAAAGCGTATTCTCCGAATCTTAAGCCATTGTTTTGATTCTCCAGCATTGCAAGACGTCTTGGCGTGACGTCACAAACTGGGGGCGGGACTTTCTGAAAATGCCCAATTCACAGCTCAATTTTTTGCAGATTTTGGACACTGTCATTTTTATTGATGTTTTGCATTTGAGTAAAAATATCATACTGCGTGCTTTGGGTATTTTAGATGCTATAAAACGTTCTTCTGATGTCAGTTAGGAAACAAAAAACTGATGTCGGTTGTCCTTTAATTTTGTCGCCCTCTCGCTCACCTTGAAAGACTATACGGGGAAAATATGCGCAAGAACCATGATTCAAATGAATTAAACCAGATATGTGTTCCATCCATTTTAAAACAGTGAGAGTCCTTTGTGTGTGTGCGTGTGTGTGTGTGTGTGTGTGTGTGTGTGTGTGTGTGTGTGTGTGTGTGTGTGTGTGTGTGTGTGTGTGTGTGTGTGTGTGTGTGTGTGTAATCAAAAATGCCATGTTGTCTGTCACATGACCTTCAACAACCCAAATATCCGTGTCCTTATATGAATGAAGATCTCACCAGCCAATGCCAATCTGTCTTATTTTTGATTATACAATATACCTTGTGTTTTTCAATAATACTATTACATTTCATATGCACCTGTGGCTGTAAAAGCAAATCATGCCTCTGTGGAGTCGAGGAATGAGGTGATACTTCCCAACAACATCCAATGAACCCATGCCCACTTTCATTTCAAATGCATTTTTCATCTTGCTCTCATGTCCTTTTCTCTGATTTACAGTGATTTTTTTTTATTTTATTTAGAAGCTACTGTAATTTCTCAGTAAAGCAAAATACCCGTGGAATCAACGTTGGGCTGCGAGACGAGGGAAAAGTTCTGTCTGAAAGTGCCGAAAAGGCTTTTTTTTTATAAGTGTAGAACCCATCAGAGTAATTGATCCAAATCATTTATACCCTCATAGCTGATGAAAATGCATTCTATGACGAGTCAGCCAGCGAGTGCTAAAATGAAAAATGCTACCGAAATAGCAGCTCTCGCCTCATTTAGTGAAATCCTTTATTTGAATGTGTTTCTGTGGCACTTGTCGATGAAAGTATATTTTTTAGCACAGAAAACTGTTGCTTAGGGTAGTGTATCCATGTCCTCTCACACATTCGAGTGACAAAACCAAACATCAACAACTAATGATTTTGTTTGGTGTTGCTGTAGACGCTGATACATCCTGAGTTGAGTTGGAAAAAACACGGAATGGAGAAAATCGCTTTCATTTTGAATTTCATTTCATTTTCATTTTCACACATAATCTGTACAAAGAGGATCTCACAAGTACTTATCCAGAAATTCATGGGCATTGCAAGAAATATTCATCCATGCTAAGTCTCACAATTTGGTCGGCAGACTCTCGATTTTGACCACAATACTCACAATAATTTGTAAGGTAAAGCAAACAAAAATGTAAAAAACTAAATGAATTTTTATAGTAATTGAATATCTAAATACACAATTAAATAATTTGTTTTATTTTCTTCTAATTTACACTTTTGTAACTCTCATGTTATTTTAACACGCACCACAGAATTGCGAGTCTGAAAATCTCCTGATTTATGATTTCTGAAACTTAACATGTGTGAATATTGGACTTCAATTTTTTTTTTTTCCATCCAAAACAGACATAGATCTTTTTAACCACAAAAAAGTTCATTTTTCATAATTTCAATGCAGTGATGGAATTCTGCTTAGCATATGTAATTTTGATTGTGTTTATACCTAAATTAAAACAAATCAGTGTCCAGAAAATATAAAATATTTACTTGAACTAAGTTGCTTTTAAATCAATGATTCACTGTCATAATTTCCCTGAAAGTAAAACAAGAGGTGTGCATCACATTTAACGTATAACTCTAGTAACTGTGATATTTGTAAAATACCATTGACCTTTTGAGTACAGAAAAGTTCGAAATCACTTATAAATAGTTTGGATTGGATTTACCGTTATTAGTCTCGCAGTGTATAAATTTACATTTCACAGCAGCAAAGTTATGAAAGGAAGATGAAAGGAAAGAAAGAAGTAGAAGAATAAAATACATGAGCTGCTGGAAAGGCAGCCACTCTCGCGGCGCCATCTTGAAGTCAAAAGAACAAAAAAAACTGAACAAATAATATGATTTCTCTCTCTTTACAGCACGGCCAAATACAATGTCCTCACCTTCCTCCCAAGGTTCCTCTACTCACAATTCAGGAGGGCAGCCAACGCTTTTTTCCTCTTCATTGCACTCTTACAGGTAACATTTTTAATCAGCGGAATCACAGTGCTGCATGATACACTTTAGCTTCACTCGTAACAGGAAAACTATAATTTTTGTTCAAATTCTTGACTCTTCTTAGCTCCAATTTGTTCCTAATAGTATGTGAGTGATGGACTGTTAGAGACACCATTTCTAAAGGTCCTGTCTGTGAAAATACACTCATAAAGACACTGGCACTCACGCACGCACATGAACATTAAGCCGCCCGAGTTATGAATAATACATGCAATACGATGTTCCGTGAATAGGAAATTAATTTCTTTCCGAGGTAAACAATATTTATCTGTCATTACATTGAAAATACAATGGGCTACGATGTCCAGCATTGTCTCAATTGGCTATGTTACGATAATGTTCATGTTGCTTGGGACGGTGCTCTTTGCTCTGTTAGCCACACTGGTTAGTATTGATGTTTTCCTCCAATATTGGCCAGTCAAAGTAAAATAAATATATCCGTCTCTGAGATAAAAGAGCAAGAGTGAGAGGATTCTTCACCCTTTTCATTCCCACCGCCCGTATATCCCCCTCAAGAGCCTTCATTCTGTGACCTTGATGTTACTGCTTTAAAATCATCCGGCATATCTTCATTAGTTGACCGTTTGCTGGTGCAACCTTGAAGAAAAACATCTCTGAGGACATGTGTCACATTCATAGCAGCAAGTCTGTGTATCCTTGTTCGGCTAAAAATTAATTATTGAATGTGGGAACCTCAAAATAGAATCCCATTTGGTTCGAAGCGGAGGATTTACTGTATGTATGTGGAAGACAGTCACCCTTTGTTCAACACGGTAAAATAAGATCTCTCGAAGCTCCTCTTCCAAAGTCTTAGCGATACTATTTCTCCTTGAGAATCCTGATTTCTTGAGACATTTTCTTGACAGGTTTGAAAATAAATCTTTGTGATGCAGATTTATTTGAAAAATGAAAATTATATGTGTTCTTTTGGGATATACAGGGCAACGTATTTGTTATAAAGAAGATAAAAAACGAATATGACATATATGTGCACAATTGATCAGGTCCTCGCATTTATATTTTCATTAAAGTCCACATTCATCTCTATGGATGTAAAGCTGAGTCAATTTTGCTCCTTTTTTATTGTTGTGTTTTACAGGAAAATTCAAAGAAAGCTATCAGAACAGTCTTTAAATCGACTCTACATTCAATTTGTTGGTTTTACATTCCATTCCAAGATTCTATTCAAGCTTTGTGGACAATAGCAAAGAAAAATTAAATATAAAACTAATGAACTCATTCACTGCCATTCACAAATTTATTCGGGAATTGAAAATATGACGTAGAGCGCCATTCCCGAATTGGTTCGGGTTTTGTTTGTTTTTGCTTGGGTGCCGATAAAGCGCTGGCCAGACGTCTGTCAATGATTTTTTTTTCCCTTCCACAAGGGGCAGCATTTCCCTTTTTTCCCATGTTCCAGCTTCAACTGTTGTTAAGGCGCTATATAAACCAATAGAGTATGTACTGTATGTATTGCATTGTATTTTGGACAGCCACCCTCATTTCAACCTCATATAACTCCAGACCCATATAATTTAGGAATTAACTGTTTTTTTTTAATAAAAAAAGAGAGTGTTGAATTGAATGTTTGTGTAGTTCTAAAACTCAATATTCTGTGAGTCCTGGAATTTGAGTCACAATGACAAAAACCCTGGCACAGTAGTGAACATATTTTTGCACGTCTGGCAGTGAATAAATTGATTAAACATGGAAAATAAAGTGATTAGTTCAAAATTAATTGCTTGACAGCATGACCAAAATAACCTGCTCATGTAATTGACTGTTTCGTGTGTCTTTTTTTTCTTCATCTCCATCCCAGCAAATTCCAGATGTATCTCCGACTGGCCGCTGGACAACGCTGGTTCCACTGCTTTTTATTCTGGTTGTGGCTGCTGTTAAGGAGGTCATTGAGGATCTGGTGAGAACAACCTGACATATGTGTACCATATTTCAAAGGAGCCTCATCGACATCTTGTTCTTTTTGAGATGAGCAATTCCCTACAGGAGGCGTTCAGATCATATCACATGATCCCTGCTGAATGCATGCAAACTTACTTAGGAACACGTATAGTGTGTACATACGCAAGCACACACTCATTTCATTGAACATCTGTGCCTGCCTCGTTACCCATTGGACTAATTAACCAATATATTCTATGCACGAAGGCAGTCAGCACAAACCAAATACTGCAGCCATTTGCCCTTTTGCTTCTTTAAAGTATTTCAGTGCATTTGTTTATTCTACTCAAAATGAACATGACATATGCTTGATCCACTTTGGGGAAATGTGTAGATTTACTGTTCTGTTTTGAATATGCATTTCTGAACTTCCCTATGTCAGTGTTGGAATGAGCAGATTCATGATGTCAACGGGAGTTGCCATGGTTGAGGTATGCGTCAATATACATTGATATACAATAGATGCTGCCTATCCCCTTTTAGACAGCAAATGAGTAGAGAGAGAATCTCTGCTGGTTGTAACCAAGGAACATTTTCTACTTTGCCGCAAGTAACAACTAATCCCCAGTCTTTCCACGCGATCTACAGTACAGTATTCCCAATGGGCTAATTAATTCTTCTACCAGTCCCTCTTCTATACAAAATATATAATTTCCTTCACAATATTTAGTTTGGGTAAAGTGTGAACTCAATGCGTCAGACTAGATTGCAGTGGTGCTGCGAGATAATCCTCGATAAATGTCCCACTGGTCAGCTACTCTATACTGTCCGATTAAATCTCGTACTGAAGACACGGGCGCAGCACTTTCTCTCCACCTTCTCTTGTGTGGGGAAAAGCATGGCAATGAAGTCTTCTTGATTCCCGTCTTTGAAAATAAAGGTCACCTGGGCTCTCTTCCCTTGTGTGTTCACACCTCATGAGTTTACCTGAAGGGGACTGCTGGGCTGAGCCACGACATTAGCCTGCTTCTTATGTTTACTGTGTTGGGGGAGAAATGGCCTTTCTCTTCCTTTGCATTTTCGTTAATTCTGGATGATGAGGATGTTTGGTGATCCAAATATAGGCTAGAGACTGTAATGTTTCTTCAAAGCTTTTTAATTGTAGAATATTGGCTTGTATTATATTGGATTTACCTTTATTGGTCTCGCAGTGGCTTTATTGAATGTTGCGGTGCCGATGACCATTTTGTGTTTGGGAGCCTTTTACTGAGCGAGTTGCTTCTTCTATAGCCACAAAGGGACATAAGCCTTCTTGTGCCGGTCCCAAGCGCGGATAAATACAGAGGGTTATGTCAGGAAGGGCATCCGACGTCCAAGCATGGCCAAAACAAATATGGGGATCAAACCTCTGAAGATGGCGGATACTGATTCACTGTGGCGACCCCTCGAAGGGAAAAGCCGAAAGGAAAAGAAGAAAAGGAGTCTCGCAGTGGATATATTTACATTTCACAGCAGCAAAGTTATGAAAGGAAAAAAAAAATACATGAGCTGCTGGAAAGGCAGCCACTCTCGATGCATTTTCGGTACCCTCTTTGTTACATGAGTCAGTTCTCAATGAAAGAGGAGATGATCAAAGCGTCCTTTTCACCAGTGGATTAGGGTCGTCATGGTGGAATGTGCACGTCGACTACAAGCTAAATGTTGAAAGCAAAGACAAAGCTGTAGCATCTATTGACGAAAAGAGATTGTCTCACATCTTCTGTCCCACGTAAATCCGCTTCAATTCCAAGCTGCGACAGTTCCACGCTCTGCGCTGACGCTTCTTTCCAAGCACCGGTGATTTACAGACAATGGCTGCGGATCATGAGTGCAAAGGTGCCCCGACACGCACAACATATTTATATAATCAGAAGGGCGGTACTGAAACTTAAGGTGTGACATCAGAACTTCCGTTTTCTCTGATCTGATTCTTAGCTTTTCACTGTCGTAACTAGCCAGTTACGACAATCTGTGTGTCCCCACAAGGTCTTCAGTAGTGAGTGTATCAATTTTAACCGATGATTGCTTCAAGGGCAGTCTATGCCACTCAAATTTAGGGAGAATTTAAAGTCTCAATCAGCCTGCCATGCATAATTAGGGAATGTGGGAGGATCCTGAGAAAACCCACGCTGTCACGATGTTTGGGCCCCGCCCTCAGTTGCACAGGTGTTGGGCCTCCTCATCATTGGCAGTTAAAAGGACTCCCGGCACGACCATTCCGTGTTGGGTCATTGAATGTGTTTTCTGCACCCTGTCAGGTTAATTTCTTCTTGGCAGATTTTTACTCATGTTTTTCTTTGATACTTTGTACTTTACTCTTCGGATGACTTTGATGTGTTAGATTTTGTTCCTGCTGACTTTATTTTCATACAATTTGTCAAATACATCCTGCAGCTCCCTCCTGCCTGCTTTTTTGGGATCCACAACCACAACCATCACCACCTTGCAAACCGTGATACACGCAGGCCCGGTGAGAACATGCAAAATCCATATAGGGAGGCTAGAGGTTAAAAAAACGATGACGACATTGCTAACATTTTTTTTCTCTATAGTCCTGATGAAAAATTGAACATTACTTCCTGGAACAGGACCTATTCAATCAAAGAATCAACAAGCGTTTCTTTTTCCATTAATGGAGCCAGCCAACAGCCAAATCTTGATAGATTTGACAACTGAGATGATGCTTAAAATGGTTGGTTGCATTCTGCAGACGAGGTCTGATAATAATCCACTGAATTCTGAACCCCCCCAAAATATGTACAGTATTGTTTTAACTCATTTACCGCCATTCCCGAATGTTTTCGGGTTTTGGTTTTTCTTGCGCAGGCTGCCGATAAAGCGCTGGTGAGACCTCTGGCGATGTTTTTCCCTTTCACGAGGGGGCAGCATTTGCCTTTTGTACAGCCGCCCCAACTTGGACCTCATATTACTCCAGACCCATATAATTTAGGAATTAACTGTTTTTCTTTTTATGAAAGAAGAGAGTCTAAGGTTTCTAACACTGTATTGAATGTTTCTGTAGTCCTAAAACTCAATATTCAATGAGTCCTGGAATTTGAGTGACAATGATAAAAACATTGGCACTGCAGTGGACACATTTTTGCATGTCTGGCACTGAATGAGTTAAAAGTGTGCAAAATGTGGAAAGCCCACTTTAATTGGGAGAACTGTACGGTCGAAGGAGAATAAGTCTTGATTTGTTGTTTGATATTGAAGAAAATAATTATGTGTTCCTTTTGATTCAATGTGACCAGTGATAAATGCCCTGGTACTAAGTCAGCTCACCATGTCACCACAAGTGATTGACAATTTCTCCAGGAACAAAACTCCCATAAACTATTTCTCGTACTTGGGTAGTCAGGGTTCCAAGGCAGCTGATAGAGAATAGACAGGATAGAAGTTATCATATTTAAAAGTCCCATGCTTAGTTGGCCGCAGAACTCAAGGCCCACAACGGAAGCACAACACACTTGGGGTCAATCTGAGGTGAACAGACACAGCCTGTTAAAGGACAACCGACGTCTCCGGACAAGTTGTGTCCATAATTTGTAAAATGGCTTCAAATGACTTCTACTGGGCGTATTTTGATAAGATTCCACCGCATATAGCTATATTTTACGTCTTAAGACTCGCGCTGAACATTCAGGAAGTCTTGTTTTTGAGTTGGTGACGAGTCCGTACGTGACGTCAGAAAAGGACCGCCTCCTCACCGTAAAAAAGACGCATTGTAGCGTCTTTCCATCATATCAATGTATTTTGCTGTACTGTTTTTTTTTTAAACCATGTCTTACACCCAAAAGCCGCCAGCAGAGGGAGGCAAACTCCATGGAAAGATAGTATCAGCCTGTGGAAACGAGCTGATTCATTCCTCACTGGAGCTGGTCGCCGTTTTTCTGCCTCTTCTTTGGTGAGACATTCCCACCCGCCCGTTTGCCTCAAAATGGCCCAAATAAATTCTTTAATCGATTGCAAACATGTATGCTTTGCTCATCAGGACTATTTGAATCATATTCATAACTGAATGTGTAACAAGAAAGCATATTCCCCGAATCTGAGCCATTTTTTGATTCACAAGCAATGCAAGACGTCTTGGCGTGACGTCACATAAGAGACTTTCTGAAAATGCCCAATTCGCAGCTCATTTTTTTGCAGACTTTGGACACTTTAAGTCATTTTTATTGGTGTTTTGCATTTGACTAAAAATATCATACTGCATGTTTTGGGTATTTTAGATGCTATAAAACGTTTTTCTGGTGTCAGTTAAAAACCAAAAAAGTGACATCGGTTGTCCTTTAAACTGTCATATTCATTTAGGAGCTCTGGCCTTGGACTCAGTAAACTCCTTCACAGGACATAATTTAGGACTTGGTAAACTCCTTCACAGGAAGACCACATTAGCCAGGTTACAAATTTATCAGTTCATGAAAAGGACAACCTATTCAAATGTCTATGTTATGTCGTTTTATAGTTGTTGGTGTTGGGACGTCCAAGGCCGTGGTATTCAAATCAAGAAGACTATGTTTTACTAATGTATGACTTAAATGTGCATATACTCTCAATAAATAGCTTGGCAGAGGGCTGCAGAAGTTGGCTGTCGGTCATGAATGGCTGTGTTCACAGTGTCCGACTGAACAGCTCTGACAGCAGCACAGCCGATACCTTGTGGGTCAATATCTGTGCTATACTGTATCTAGCTCTGTGGACACTGAATTATTATATCCCGCAGTCTCCACTTTGCTGCAGTGCTGAGTTTTTGCCACCTTGTCTCATGTCAGATAAAATTCATTTCCTCATTTAGGTCAAAAGAATAAATACAGGAAGTGCTGCTTCATTTCCTGCGTTTTCGTTACCTTTGTTGTTCTCCTTTCATGCGGCGTTGTCACAAAGTATGGGTTATAAATGCAGCTCTGATCTGACATGTCTGATTTGTGTCACAGGGAAAAAAATGGTTGAATGAAATTAGCTATCAGCTCTTGCACACGGGATGATGGATGAGCTCTCGTGTAGCACTGAAAACTTTTCCCCGTCTCTGCAGCAGTCGCAAGGTTTTCATTACACACAAGAATGCGTTGAGAGATGCACAAAGTGATCCAACCAGAGCTTGAAAAGCGAGTGCATGGGAATGCACTAATTAGCGTTTAATTGGATTTGCACTGGAGTAAATTGGAGCAAGCTAAAGAATGTAAACATTTCTTCTTGTGGGGGGGTCTTGAGCGGATACGTCCACGCCTTTCTTATCAGGACCAGCACACTGTCGCTGGATGCCACTTGACAAGACCTTAAACATCACAACACTGTTGACAGCGTGAGTGTCTAGTAGGACGCAAGGGCAAACAATAGTGCTGATTTGCATTCAGACACACAACCGTCCTGTATGTCTTTGAAATAGAAAATCTCCTCCATGCCTGTATGACTCGTCTTAGAAGTTTATCGCGCAGAAATAATTGCTTGATTGAGTGATACTTTTCCACTCTATTCCTGTAGCTAGGTACTACTACACATTATATGATTTTTTTTCATCACTATTTCCTCTGCTGGCTCTACCATCCTTGGTCCCAATATATGCAGATCTGGACACATTTTCTTCAAGGCTCCACCTACTGAGTTTTTTTTTTTTTTTGTGAACACCAAACAACACTTATCCTCCAAACTCCTCACTAGTTTTGTGTTGGATGAAAGTAATATTAACTCATTGTAATATTGAGAGTCTATGGACATTGTCACTGCCTGGTAGAAATCTCATATGTCCAAATTTGGTCAATTTTGTACTTTTCACAAATCGAGATTATTAGTCAATCCTTAGGTGTTCTCTTGTTTTTTTTAGCAATGTGTTTGCTTTCAACATTTAGCTTGTAGCAGACGTGCACATTTCACTGTGACGTCCCTGAGCCACTGGTGAAAATGACACTTTGATCCTCTCCTCTTTCATCTAGAACTGCTTTATGTAACAAAGAGGCTACAGAAAGTACTTAAGATTCAATGACTATCGGTATTATTTGTGTTGTGTCACATTATTTGTTTTGTTTTTTACTTCAATATGAGTGACTGCCATTACAGCAGCGCCCGTATTTTGTTTTTGTTTTGCTGCTGTGAAATGTACATTTCTCCATTGTGAGGCAAATAAAGGCTCATCTCTACGTTAAGCTTCCCCAAATAGTGATTATGTCAGGTCACACAATGTTTGACAATGGAAGCGAATGCCCGCCTAAATAAGTTTCGACATTGTATCATATTGCGATGTTTAGGTTGTGATTTAAATGTTTGAATGAGTGCAGTTCGGCACTGCGTTGCATTAAGTCACCTTGGTTTTTTCGAACCTCTCAAAACACTCTGCTATTGTCTTTCAAATATGATTCATCTTGTAATTCTCTATTTGCGTAATCATCATTTCGTTTTCGACTTTCATTTTAGAAACGTCACAATGCCGACAGTGTTGTCAACAAAAAAGAATGTCAAGGTACCGAAAACTCATTGATGCTCTTTTTGTCAGGCAACAGTTTAAAGATGTCAACTCATTGTGACTTCCTCTTTCTCTCTCTTGCTTTTGTACTTCCTTTTCATGTATCATCACAGTGTTACGAAATGGCGCCTGGGAAATTGTGCATTGGGAGAAGGTACGTAATAAATAATATGAACTTTAATGTTAATGGTGCCTTTCAGTCCAAATCCTAAAAAGCCAACACATCTTAGTCACGCTAGTTTTGCTTTGATTGGGGAACATTGGCATATGTCCACACAAAGCACAGCAGCTAATGAGTCCAATAATTTCATGAGATCTTTCATCAAAGGCAAAGTAGAGAAAGGAGTCTATCATTGTTTTTATGTGTTCCTGAAACATAAAGCCATTAGAAAAAAAAACAATTACTGTCAGTCTTTTTAACGACTTCATTTGTAATCACACATTACCAGTTAAACAGTGCACAATGCCACATTTCATTTCTCTCTTTTTAATCTGTTTTGGAATATTAATATACCAATATATGATTGTTTATTTACTCATGTAGTAGAAAACATAACATGCGGGTTTATAATCATAATACATATTCCTGGCCAGTGCTGACAGAAATGACAGTGTTGCTATGTGATACGAAATTTCTCTACTTATTACACCATATTCATGCACACTGTAATATCAACTCATTTCCATGCTGTTCCTATAGTACAGGGTGACCCAAAAGAAACGGGCCACAACTCAAATCAGGCCCGTTTCTTAGTGTTTGTTCCAATGAAATGAAACTTTGGCCATAACTAGTATATTACAGTAAAGTCTCGTTATATCGATATCGGATATAGCGATAGTCCCGGTTATATCGATACTATTTCTATGCACGCACGGAGAAAATTACATGCAAACAGGGTCGGATATATCGATAGTCCCGGTTATATCGATATTTTTTCGGACTCCCTTGAATATCGATATGATCAGACTTTACTGTATATCCAAAACATCACATCGAAACACTCGAGTCTTTGGCCTTTTTGTCTCCATTCTACAGCACATGTTCTAGATGGCCTCCATTTAGCTCCATGCATTTCTTGAGGCGCAGCACCAAGTTGTCCATGACGTTCTTCCAGACTGAATTGGTCCATCTGCCCGTCACTCATGAGCAGATTCTGGGTCCAGCAAGACGGAGCAAGTTCTCACACCTCAAATTTGTCCCGAGATTGGCTGAAAGAGAACTTCGGAGGATGAGTGATCAGTCTCAAGACTGATTTAGAGTGGGCAACCCATAGCACGGACCTAAACCCCCAGATTTCTTTCTTTGGTGCTACTTTAAGGACAGAGTCTACACTGGGAAACCCAGAACCATCACGGAACTCAAGAAACAACTTTGTGCCGCGCCTCAAGAAATGCATGGAGCTAGATGGAGGCCATCTGGAACATATGCTGTACAACGGAGAAAAAAAAGGCCGGGGACCCTTGTGTTTTGATGTGATGTTTTGAATATAATAAACTAGTTATGACCAAAGTTTTATTTTAGACACTAAACACTAAGAAACTAATTAGAGTTGGGGCCTGTTTTTTGGGTCACGCTGTAGTCGCCTTTTTTCTCAACATAAGGGCTATCTTTGTCAGATATGACTCCTTGCCCCTAGCTGCATTTGATTATGTTATGATATATTCGTTTTTGCCGTATAGTCGTTCACTGTATTTCTTTTCATCATTGTATAACACGGTCACAGTCCTCTACATTGTGTGCACCAGAATGACACGTCTGTTTTCACAGGTAGAGATGGCCGATGTTATTAAAGTAAATATAGGTGATTTCGTGCCTGCAGACGCTGTGGTTTTATCATGCAGGTATCAAGAGTCCACTCTGGGAACTGTCTACTTGGGATCATTTCCATCCTCTGTCCCCTGCTGCCTTAAAACTCTTTTATCTTCAGCCTAAAGCTCTGATGGTTTACCAGCATGGAATTAGCATGCTATCTTTTGGCTCAAACTGAGGCTACATTTCAACAGCCACGCATTCTTAAGCCCATATCTCATTGAGCGGTGAAGATTTGCAAGTGTGTGCACATTGCAAAATGCTGTTGTTGTTGTTTCTTTTTTGGGGGTTCTCACTCTCAGGATTCATTTAATGTTGCAAACTGTTTTTGAACACGTTCAAAAAATCTTTGCGACATGAATAAAAGTTACAGTCGTTTATATCTGCCAACTACTCCGGTTTTGTCGTAAAAAACTACGGTTTTCATTATCCCATTCCAGGTTACGGGTTAATAATTAAAATTACGGTTTCCAATAAAAACAATAAATCCAAAATTGTCAAAATAGTAAATAATGTACTCAAAGTTAATTCAAAACACGTGAACATGCGATCGTCACAGTGCTAGCTGTTAGCTTCCTTTACATGAATTGTGCTTGCGTGTGGTACGGCGATGAGAAGGTTTCTTCAGCCGTCATCTGTACAAAAGTGAAGGTTTCGGACGTTTCGCCTCCTATCCAAGAGGCTTCGTCAGCGAACTAAAGTCTGACTGGTCGTATCGGCCCCATATATATATATCCCTAATGTCCAGGCCTGGTGGCGCCGGACACAGCTATGATAGGTCCCTACTCTCAGGTTGGGGGGGGGCGCGGGACCCCCCCCCCTGTGGCCCCACTGATTGTTCCTACATTCCTGACTAACGATTGGCCTATTACACCCACTCCCCCCGGTATCACCTCATCAGCATAACGACCCTCATCAGCATTGCGGAAGTTGCCTAACCTGTTTTGCCTGAGCAGGCTATTGTATGAACGATCCAAATTGAACCTCACACCACCAGACCGGTTTAATGAAGGATTTTGTTGTTTTATAAGAATCGCCTCTTTCACCCCCCTTTCAAACCATCTATGTTCTTTCGCTAAGATTTTAACCTCATTGTCGTCAAATGAGTGGTTGCTAGCTTTTAGGTGCAAATGTACTGCCGATTGAGGCCCACTAGTATTATCCCTGCGATGTTGATAAAGTCTTTTTTTGAGAATTTGTTGAGTCTCCCCAATGTACTGCTCTTTACAATTTTCATTCTTACAATGTATGGAATAAACTACATTACTTTGTTTTTCATTTGGTAGCCTATCTTTTGGATGCACTAATTTTTGCCTTAACGTGTTTATCGGTTTGAAATAAGTAGGAATTTTATGTTGCCAAAGGACTCTTTGTAATTTTTCAGAAACTCCTGCAATGTACGGTACTGCTACTCCTCTCCTTTTAGAATCTTGAGAATTATTGGTTTCGTTCGCTATTCTTTCTTTCTGACATTTGTTGAATGACCACTGAGGGTACCCACAGTTAGTGAGTGCTCTCCTGATATGTTTTGACTCCTTTTCTCTACCTTCAGTGCTAGTTGGTATTAGTTTAGCCCTATGCTGGAGGGTTCTGATAACTCCTAGTTTATGTTGTAAAGGGTGGTTAGAGTCAAAAAGTAAGTATTGGTCAGTGTGCGTAGCCTTCCTAAAGACTTCTGTTTTTAGCGCTCTGTCCTCTTTTATAAGAGTGGTACGGGTCTTTCCTGGAATCCAGAGTGAGAGCTCATTCGTGGAATCGAGACTCAGGAGTTAACGTTGTTTTTATCATTGTCGTGTAATGGCATCTGCCGGAGAAAAATCAACAAAAAGTGTGAAAAGTAAAAGAAAACTACAGTCATTTTGCGGGGAATACTCCCAAACATTTCCAGGAGTTAGACTTCGCTCAAGAAAAGGTAAAAATGACGCAAGTTTGAATTTGATACCTCGCTAAAAGCTCCTCTTATAAATGTTTACAATTCCCATATAAAAGTTGCAGTATGTTGTACTGTTATTTGAAATGATAAAAAAACCCACTAACAAGCGGAACTGCAAACAGTTTACTGCGCATGGGCCGTAACTGTGCTCGGCTTTTCTGGTTTCAGAAGTTTGCAGGTATGGTAGTTGCCTTTGCCGCTTTGTGAGGTACAGGCTTAACAGAAAAGAAAATATTTTTAGCTTGATACCATCAGTTCTCTTGGTGAGACAACAGTAATGTGATTTTCTCCTTACCCTTTTTAAGAGAAAGCAGATGCAGGGCCCTGAGGACAAAAAAAACAGTTTACCTTTCTCATCTCATCTGTTTGCTGTTTGTCTTTCCATCTTTCCTTTTACCACCACCCTTTTCTCTTCCGCCCTCTTTCCTGCCACTGGCGTATGCTCGGCTAATAACAGGTGACTGTTGGGGAAGTGGTCAAAGCTGCCAACGGCGATCACCTCCCAGCTGACCTCGTCATACTGTCGTCCAGGTCAGGAAAACCAGCGACGTTACCAAGGCAACTGGTGTTGCAAAGATGGGTCCAGACATTCAGAAGCTGGTGTCAGGAGCTCATTTGCATGCTTGAGGGGAGCTTCTGATTACGTTCCAGATGTTGCATGTTAGCTTTTTTTTTATTCTGCATGGCGCATATGGCTGGCCAACACAAACATTTCCGGCCATATTTGCATGATGCCATGGTCCAAGAATGAAATGTCAACCACATCGTGGAATGATATTTTCTATTTTCTGCTTTTTGAGAGTAATTCAAAGTCAATTTGATGGTTCATATTTTGACGGTAGTCATTTTCATTGACAGAATTGAATTCTTTGGCCTAAAAGTGCTGAGCTGTGAAAACATATTTGGTCTTTTCACTTTTGTTAAAACTGTCAATATGTGGTTTGCGCTGAGGATGCCATTTTTTTTCTTGTGGTAATCGATGAAAAGGTTCCTTCAGCCGTCATCTGTACTTCTTTGAAGGTGTCGGACGCTAAACTAAAATTTGCTGGTAGCTCTGGCCCTATACTGTATATACAGGTAACATCCGACTTACGACCACCCGTACTTACGACCACGACCTCCAGACCCTATTTTTAAAATTTTTATTCTACACCTGGCAACGCGCTAGCAGGCTGGCAACGCATATGACAATTTTGGCCAGCCAGCATGTCACTCTCGCACAGCAATCGACCGTGTGATGGCACCGCAGGAGGGAGTTTGCGAGTCATTTAGCCTCAGTCGCTATTCAACATTTTGAATGGATTTCAACTTGCGACCGTTTTGACTTACGACCGTTTGTTCGGAAAGGAACTCGGTCGTAAATCGGATGTTACCTGTATATTCTTTTGGCAATCCCTATTTTTGGCAATGGAGAAAAACCGTACACAATTGTGTACTGTACTCAAAAATGTAGTGTGGGCTGCTGATAGCTCAAACAGGCTAATGTCTTCCGCCCCCTATCCTGTGGACATTTAGATATAGACCAAGATCTTAGTTTTCTTCATGCCTGTCCTTCCCATGTTTGTATAAATAAGGAACAGCTCACCAATAATTTTCTCACAGTGTCCTGGCATGCTCGCCCACTTTCCCTGTGCCCAATATCAGTCAGAAGCTCATTTTTCTGCTCTCCTTCTAGTTTTTTTGCATGCCCTCTCGCTCTTATCACACCACCGTTTCGTTTCTGTCGTCAATGTCTGTCAAACTGCATGCAACTGAAGAATACTTCGCCCCGTATAACTTTTAAGTAGGCTGGTGCACACCAACCTTGTCTAAATTTGTATAGAAGCCTAGATGTCTGTTTGTTATTAAAATCAGACTTGCTTTACATCCTTTTCCACACTATTAGATCACATTCATTCATTTTAATGTCTGGGCTTATTTTTTTAGCTGCAATTTACTGCATTTATATCATTTTTACCTAACAGTGAGCCACAGGGAATGTGCTACATCGAAACATCAAACCTTGATGGTGAAACAAACCTAAAAATAAGACAGGTAAAGTAGATGTATAACCTCGATCATTGTGTCAATGTTGTTGTTGTTAATAATGACACATGAAATAAAACCAACAGGGTTTGCAAGTGACATCCGACTTGAAGGACATCGACAGTCTCATGCGACTCTCAGGGAGGATGGAGTGCGAGTGCCCAAACCGCCATCTGTATGAGTTTGTTGGGAACATCCGACTGGATGGTCACAGGTGGGCTAAGTTGTTAAGCTCCATATTTTCACTATGTGGTGTTCCCCTTAACCTCTCTGATCCACTGCTGAAAAGGAGGCTTTCATCTCGAACTAATTCATAAAATAAAGTGCTTGTCTTGTACTCAAACTCAAATGTAGAGTACATGGGGAAAGTCGTTAGATTGTGCAACTGTCCATGTTTTTATATTCCTGTTGTGTTGATTATTTTGCTTTGTGTTGACTATTATGTGAAGCGGGTTGTTACACCTGTACCTGTTGTGAAAGCGCTATATAAATTAGGATGTATTGTATTGTGTTGAAGATTTTCAGATCTCGCATGGTACGATTACTCTATTCCATTCTCTGTACTATTAACTCATTCACTGCCAGACAATGTGCAAAAATGTGTCCATTCCAGTGCCAGGGTTGTTGTCATTTTCACTCGAATTGCAGGAACCACAGACTATTGAGTTTTAGGACTACATAAACATTCAATGCAGCATAATAAACCGTGGACTCTCTTCTTTCATTAGAAAAAAAGTTAATTACGAAGTTATATGGATCTGGAGTTATCTGAGCATGAAGTGGGGAAAGAAGAAAAACCAAAAACCAAGCGAATTCGGGAATGGCGCTCCACGTCATGCTTTTCAATTCCGGAATAAATTCAGGAATGGCAGTGAATGAGTTAAAATTTCCCTTGGTTTACGGCAATCCCTTTGAAAAAGGTTCATGAACTTAAAGGGCAGTACTGTATCTCATTTGACCCGTCCGGTTTGAGACACCCACAGCAGCCTGTTTGTATAATCCTTGTTCACCTGTTGAGATAGGGAACTCTTCCTGAGCCAATCGCCCAAAGCAAAGTGCATTGTCTGCTAAAGGCACCTGGTTCACTCAAATTCAGTTATTCGTTTGCTCAAAGGCTGTGTCACAGAGGGACCATGCATTTTTATTAGCAACTGGATGCAATGTTACAGCAATGATGATTTGATTATCCAGGGACTAAAGAGCTTACCCGTGTAAGCAATTTCCTAAAGTACTTTTGGCTTCTGGATGGCTTCCTAGTGTCTTTTTGTGTCGTTCTAAATCATTTTCAGAAGTAGTGAATTCTCTTTGAGGTACAGCACGTGACTTTGCACACCAATTGGTGAAATCAAGGGGAATGTGAACCAACATATGAATATGATTTACAGTAAAGTCTCGTTATATCGATATTCAAGGGAGTCCGAAAAAATATCGATATAACCGGGACTATCGATATATCCGACCCTGTTTGCATGTAATTTTCTCCGTGCGTGCATAGAAATAGTATCGATATAACCGGGACTATCGATATATCCGATATCGATATAACGAGACTTTACTGTATTTATTTTTTTGATTACAGCACAGTGCCACTTGGTCCAGACCAGATCTTACTGAGAGGAGCCCAGTTACGGAACACACAATGGGTCCATGGTGTGGTGGTCTACACTGGTCATGATACAAAACTCATGCAGGTACCAGTTTTAATTCCGTTGACTATTTGTCTTTACACACGATATGAAACAAAGACTAAAACAACAGAACATAGACATTTTAATTGGTTGTCTTTTCCATGAACTGATAGATTTGTAACCTGGCTAATGACTTCTTCCTGTGAAGGAGTTTACCAAGTCCTAAATTAGTCCAAGGCCCGATCTCCTCCATGAAGATGAGAGTTTAACAGCCTGTGTCTGTTCACCTCAGATTGACCCCAGATTTTCTGTGCTTCCGTTGTGGGCCTTCTAAGCATGAAACTTTTAAATGATAACTTTTATTATGTCTATTCTCTATCACGGTGGTTTAAATGTTCATTTGCCCAATGAGGATTTGTGTGCTTGTCTTGTAAGTAAATTTTTTACTGTCATTATTATTAATAATGTATTTTTTTTGCTTCGATGTGTATTCCAATTATGGCCAAACACAGTGATAACATGATATGTCAACTTCGACCGAATGTTGTCATTTTCTTGCCTTGTCAGAACTCAACTCGGCCTCCGCTGAAGCTGTCCAATGTGGAGCGAATCACCAACTTTCAAATTCTGGTCCTGTTTGGCTGCCTGCTGGCCATCTCACTGGTTTGCTCCGTAGGCCAAACCATCTGGAAGTACCAGTGTGGCAATGATGCCTGGTACATGGACCTCAACTGTAAGAATCCCCACAGAGGCCGCACACCGCCTCTCATTGCACATATTTGAACTCACTTGTGTCCATATCAGCTTATTTATTTGTCATTTTACATTATTTCCTTAAATGCTGGTATGTCCGTTTCTTTTTGTTTTGTTAAGTTGCCTCAGTTAAACGATGTTTTTCATAACAAGTGAAATATGTGGCAATGCGGGGAATGATCAGACCCCCGTTAACTGATGCATAGATGTGTTGAGTGAGAAATGGTTGAATATCAATGCGCTGCTGTACTTTTTTTGGTTCCCTTTCTAATATTGTGTTTGATTTTGTTGTTTTTCTTTGTTGTCATTTTTTTTAACAGCTCCAGGTAACAACCATTTTAAAGCCTTGGCCATCCGTGAATGACCTCCCCTTACTAACCCCTAACTGAAGCTCTGCCTTTGCTAAGCAAATGAGGCCCCCCCACCCTCGCCCCCTATACGGTTGCCCAACTTTGTATGGGCCAGTTCCCGTGGACAAGCGCATACCAGGGATCCAACGATAGGTGTTCCCCTCCAGCTCTCTTACACCGTTTGTCAAGTTATTTTCAGTGCCTGTTGCAAACAGTGTCTCACGTTTCTCCATTTTTATTTTGGATACCTCACTTTGTTTTGTGCCACATGGAACACTTTGCCTTTCCCAGGCTTTAGACAATCACCCCACTTATTTCCCCGAGAATTAGTAGTTTTGTCCTTGCTGTTGACTGGAGGTAACACTCTGGGCGCTGTTCGCAGCAGGAGGCTTCATACGTGTTTCTTGATTGAGCACAACATGTGGTGAAGCGGCTGACATTTTACCAACGCTTCTGTCGCCATCTTTTCAAACCACTTGACAAAGAGTAAGAGGAGTCATGCAAACCTGTTCAAAGTCCTACTCTTCGATAGATATTCCTGGCAACACTTTGTGATAAAATGGACTTATATCCACTCCTTAAACATGCCCACGATCAACTACCCAACAATTATTTACCAATTTTCAAAGTTTCAAGGATCATCAGTGGCGAGCCGTGGATTTCATCGCTTGGCCTTCAGTCATGCTACGTCTCAATCTATCCAGACTGAAAAGAAGTGTGGTGTAATTTACTACAAGTCCACTCGAGGGTACCATTATCCAGGAAATAGATGACTGACCTTTCTTAGTGTTGTCCATTTTTTCTTGAAAAGGCTGTCTTGGAAATGGCTTTAACAGTAAATCTGCAACCAAATCCATTTCTTCTCCTTCTTCAGCCATTGGGGTTGACAAAAGTGCTCTTAAATAAACACAATATATTTGCTTATGCAGCTCGATACCGATACCGTGTGCTACCTCATGCCAGTATGCGTTTATTACTCACTGTTAGTGATACTCTGACGTTGCCAGCGCCTTAAACAACCTTGGGTTCTGCGCCCAGGTAGACTTCTGACCCTGGTAACAAATGATGGCTGAAAAATGATTGTTCAAATGCTTAAATACGAAAACACACGTCTAGAAACAGCGCAACAGGGGATAAGTCGTGAAAGGAAGTTGAAAGTCAATTTAGTACTATTTAAATATAATTTATGGACAATATATAATTACAGTAAAGTCTCGTTATATCGTTATCGGTTATATCGATAGTACTGCTTATTACGATACTATTTCTATGAACGCAAGAAGAAAATTTACATGCCGCAGGATCGGATATATCGATAGTCCGGTTATATCGATATTTTTTCAGACTCCCGAGAATATCGATATAACGAGACTTTACTGTAATTAGTCTGTGATTCAGATATTTTTAGGTCAGCGGAGAAGGCTTCGCAGGCCCTGACGGCCCGCCACTGAGGATCATATCAAACATGATAGTATAGTCTATCAAACATGAAAGTATAGTCTTTCGATTTTATTGTTCAATTAACTAACGAACCTGGAACTATTTTTTTCCCACATCCGACCATCAATGAAATGTTTTTAGATGGTTGAGGTAGTAAAAAGTAAATTGAATAAAAATGACCAAGTATTAATTTTGAGCGCATTGGTTCACAGAAACTGGATTTGGTTATCTGCTACAGTTTCACAGGCTTTGCATGAATTCTCAATACCCTTTGTCATCATAATACAGCTACTTACTCAAAATTTTCATTATTATTATTGGTTTATTGTAAAAGTTCTGGACTGCAAAGTGATCATCGTGGTACTTGCATTATTTTGTTTCCCTGATAGGCATGTAGGAGAGGTTGTGTCCTGGTCGATTTAAACTTGCATTACGACTTACACTTTCCCCCTTACACGGTGCTCCATCGATGCACTATTGAATTTGGCGAAGGGTTGAAAACAGATTCCAAACTTTTTATGGCAGTGTAAGTCATAAAGCAAGAGGCTCATCTTGAGACTGATTGTACCGCCATAAGGAGCTTGTTGAGAATCTTTCCAGTGGGCATTGTCCAGCCTGTGACAAAAGAGAAGCGGTGGAAATCCTGTGATTTAGCATCAGATGAGCTCATGAAACAAAATGATTGTCGTCTTGCCCGTCGCCAATAGTGAGGAAATGAAGAGAACGATCGGCATAAGCTGGCCACGCACAGCATCCCGCAGCCTCCTCTGTCACTGAAGCCCAGTGAATAATTAATGTGACTTTGAGCGGTCACAGAATGCTGAGGATGGCAATTGTTGACATTAAACCGGTATACTCGGATAACATAATGCAGATCGAGGCCAAAGAGTGCATCTTGGTAAATATTTAAGTATTCAAGAAACTTGACAGATTGTACTCTAGTAAAATAGAAAGCAAGTCCATCAAATCCTGAATTGGCGTCTAATTCTACTTTTATAATCACTTTCGGGAAGTCTTCACACTCAATATACTCAGCCTTGTTGGATAATAATAAGTGCATCTTCAACTAAAAGCTCTTGCTGTGACTGGTTAATAAGGGTTAAGTTGACATTCAAGTACAGTGGAACCTCTAAAGTTAAACACAACTTAAACACAACAACTAAACATAACTCAAAGCAGTTTATAGACTGTATTTCCGTGTATGAGGCGCACCCAAAAGCCAGTGCCAGGGTTTTCGTCATTGTCACTTAAATTCCGGAACCCACTGAATTTTGAGCTCTTGGACTACATAAAATTTCAATACAGCGTTACAAACCTTAGACCATCATCTTTCAGCAGAAAAAAATAGTTAATTCCTTAATTATATGGGTCTGGAGTTTTATGAGCTTGAAATGAGGGTGGCTTTCCAAAATACAATGCAATACATACATATTGGTTTATATAGCGCTTTAACAAAAGCTGAAGCTGTAATAAAGCACTAACATGGAAAAAAAGGGATTTGCTGCCCCACCGTGGCAGGGAAAAACATTGCTGGAGGTTTGGGCAGCGCTTTATCGGCACCCAAGCATGAATAAACAAATCCCGAAGAAATTCGCGAATGGCGCTCTACGTCATATTTTCAACTCCCAAATAAATTTGTGAATGGGAGTGAATGAGTTAATGTCACATGACCAAACTCGGAAATCTGGTGAGCCGTGACTGGTCATTGACTGAGTACTAAGCAACACTGATGTTATTTTTCAGTCAACAATCAGGAGCAAAATGGCCGTCCCATCAGATCGATTAAACATGGTACAGTACATTTATTTTCCACAAATGCAAAATCATGTTTCGACAAGTAAGCTAGCCTCATAATATTGTATATTTTCGCCTTGACATCTATTTTATGACCATTCAACTTGAGAGGTTTCATTGTACTTTATGTACTCCCCTGGTGTGGTTTTTGCAGTCATGCAGTGTTCTTTGCAACCAAATAGCCAATTTTCTGAGTGAAGGGACCTAACAATGTGGCGATGCAGTGGTCGCAATTAACATGCCGGTGTCATCCGCCCGCTCTTTTCCACTCCTTTTTGGTTGGCAATGTGCTATGGACCGAATCTCCTCTCCTTTGTCTTGACAGCATCCAGTGTGTTTGTTTGCCCCTCTACACCACCACACTTCTGAGACTCCCTGTATTTGTTGTACCAGTAGCAGGATAGCTTCCATCCTGCCATCCATCTGTTCGTTTTTTTTTTTTTTGTTAAGTCATGACAAGGGCCCCCTCCTCTCAATGCTAAGATGAAGTTGGCTTGAGGAAGGTAACTCTTGCAAGCTCCCGCAAGCTGTTGAAAGGTAAATGACATCCCTCCTGCTTTCATGTTTAGTGTCTGTGGGGGTTCGACACTGATCATTGCCCCTTTTTTTGGACGGGGTAAGGCGAAAGCACCGGGAGGGTGAGGGAACGGCATCATTTTGCATATAGTGCTTCATTTGGAATTCATTGCCTGGATCATGCTGGATGCCAAGGCTGCTGCTGTGACACTAATAACAATGGAGACACCTCAGTCCCTCACTGTCAGTCTATGGGACATTAAATTTGACTCATGGGTGAGAGGACGGGTTAATTTCCAGCTAATGCTCCGTATTAGCCCAACACACTCTCTCTGCTTTGGGCTAATAAAGACCATTGGCTGGAAGTAGCTACGGGCCCTTAACATTTAACAGACGGATGCTCATGAAAACGGTCCTGACAAGCCTCCTGTGTATCACTTCTTGTATCCAAACCCGTCTCCCCTCAATAGATGGCGGGGCAGCCAACTTTGGCCTTAACTTCCTCACCTTCATCATCCTGTTCAACAACCTGATCCCCATCAGCCTGTTGGTCACTCTGGAGGTCATCAAGTTCATCCAAGCCTTCTTCATCAATTGGGTGAGTTAAGCTATTACAGGGTGACGCAATAAAAACGGGCCCAACTCTAATTAGGCCACGTTTCTTCGTGTTTTGTCCGAATGAAATGAAACTTTGATCATAACTAGTTTATCATATTCAAAACATCATATCAAGACACTAGAGTCTTTGGCCTTTTTTTCTCCATTATACAGCATATGTTCTAGATGGCTTCCATTTAGCTCCGTGCATTTCTTGAGGCGCAGCACAAAGTTAGTTGTCCATGATGTTCTGACAGACTGAATTGGTAATGGCTCTGATGGCTAGTAATAGCCCCAAAGAAAAAAAATGGGGGGTCTTAGGTCCGGACTATGGGGTGCCCACTCAAAATCAGTCTTGAGAAATCTCTGGACAGGTTTTAAGGCTATCTTATGGACAGAGTCTATGCAGGGAAACCCAGAACCATCACAGAACTCTAGAAAGCCATCAAGGAGGAGATGAGAGCCATTACCAATAATATATAATAGTTAGTAGTCTATGGACCGAATCTCCTCTCCTTTGTCTTGACAGCATCCAGTGTGTTTGTTTGCCCCTCTACACCACCACACTTCTGAGACTCCCTGTATTTGTTGTACCAGTAGCAGGATAGCTTCCATCCTGCCATCCATCTGTTCGTTTTTTTTTTTTTTGTTAAGTCATGACAAGGGCCCCCTCCTCTCAATGCTAAGATGAAGTTGGCTTGAGGAAGGTAACTCTTGCAAGCTCCCGCAAGCTGTTGAAAGGTAAATGACATCCCTCCTGCTTTCATGTTTAGTGTCTGTGGGGGTTCGACACTGATCATTGCCCCTTTTTTTGGACGGGGTAAGGCGAAAGCACCGGGAGGGTGAGGGAACGGCATCATTTTGCATATAGTGCTTCATTTGGAATTCATTGCCTGGATCATGCTGGATGCCAAGGCTGCTGCTGTGACACTAATAACAATGGAGACACCTCAGTCCCTCACTGTCAGTCTATGGGACATTAAATTTGACTCATGGGTGAGAGGACGGGTTAATTTCCAGCTAATGCTCCGTATTAGCCCAACACACTCTCTCTGCTTTGGGCTAATAAAGACCATTGGCTGGAAGTAGCTACGGGCCCTTAACATTTAACAGACGGATGCTCATGAAAACGGTCCTGACAAGCCTCCTGTGTATCACTTCTTGTATCCAAACCCGTCTCCCCTCAATAGATGGCGGGGCAGCCAACTTTGGCCTTAACTTCCTCACCTTCATCATCCTGTTCAACAACCTGATCCCCATCAGCCTGTTGGTCACTCTGGAGGTCATCAAGTTCATCCAAGCCTTCTTCATCAATTGGGTGAGTTAAGCTATTACAGGGTGACGCAATAAAAACGGGCCCAACTCTAATTAGGCCACGTTTCTTCGTGTTTTGTCCGAATGAAATGAAACTTTGATCATAACTAGTTTATCATATTCAAAACATCATATCAAGACACTAGAGTCTTTGGCCTTTTTTTCTCCATTCTACAGCATATGTTCTAGATGGCTTCCATTTAGCTCCGTGCATTTCTTGAGGCGCAGCACAAAGTTAGTTGTCCATGATGTTCTGACAGACTGAATTGGTAATGGCTCTGATGGCTAGTAATAGCCCCAAAGAAAAAAAATGGGGGGTCTTAGGTCCGGACTATGGGGTGCCCACTCAAAATCAGTCTTGAGAAATCTCTGGACAGGTTTTAAGGCTATCTTATGGACAGAGTCTATGCAGGGAAACCCAGAACCATCACAGAACTCTAGAAAGCCATCAAGGAGGAGATGAGAGCCATTACCAATAATATATAATAGTTAGTAGTCGAAATAGTAGTCTGACAAAACACTAAGAAACAGGGCCTAATTAGAGTTGGGGACCGTTTTTTTTTTTTTTTTTTTTTTTTTTTTGGGGGGGGGGGGGGTACCTTTATGAATATTTGTGATGTACTTGCTGTTCTCACTAGAAACTGAATGACAAAATTCACAACAAAGTGTTTGTCCCATGGACATTTCCATGGATGTCCACTTCTCTCCCTTTTCATCCTCTTCCAAACTCTTAATCTAGTGGTTCTTCATGTTGTTGGAGCCACCGAACCCCACCAGTTTCATATACTCATTCATCAAACCCTTGTTTCAATGACTCTGCCTACTAACTGCGGACTAGACTGAGTGGAGGACCTCTGCAGCAGAGGGTCCATCGAATCCCAGAGACGGACTCACCAAACCCCTAGTGTTCGATCGAACCCAGATTATGAACCTGTCCTCATCTCTTTTGCAACATATTAACAACACACTGACACTTGAAGCTCAATTGCCACTTTTTTGACCAGAAAAGAACCCCTTTTGAATGCTCTCACTCCAAGCGTTCTCCACACAATCTCCCACATGATTGTTCTTTGTGACCTTTCCAGGACACTGATATGATCTACAAGCCTACAAACACACCTGCCATGGCCCGCACCTCCAACCTGAATGAAGAATTGGGGCAGGTAATAAAAAACAATGTGCCTTATCTTTGCCATGATGATTGTGTTCCGTCTTCAATGTCCTCTTCCTCTTGCACAGGTGAAATACATTTTCTCTGACAAGACAGGCACGCTGACCTGCAATGTCATGCAGTTTAAGAAGTGCACCATCGCCGGTGTGGCCTATGGGTATGTAAACCCCACTCCTACTCCACTCCCCACTTTTCTCCTGATTTCCCCTTCCTTGCGTGCAACTCTGTCACCTTAACCTTCATTGGGACATTTTGTTCTCTCTCATCCTTCAACTTATTAGTGGCTTTGTCACATCTCCTGTGCTATAAATAAAAGCTGCATTGACATTTGACAGCTCCTCGGCTCTTTTCGCCCAACCTTTTGGAGAGCCGTGAAACATCTACACCAATTTTACCATGAGCAAGCCACTCATTTCTTTCAATGAGGGTCGAACGATCAAAATAATCCAACAGCAGGGTTCCAAAAATCCATGAATGACTCCTTCCCACAGTTCATGTCAGAGGCCCCAAGTAGATATGGTATGCCCTCTACTAGTTACTGCCGAATTATAAAAGCTATTTTGAATTGATTGACATATATATTCTGGAAACACCCTGACAAAGAACTTAATTTTATTTGTTTTATATTTATTCACCAGACCCCGGATAAAACGCACATTTTCAATTTTGAATGGCATGGATCTTGACTAATCCATCCATTCTGGATCAAAAGCTCTCACTGATGTACTTTAGTCAGCCTGCAGTCTGCTCTATCCTCACCTAAGAAATTGCTTTTTAATTACAATTTGTGGACATAAATCAGAGAAGATGACTTCGTATGAAGCAAAGCTTCAACAGCAGTCACTTAGTGACATATTCCTTTACATTCATTTTTCCCCCACTGTACGCAAGATGGCATTGCCGTGTGGCCATTTGCCGTCTATTGCCATCACAGATTTCTTATTTCACTGTTCGCCTAAGGTGGCGTCAACTATCTAGTCGTATTTTTTTTCGAAATAGTACTAGTTTGAGTATTGTGCGTTCACTGAAAAATGTGTAAGAATGTAAGGTTTTTTTTTCCCAAGGGACGCATGAGAATATTTTTAGCACACGTGCGTGCAAAATCCTGATTTGTAAATGGGTGACACACACACGCGCACACACACACACACACACACACACACACACACACACACACACACACACACACACACACACACAGACGCACGCACGCACGCACACACACACACACACACGCGCGCACGCACACACACACACACTCACAAAAGCACTGACACAACTGCCTGCATGTGTTCCACTCCATAAAAGAAGGCCTGCTGTAATTAATAAAACTGTCCCCGAGGGTGTAGACATTAATTAATTCCACTGCAATGGAGTCCAAAGAGATGGTGTTTAGCTGTGTGTAGTACACACAATCATCCCAAGTTGGACATCTAAGTGGAATATACATGCGGATTGATGCTGATGAGTTCATACAATATGAAAATATCTGAGTTTCTACATCACTAAATTTCTTCATCACTTATTGTTGTTGTTTTGCAATGACAAAAACCCTGGCACTGAATGGACACATTTTTGCACATATCTGGCAGTGAATGAGTTAAGATTTAGCTTTGAAGCAGTAGACACATTTCTATAAATCATTGCAACCAAATCCTCACAATTTAGCGACTAGCTTTTTTAGCATCCTAAACTATTCCAGAATAATAACCTATGATTAGTATTCAAAACACATTAACGACCAGTCTTTATTTGCTTTTTTTTCCCCCGCTTCCTACATTGACCTCAACAGTCACGTGCCCGAGACTGAGGACGGTAGTTTTACGGAGGATGACTGGTAAGACGAATGGGCTGCTTTTGTTACGTTGCAGTGCTGTTGTGCCTTGGTGGATATGTGACTTTGAATGCAACCCTGTTTCTTGATGTGCTCACGAATGTGAGGGAGTGGATTCATTGTGTGTGTAACTGTTGTAATATGAAGATCAAGCTTTTAATCGTGTTTCAAACATTACTGTTGCCGGTTTAGTTGAGGTTGGAGTACACATATATTCACACAATTTCATCTGTGATGGTTTTAATCAGGGCAATAACAGCATGCCGCAACTATTTTTGCATGGGTGATCGGGACGGCCTGTCTGTCAATGCTTGGTTGTTTAAGTAATGTCAACGTAAGTCTCTGCTCTCTTTTTTTTTTTAACGGAAACCAGTTTTGAGTCCTCTATCATGCATGTGGTGTTGCTTGTGACAGAATGGTTCACTCCAAAGTTTTTTCACAAATACTCCTTGACATTATCCAAGGACTAGCCATGATCGCTGTTGTCTCTCTCAAGAAAGCAGCTGCCAGTTTCAGACTATTGAGTTTGTGTTTGTGTGGGGAATTTTGTACTTTGTAAACATGCAGTTTAGTAATTAGGACTCTTATCTCAAGAAGGGAAAATATACACATACAGTGAAACCTTGGTTTACGAACGTTACACTTAGGAAAATTTTACTTTGGCATATTGGATTGGATATGCCTTTATTAGTCTCACAGTGGAGAGATTTACATTTCACAGCAGCAAAGTGATGAAAGGAATGAAAGTAGAAAAACAAAAATACATGAGCTGCTGGAAAGGCAGCCACTCTCGCGGCGCCGTCTTGAAGTCAAAAGAACAAAAAAAAAACTAAATAACAAATAATATGACAGCATAGAGACAATATGACCAAACAAAGACACAGAGAGACATTCATTCTTCAGGACTTGCTGTACCCTCTTTGTGATGACATGAAGCAGTTCTAGATGAAAGAGGAGAGGATCAAAGCGTCTTTCCACCAGTGGATCAGGGACATCATGGTGGAATGTGCACGTCGACTACAAGCTAAATGTTGAAAGCAAACACGCAGCTGTAGCATCCATTGACGAAAAGAGATTGACTCACATCTCCTGTTCCACATAAATCTGCTTCAATTCCAAGCCGCAACAGTTCCACATACGCATCGGCGCTCTGCGCTGACGCTCCTTTCTTCTTATCGCGGGTTCCTCAAGCCATGCATCCATCCAGCCACAGACTGTCCAACAGCACTGACCTTTCCGCTAAACAAAGCGGGGCTGTGAAGATGCTGCCCATTACAGGCGCAAAAAAGCACAATGGCCCCTTTGGTGTCCAGCGATGGCAGTCGAATGGCTCCGACATTCCTCCCATTCAAAAACAGTACTGGCATATTCATGCTGCCGAAAGGCGCAACCGCTCAGCACAGTCTCCTCCTTGATGAATGTCGTGGTCAAAAATGCTGAAAAACAATCTGTATCCGTTCCACACGATGCACAACAACACAAAGTGACAAAAGAAAACACAAAACAAGACAAAAACAACCAAAAAAAGCAAGGCTCATGAGATCACTTGCTGAGGCTGCCTACTCGGGCGCCATCTTGGACTTCTATATGAACTATTTTTCGGGATACACACGGAGGAAGTTTATTAAAATACAATAATAATTAAGGCTTACCTTGACTTGACCTATTTGATTATTGTTAAAGCAAAAAATGGGCAATTAAAAAGATATAGATATATAATTTAATTAAGGATGGACATTGGACAGTGACAGGTTCGGCATCCAATATTGGTGTTTACTGAGAATTAATGATGGAATATTTCACCACTTTTTTGACATATCAATGAAATACAGCCGACCTTATTGCGTTTCGATTGTTCCATTGCAACCAAAACTTATCTATCTAATCAACCTTCCACAAGTCAGTGACCAATCCGTTCAGGGCTCTATCATATTCAGTTTTAATCTGGAAACAGATTGATTGAGAGCGATCAGCACCTGTGTTCCTGTCGTAGCAGCACCCTTCTGTGCTATCGGCCAATCAATAAGTGACCACGCTGGAGCCTGAAAGGTTTCATCTGGACCACCAGCATGTTGACTGATGGCCGCGGGGTGCTCAGAGGCTTTTACCTTTTTCTTCCTGTGCAGCCAACCTACGCAGTCCTTGTTGCTGCATTAGCATAAGCTAATGTCACATGTTAATGAGAAAGCCCCCTTCAGTGTCGCATCGCTGCGTGTGGTATCGCACGCATCATGTTGTCAGTAACATCTGCAATCTTCGATTGTTTGTGGTTCATTTTGTGAATGTGATTGCATAAAAAAGTCATGTTGCTAGTTTTCATCACACATTCAATCTATAAAGGAACAAAATGTGAGGCTTGTTTGGTCTTTGCGAGTTTTTTTGACTGATGAATTGTCCCTTGAAGCAGTGGAGGCAAAATGGAGTGTGTCACTTTGCTGCAATTAATCACAGCACTGATGATTTCGTTTCAACTACTTGTTGAGACTCAACAACCCTTGAGGGAGCATTACAGTAATCTCCCTGTCCGCTATTTCTGTTTCACTATCCACAAATTCACCAATAAGCTTGTTCCACAAAGTTGAACTTCAAAAATTAACACCACACAAGACTAACATTAAAATGCAGTAGCGCAGGAGGCCGAAGTGGTCATCAATAATGAAGCGCAGGCTGCATTACTAAAAAATATAAAGGTGTATAAAAGTGAGTCACTATAAAATTATTAATACCTTTTTAAATTTAACACTGCGTCGAAAATAATATTCCATAAAAGGGAAGTTGGGCGGCCCGGTAGTCAAGTGGTTAGCACGTCGACCTCACAGTGCTGTGGTCAAGGGTTCAATGCCCACTTTGGCCACCCTGTCACGTTTTGCGAGGTGGTGATGGCGGGTGCGGATTCCAAGAAGCTGGCAGGAGGGAGCAGGAGGTTGTTTGACAAATTGTATTAAAATAAATTCAGCAGGAACAAAATGTAAAACATCAAAATCATCTGAACAGAAAAAATACAAAGTATCAAAAGAAGACCAAAAGTAAAAGTCCGCCAAGGTTAAACAAACACATGCACAGCATACAAACATGCAGCAAACAATGAACCGACACCGGATGGTCGTACCGGGTGTCCTTTTAAGTGTCAGTGATTAAAACGACCAGCACCTGCGAGGCTGCAGGCAGGGCCGACGTCGCTACCCGTTGGTCGCCAATCTGATTGGGACGACCAGCACCTGTGCAGGTGCAGGCGGGGCCGGCAGCGCCCCCCGTTGGTCGCCAACCAGATCATGACACACCCTGTGTGGAGTTTGCATGTTCTCTCTGGGCCTGAATGGGTTTTTTTCCGGGTATTCTGGTTTCTTCCCACATTCCAAAAATATGCATAGCAGGCTGATTGAAAACTCCAAATTGACCCTCGGTGTGAATCTGAGATTGAATAGTTTGTTGTTTCTTTGTGCCCTATGATTGATTGGCTGGCAACCAATTCAGGGTGTCCCCCGCCTACTGCCTGAAGTCCGCTATTCGAAAGATGAATAAATGAAAAGGGAAGTTAGGTTAAAGCATTTCTTTACAATAATATGTGCTCCTACCAGTGTAAACAATGTATTCTCATTAATATTGTGGGTCTCTGTGGGACTATGAATTAAGCATGAAACTCCACCCATTTTTTTTAACTCAGGGGGCGGCCATTTTGCCAGTTGCGTTCACCTGCAAATAACATCATACATTCACAGTCACTAAAGTGTTGACCAATCACGGGTCACCTGTTTTCTGGGTGTGGTTGTGTGACATTTATTTGCAAGGTGGACACCTCGGGATGTCATTTTCTTTGGACATCAAGTGGCAAAATGGATGGCCCCATCGGATAATGAGCATGTGTTTTTCTGGCTTAGTCACCAAATTCAAATGCCGAAAAATTTTAATCGGATTACCGGGTTTAGGGTAATGGGGCTACATAGTACATATTATTGTGAAGACCATTTAAAGGACAACCGACACCTCTGGACAAGTTGCGTCCATAATTTTTTAAATCACTTCAAATGACTTCTACTGAGCATTTTTACAAAGATTCCACGGCATATGTTTATATTTTACGTTTTAAGACTCGCGCTGAATATTCAGGAAGTCTTGTTTTCGAGTTGATGACGATGCCTGACGTGACGTCACGTCTGGAACGACCCTGACCGAGCGACACACAATGCATTTTGGGTACTTTGTTTGGTCTGAAAACTTCATATTGATCCGTGTTGATGGCGAAATTAGAAGGAAAACACATAAATAACGCGGTGGTGAATCGTTGTGTGTTGCTCCAAGACTACTATTTGATATTAGTTGACACAAATCAACCCATTTCCAATGGAGCTTGGGCCCATCTTGTGTATTTTCTGGGACGCTACATTGGAGTCCTGATGGCTCGAATTGATACGAGAGGACTTCTTTAATAGATTGCAAACATTTATGCTTTCCTCTTCAGAACTATTTGGATCATATTCATAACTGGATGAGTAACAAGAAAGCATCTTCTCCGAATCTGAAGCCATTGTTTTGATTCTAGAGCAAGGCAAGACGTCCTTGAGTGATGTCACGAACAAGAGGGTGGGACCTTCTGAAACTTGCCATCTCCGAGGTCATTTTGAAGTAGTTTTGGGACACTTTAACTCATTTTTATTGGTGTTTTGCATTTGACTAAAAATATCAGCCTGCGTGTTTTGGGTATTTTAGATGCTATAAAACGTTTTTCTGATTTCAGTTAGGAAACAAAAATACAGTAAAGTCTCGTTATATCGATATTCAAGGGAGTCCGAAAAAATATCGATATAACCGGGACTATCGATATATCCGACCCTGTTTGCATGTAATTTTCTCCGTGCGTGCATAGAAATAGTATCGATATAACCGGGACTATCGATATATCCGATATCGATATAACGAGACTTTACTGTAATGTGTTGGTTGTCCTTGAAGACTTGACTCCATTTATTGATTTATTAAAAACAAAAATAAGTTTGAAGTATGTCAAAGCGACACACCTGGACTGCGAGACGAACATCTTTGTATCTCAAGGGGGAGTGAAGCCCAGCAATTTCTCAGTTTTAAAATGTGTTTCTATATATGTTCCCACAAATCTCCACAAGATCTCTTCCACCTAAGACTCATTATGTGTTTTGATTGTTGGCGTCTCTGTGGTTTTCCTGCCCACCCGCAGTGATGGGAGTGAACATCTGAGTGGTGCTGTAGGCTCGACTAGACTTATGGCCTCCCCTCAATGACATTTAGTCCTGGTAACATTTCTATGAAGCCAACAGTACCACGGGTAAAAGTTGCTATCACCTTGATGTATCGCACGATATTTATGGTGGATCGATAGCCACTGAACAGCCGACTCGCGGCTGGAGGGATATTGATCTTATTTCTTTTATATTGATATTGATCTTATTTCTTTTACTAACCAGCAACAGTCCCTCAGTTTTTCACTCTCAGGTCATCAAATATGCTATCCATGTGTTCTTATGAATGCTTCCTTTTAACAGTCAACATTTGGAGCACTGATAGGGAAGTAATGCTATTTCTAATCCTTTGTGAAGTTTGGGCTTCATTTGGAGCATTGTTTTGCGATATTAACAGCATGTGGGTTGATACTTTGTTTTCCCAGAACACGTGGAACTGACCATGTATACCTTTCAGTTCTCTGACATAACAGTGTCATCAAGTGTCATGGTCCTTTCCAGACGCTCCCCAACTTACGAACATTCGAGTTCTGATGTTACGGTACATACGAACATTTTTGTGGGTACAGTATGTCGAAAACTCTTCGGCCAGAGATGCTGTAAGTTAGATTTTGTATTGCGCGCCTTTTTCCGGCCGAGCTCGATTGCAATTGGCGGCATATTGTGATTCACGCAGATGCATGCACAGACACATTGGCGGTTTCAAGGGCTGATGTTTACGCGACGGGCACCAAGGCTGACTAATCAGTGCCCGGCTATGCTGAAGTGTTGCCAATGAGTTCAGGCCTTGATTCGCTGAGCTCACTTACGATTGGCTACGTAGAGTATGTGGGCGAGGAGGAAATTCTGATTACCAATGACGCACTGAGGAAATCCCTCTTACCAGTTGACGCTCCAGAAGGACGCGATGCATCACAAAAAGTAATGGCTGCTGGCACGTAATTCAGTGCCAGCAGCTTCAGTAATGGTTTACTGAAGACCCAAGGATATGTTTTCGTACGACAGTAGGTATGAATTTATTTTACGACTGTTAGAGCGTCTGTGTTTTATACTTCCCCGTTCAGTGTTTGACTAAACATACATTTCATACAAAATATAGCACTGAAACACTTTACGATCAAATTCAGCTTACGAACGACCGCTCTGAACATATTTCGGTCGTAAGGTTGGGAGCGTCTGTATTTTGATTCCCTACATTACATATATACTGGACATTTACATGTAAACTGAGCCGTGTTGTCATTTGAACAGAATAAATGAAAGGATTCGTGATTGGCTCTATGATTTTTTTGTTGGTTCATCCAAATTAACATTTATTCAAACATCAAAATGAGTCCAAATGATTATAGAAAGATGAAATTCTAGCTTGGTTTGATATGTGAAACAATAACAATTTGACATAAATTTACATGCTATTGCAGTGGATGGCATTTGTACTGTTATTCCGTTGTGTTTTACTGTTGTTTGACGCGTGTTGTCTCCTCTTTCCAGGCACAGCACGCACTCATCAGAGGAGTCCGGATTTACTGACCAGAGCTTGCTGGAAAACCTCCAAAGTAATCATGTGAGTAAAGTCGGCTGTCAAATTACGTCTCCTCAGAACAAAAAAAATATGTGTTCAAAATGTGTGTAGTGTCCTCTTGATTTTGAATCCTTGGTTAATGGGTGCTTGGGTTAACAAGGCGCAATGGAACATTTTGGATTATATGTCCTTTTTATGGTACCTGTCATTGATATTGAAGCAGAATAACATGTTTTCGACTTATTGACGTCACCTTCTATCATTTTGATTAGAACTGTCCTTGAAAGGTTCTTCACGTATTGCCCCAGTTAGGCCCATTCACTAATTTATTGCCTTTTCCACTACCAGGCTTGCAGTCAAATCTCAGTTTTACACCTGAAATACAAACAAATTGTGCCAGCGTGTAGTTCTTCGTGTATTTTTTTCATGTTGTGCCCTAGTGTGATGATAACCATGATGTAATATCCATCCAGCCAATCACATTAACTCATTCTCTGCCATTATCAAATTTATTTGCGAATTGAAAAGTGTGACGTGGAGCTCCATTCCCAAATTTGTACAGGTTTTGGTTTTTCTTGCGGAGGGTGCCGGTAAAGCGCTGGTCATATCTTTGACAATGTTTTTTCCCTTCCACAAGGAGGCAGAATTTGCCTTTTGTCCATTTTAGCACTTTGTTACAGCTTCAGCTGTTGTTAAAGCGCTATATAAATCATTATTATGTTTTACTATGTAATACTATGACTGAGAGCTTACACAGACGTATGTAATACTATATATTAGCTATATTACCTAGCTAGCTATCTATTAGCTATCTAGCTAGCTTTCTATCTATTTGAGTTACTTTCGGGTTGAGTGAATTCTGGCGCGTGTGGCTGCCGCTGCTCACCCACAGAAAAACTTATCCTGTGACTGTAAAGTGACCTTGAGAGTTTTGAAAGGTGCTTATAAATAAAATGTATTATTACTGTATTATAATATGAATGTATTGTATTGTGTATTTTGTACACATTTCAAGCTCATCTAAGTCCAGGCCCGTATAATTTCAGAATTAAGTGTTTTCTTCTGATGAAAGAAGACAGTCTAAGGTTTTTAACGCTGTATTGAATGTTGACGTCGACCTAAAACTGAATATTTTGTGGGTCCTGCAATTTGATTGAAAATGACAAAAACGCTAGCACCGGAGAGAACACATTTTTGCACATTGCCTGGCAGTGAATGAGTTAATGTTTGGGTGAAAAGTGGGTTGCAGTCTCTCATGTTATTGTTTTTTTTAATCCATACACAAAACACATAATCAGCATTCTGCTGTAGCTATCTATTTATTTCATAAATTTTTGATTAATTTTCCTCTGTGATAGCTTCTGGCCAAGGATATGAACCACACATTTTCTTCTCACTGACTATTTGTTGAGGTTTGACATCACATGAGCAAACAATGAAACCAAAGCAAGGACAAAAACAAACGTCTCCCCTTGTGAATTTGAGTTTAGCTTAATTGCTGACAGCGCAGTTTTCTGTCACATATGCAACTGTCTCATCGGCTCTCTGTGTTTGAACTCATTTGTATAATAACATCTTAACGCTTACTGTTTATTACAACCATATGCTAAACTCTGCAGTCATATTTGGCCTTCATATATCCAAGCAAGAAACACACAGTGTCTCGTCCTTCGGCGAATACCTGTCAACCCAAACTTGGTTTCCATACCAAGACAAAAGGGCTTTCATGGTCACCTGGAGTGTAATGGAACCCGTGCACTTTCATTTTGAAGAGACCCCTTGATTCACACAGACCCCCCCCCCCCCCGCACCTCACCACCCCCATGTTATTTATTTTCTCTTTTGGAACACAGCAGGGTTTCCATGGATGCACAAAAAAACTAATTTAATACATGTACTCCGACCATTTGTGCACCAAATTTAGTTTGGCAAGAAAACAGCAATGTGATTGCCTCATCGACATGCATGCATGTACATTTGAAACTAAAATTATGTTTTGGTTTACAAGAGTAGAGAGGGAAATTTTGAGGATTGTGACTTGGCCAATCAGTACCTAATTAACTGATTGTGACAAACTTTGTCAACTGTTCTAAAGCGATTGACTTTTCATGTCTTGAAGCACTTGAGACAAATTGGAGATTGATGCTAGGCTGTACCAGCAGAGGCACTGTTGATTCCCTCTCATTTTCTCTTTTCTTTCTAAAAATGACTGAGAAAACTGTCCTCTATTCACATTTTCGCACAACTCCTCATTCTGCACATGAAACAAAAATACACTTAACACATTTCTCCATCTCAATGAAACTTTTAACTCATTCACTGCCATTCCCGAATGTACTCGTGAATTGAAAATATGACGTAGAGTGCCATTGCCGAATTAGTTCGGGTTTAGGTTTTTGTTGCGAGGGACCCAATAACGTGCTGCTCAGACCTCTGGCAATGTTTTTTGCCTTCCACGAGGGTGCAGCATTTCCCATTTTTCCATGTTAGCCCTTAGTTCCAGCTTCAGCTGTTATTAAAGCGTTATACAAACCAATATGAATGTATTGTATTGTATTTTAGACAGCCACCCTCATTTCAAGCTTCTATAACTCCAGACCCATACAATTTAGGAATTAACTAACTTTTTTTTCTGATGAGCGAAGAAGAGAGTCTAAGATTTCTTATTGGATTGGATTTGGATTGGATTTGCCTTTATTAGTCTCGCAGTGGAGAAATTTACATTTCACAGCAGCAAAGTTATGAAAGAAATGAAAGTAGAAAAGCAAAACACAGGAGCTGCTGGAAAGGCAGCCACTCTCGCGGCGCCGTCTTGAAGTCAAAAGAACAAAAAAAAAACTAAATAACAAATAACATGACAACAAAGACACAGAGAGACATTCATTCTTATTATTATTATGCTGTATTGAATGTTTATGTTGTCCTAAAACTCAATATTCTGCGGGTCCTGCAATTTGAGTGAAAATGACAAAAACCCTGGCACGGAGTGGACACATTTTAGCACATCTTCAATGAGTTAAAATTAATTTCCCAATGGCTAAAGAGGGAACATTTGTGAAATTATCCATTCTTAAGGAAAAGGTGCTTTGATTGACCCTTCCATCTTGCACACATGGGATAAGATGACCCTTTGTAGAATCGGTGATGAAAAGTGTACTCCAACATCATATTGGAAATGGGGTCTGTTATGATACAACTGTGATCGCCAACTACAGGCATGCAGACTGCAAGTTGTGCAAATGTTTTGAAGTTATTGCATATCTGAAAATATACAGTATGTATGTAACATAGCGGGAGAAATACCTCATGTCAATTAATTTTGCTTATTCCAAACTAGAAAGAGTCAAATGCTCTGGAAATCAGATGAGGCGTTCTTTTTTCTCTTTGTATCTACTTCATAAACATGAGTATGGTAAATTCTTTTGCTTTGTGCTTACCACCAACTTGCGAACCTGATAAATTGAACTTTTAGTAATGATGTAATTATCCTCAGAGCACATGATTTGTTCAGAGGTCGTTTGGAGATGATGAAAGTCACAAACCTGTTTTAGATAAGTGTGCTCTTAAAACACCCACGAGACCTTTCTTTCCTCTCTCATTGGAAAAATCGATATGTGGTGAACAGTTTGTTGTCGATTGGTTTCTAAAAGGTTATAAGTGCAGATACAAGACCGCACATTAGTTTTTTTTCACAGGAAACTGATTTATTCTTTGTCCATCCCAGGGGTCGGCAAGACGTGGCTCTCAAGCCACATTCGGCTTTTTAGCGCCGCCCAGTGGCTCCCTCTTGCTTTTCAAAAATGTTTTAAAACTGAAAAGATTGAGGAAGGGAAATGTATTTTTAGTTTTTATAGGTTTTCTGTCGGAGAACAAACTTGACACAGCATTCTTAACACTTTGCAATCCTGTAAAAATGTGAGATGAGTTTCAGTGTTGGCAAAGATTGCCTTCAAAGATGGCGCACACATTTTAATGACATCTCTCAATAACGAGCATTCAAACATCGGTCCAATTCTCATTCCTAACGCTTGTAACTATAATTTTCGCAGTTTTTTCAGAGGTGTTTACCAGCAAAAATTGACTAAGAGAGGAGATCTCTGTGTGTGCGCTCCTTCTATTCCGACAACCCACGGGACGGGACTATTACTTCTCCACTTCTATAATTTCAAAGCAATGAAACATACTGTAATTCGTTCATGTTGTAATGAAATTAAATTTGAGGCGGCATCCTACAATGGAGTAGTCACCTGATGCATCTTCCTCCACACTTAATTGTTGGATTTAATCTTGAAAGCCCATTAAGTCTGTGTAAGAACTCAGTCATATTGATAGACTAATATAGGTAATATACTTTGTGTGCATATGATGTTTTGCCTTAATTATAAGGCTTATATGAAGCTTTAATTTTTTTGCGACGTCAGACCAATTTTTATCGTATCAAAAATGTATTTAATTTTTATTGCATCCTCGAGCGGCCGTACTAAAAGTAGGGGGGGGGGACAAGCAATGTAACAGTAAAAGTAACAAAAAAAATATCAGGCAATTGACATTATGTATTTATTTATGTTTTGCTCATACTAAAATAAATGTACAGATTAAAACTGCCGACATCACAAAATCTTTAAAAAAAACTGTTTAAAGTGAATAAATACATGTTCATGTTTTTGCGTATGGGCAGCCCCATGGCCAGTGGTTCCCACGTCAATTTCACAGTGCAGATGTTGTGGGTTCAATCCATGCTTCGGCCTCCCTGCGTGGTTTTTCCATGTTTTCTCCTTGGGCCTTCTTGGGTTTTCTCTGCATCCTCCAGTTTCCTCCTACATTTCAAAAACCTGCATGGCAAATTGTCCCTAGGTGGAGGTATGAGAGCGGATGGTTGTTTGTCTCTGTGTGCCGTCCGATTGCCTGTCAGCCGATTAAGGGTGTCCCTCGCCTACTGCCTGAAGACAGCTGGGATTGGCTTCAGCAGCCATTGCGACCTTTGTGAGGATAATGGATCTATGGGTGGATGTTTTGGGGTGTTTTATAGCAATTCATCTGAGGCTTTATCACCCCAATTCTTCATTTTAAACCGACTTTTTGCACCTAATTTCGATATTTCTTTTTCCTTCTTTTTTCATCATTATTATATATGTTATGTGCATAACTCAAGGTCATATCATTTTCCATACTTCCTTTAGCCTACTGCTGCTGTCATTCTGGAGTTCATGACCATGATGGCCATCTGCCACACCGCAGTGCCCGAGCGCAACGATGGAAAAATCACCTACCAGGCGGCATCCCCAGGTACATCACACCTCCATATACAGTATATAAGTAGCTGATGTGCATGTGTAGAATTTGAAAATACACATACTTCTCTTTCCATTTGTCAGTTAAGGATGTAAATAAAAAAAATGCTTTAAAAAAGATTTTATGTTAGTGGCAGTTTTAATGTGTAACACATTTACTCTAGCAATAAATAAATAAATACAGGAATGTGAAGTCCCCAGGCTAACCACTCGACTACCAGGCCGCCTGAATGAATGAATGAATGAATGAATAGATGGATAGATGGACGGATGGATGAACGGATGGATCCATGGGTGGATGGATGGACGGACAGACAGAAAGACAAATCTCCCCAAATTCACAGTCTAAAAGAAAATAACGAATATGACACACATTGTTCTTTATTTTTGCATTGACAAAGAGAGACAGATACAGTATATGGAACAGAAAATAAATACCGTATTTTACTGTATTTTTTTTTTTATTTAATCCCCTATGACAGAGGTCCCCATCCCCCGAGCCGCGGACCGGTACCGGTCCGTGGGTCATTTGATACCGGGCCGCGCAGAAAGAATAAATAATTTACATCAAATGAAAAATGAAAAATTAACAGATTACATCTGACTATGACTTACTCTTGACGCATGTCAAAACGCTTGTCTAGGTCACATGATATATACCGCTAAAATTAGCCCAGCGCAAGCTAGCAAAATGAGCAAAAAAACAAACGTCTTTGGAAAGTTTCTTTATCCGCCAGTCCTTGAAAATATTGTCTGACATTAATACGGTCCGTGGCGCAAAGAAGGTTGGGGACCACTGCCCTACAACACATTTTATACAGATTTTTCATATGTATATGGCACACCTAAAATACTTTATTTTCGTTAAAAGATGACCCTGTGCTTTATAAACTAATACTATTATTATTATTATTATTATTATTATTATTGTTATTATTAATAATAATAATAATTTTGTTTTTCTACTTTCATTTCTTTCATCACTTTGCTGCTGTGAAATGTAATAAAGGCAAATTCATTATTATTATTATTATTATTATTATTATTATTATATAAAACGGAACGGAATGTGGTGTGCCTTATAGATGGAAACCTTTTTTAAATTCATTATTGGTGCGCCTTATAGTTCGGTGCACCTTATATATGGAAAACGTTTGAAAATACACCATTTGTTGGGGGTGCACCTTATAGTCCAGTGCACCTTATATACCGGAAAATACAGTAAATCACAAGCAGGATCAGGATGAGAAAATAAATTATCCTTTCTGAAGGTTTGCAGCCTTTGCATGTTACAGTATTGCGATGAAGTAGGCCTGGTGCCCATGGCTACAGTATGTGAATTTGCCCCCCTCAAAAAAAAGGAAGCACAATAAAAGGACACTCTTAATGGCATTGCAAAATGTCAGCGTACCTTGAGGCATTGTTTGCTGCTCCAAATGCAAACCGTGACTCTCATTCCAAAAATATAACCAGGAAAAAAACATTTTCTGAAACTTGCTTCAACCAGTCTATAATATACAGCACATACATTAATGCGGTACAATTGACACCTGCTAAATATTAATGAAGATTGCCTTTTAATAAACCTAAACCATGATTCTGCTCCTTCGTGTGACATTCTGTGCTTATTCTTGGCCTGATAGCATACAGCAATAGTGTTCGTGTGGAGGAGCTTTGGGGTTTCAAGCGAAGTAGGGGGGATGAGCTTGTTAAGTGAACTGTAAAAAAACAAAAATAAGCAGATAGCTTTTTCTCGCCCTGCAGCAGCCTTCTGCAAACTCGGCCACAATATACCTGGTCCACAAACACTGTCTTTGTTATGAAAACGTTCTTGTGTGTAACATTTGTTTCCTTTTTCTTTATTTCCAAGATGAAGGCGCTCTGGTGAGAGCTGCTCGCGACCTGGGTTTTGTGTTCTCTGGGAGAACGCCAGACAGCGTCATTGTGGAAATGGTAAATTTAATCTCCTGTAACACAATACACAAAACGCATGCGTCCATATTTTTTTTTCCATCTAGCATGTAGGATTGAATCTATGACATTTTTCTATGAACGCATAATTATCAAAATCATCTGTGTAACATTTGCTGGATTTTAACAAACTAACTTCATTGTAAAGACGGGTGTGCTGTGAGATATGAGTTACCTGACTTAACCCTTTTGGGGACAGCAGTTATGGACAGTTTATCATGTTAACAGGGTGCAGGGTGCATGAACAGGTTAAGCAAGATATTGGATTAGCCTTTATTATTATTATTATTATTATTATTATTATTATTATTATTATTATTATTATTAGTCTTGCAGTGGAGAAATTTACATTTCACAGCAGCAAAGTGACAAAAGTAAGAGGACACAACTGGACACTTGTAAATATGGGTTGTTGCAATATATCTAAATGCATCTCTTGATTCTGCACTATGTACAGTCTTGTTTATAGAACGGTTTTTGCACATCTACATTTGCACAGTATACAGTTGACATTTTTATTTTGTTATGCTTAGAATATCTTGTTTTCTATCCTTTCACTCCCACCCCAACCCCATCCCTCTTCAATTGCTGCTGTGGACTGCAAATTTCCCCATTGCGGGACGAATAAAGGTATTCTGATTCTGATTCTGATTCTGAAAGGAAGAAGTAGAAAAACAAAATACATGAGATGCTGTAAAGGCAGCCACTCTTGCGGCGCCATCTTGAAGTTAAAACAACAACAAAAACATCTAAATAACAAGTAATGTGACACAACACAAAAGACACAGACAGTCATTCCATCTTAAGCACTTTCTGCACCCTTTTTGTTGGTTGAAGCAGTTCTCGATGAAAGACGATGGGACCAAAGCGGCCTTTTCACCAGTGGATCAGGGACGTCATGGTGGAATTTGCACGTCTACTACAAGCTAAATGTTGAAAGCAAACACGAAGCTGTAGCATCCATTGACGAAAACAGATTGTGTCACATCTCCTGTCCCACATAAATCCGCTTCAATTCCAAGCCGCGACAGTTCCACACATGCATCAGAGCTCTGGTCATTTTTGCAGGAGTTGCAGGAATCTTTTGTTTTTCACCGGTAAAATTTTTTTGATTGAGTCTAATCTAATCAGTGATTAGGGAAGTTTCATGAAATGCTCAGCCCAAACAAAAACACAGTTTACTTCATCACTTATTTTAAATGCTGACCCACCTGACAAAAAAATCCACCAAATCCAAAAAGACTGGGCAGCACTTGTAAGGAATAATACAAAAATACCACATGCCTACGGTGATGACAATTTGAGCCAATACAGAGTGTGCATGCCGGTCATCCATCATGTTGTTCTTTTAATTGACTAACCTGATGACTGACTGCGCTGAAGGCGGAAAGAGGCCAGAACCATTTCCCTCTTTTTATCTGCTCCTGAGAACATTGTGTCTTCGAGACGTTGCAGTAATCTTTCCAGCTTCATCAGACCCATGTAAACTCTCCACATTGGCCTAATTGTTTGCTGTCATGCTTTGCGGTTGGTTCAATTAGACATGCTAATTGAGTCCCATCTTGTGCTTTCAGATGGGAAGCGAGGAGAAATATGAGCTGCTTCACGTACTGGAGTTTACAAGGTACAGTATGAATACATTTTATCAGGTCTCCATATGCTGGATTGTCTTTATTTAAATGTTGTCACGGGGGCATGGCACATCGATCGACTGGTTTGTACGTCTGCCTCATAGTCCAAAGATTATGGGTTTGAATCCAGGTTCTTGCCTTCCTGTGTGTAGTTTGCATTGTCTCCCTGTGCCTGGATGGGTTTTCTCTGGGGCTACTGTGGCTTTATTCCATATCTTAAAATATGCATGGCAGGTTAATGGAACATTCCAAATTGTCCCTAAGTGTGATTCTAAGTCTGAATTGTTCTTCGGCTATATGTGCCCTGCGATTGGGTGGCAATCAGTTAAGGGTGTGCCACACCTACTGCCCGATGGCAGCTAGGTTAGGCCATGCCAACGCCCATGCCTCACACATTGCAGTGGTTTTACTGTTGATAGAGAATAGACAGAATAGAAGTTAGCATATTTAAAAGTTACATGCTGTTGGATGCTTAGTTGGTCGAACGCAAGGCCCACAATGGAAGCACAGAAAATCTGGGGTCAATCTGAGGTGAACAGACACAGCCTGTTAAACTGTCATCCTCAGGTAGGAAAGCTAGCCTTGAACGTAATTTCGGATTTGGTAAACTCCTTCACAGGAAGAGCTCATTAGCCAGGTTACAAATCTATCAGTTCACGGAAAAACAATCCATTAAAATGTCTATGTTCTGTTGGTTTATGGATGTTGGTGCTTGTACCATGACACCGTGGTATTCTAATCAAGAAGACTATAGTTTACTAATGTATCACTGAAATTGGCATATACTCTTAATAAATAGCTTGGCAGAGGGCTGCAGAGGTTGGGCGTCGGTCATGAATGGCTGCGTCCCGTGCCGGCAGTAAAACACAATCTTCCTGTGTTTTGAGCCTTTGTTCACAGTGTCCGACCGAACATCTCTGACATTGTTCACATGAATATTATTGTGTTTTTTTCCAGTGAGTTAGAATAGTGTTGCCCACTTCCATGTTGTCTAATTTTATACTCCCCATGCTAAGCTTATACTGTGTGTGATCATTTCTCGGCTGCAACACCTCAAATGACACCTTCTTTTTCGCTCGTGCAGTGTGAGGAAGAGAATGTCAGTCATCATGCGCACACCATCCGGAAAGATCCGCCTCTACTGCAAAGGAGCTGTGAGTGTCTTGTCTGTCACCATGGCGATGCACAAAACCAACCCGTCATCTCTATCATCCTTATCATCATCATTGGTGCCACATAGACAGGCGTGAAAAAAAAAAAAAAACATCTCAGGCAATCTTCTAGGAGAGTGGTTTTAAGACTTTTTTTCAATGATATACTCTCTGTCATCTATATATTTTGTCAGTCCCTAACCATTTTGTATGAAAAAAAAGTTTGGAGCTCATTTTGTTCTGGTGTCTCAAAAACTTTATTGAACGAAAACCAAGAAACATGCAGAAATATTTCAATATACAGTAAAGTCTCGTTATATCGATATTCTTGGAAGTCGGAAAAAATATCGTTATAACCGGACTATCGATATATCCAATCCTGCGGCATGTACATTTTCTCCTTGCGTTCATAGAAATAGTATCGTAACAAGCAGTACTATCGATATAACCAATATCGATATAACGAGACTTTACTGTATCTTAAATAAAGAATGCCCTGGTAATTTGAAACAAAAGCAGAACTTGATTTTAAGAAATCATCATAGAATGTGCTACTGTGGGACATCAATCAGCCAGTGTCTTCTTGAGCCGGTCCCAAGCCCGCTATTAGCTATCTATTCGCTAGCTATCTATCTACTGCCTTGCTATCTATTTGCGTTACTTCCGGGTTTAGTGAGTGCTGGCGCGTGTGGATGCTGCCGCTCACCGACAGAAAAAAACTTATCCTGCGACTGTAAAGTGACCTTGAGAGTTTTGAAAGGCGCTTAGAAATGAAATGTATAATTAAAATCATTATTATCTGACATGAAAGCTTGGCCAAAACAAACATGCAAATCAAACCTCTGAATTTGGAAGACACTGATTCGCTATGGTGACCTCTTGAAGGGAAAAGCCGAAAGGAAAAGAAGATCATAGAATGTGCTACTTACAAAAAAGTAAGCATTTTTGGAATTTTCAGGATAAGTGTAAAATGCATTAAAACTTTTTCTAAAGATTAAATTAATGTGAATTCCTCAAAGTTTTTGAAAGCACATGTCCAACTGTTAAATGGATCAGTACTTTTTGCTAGTACTGTACACTCTTAATAGCCAAATTCACAACAGATGTTTGATCCTTTAAATGTCTTTGTCTAAATTTGATGCTATTTTTGCTGTTTTCATTTTGATATCGTGAGACCAAACATTGAATTGACAGTATGTTGGCATTGTGATGTTTCAAACAGTACATTCTCAAACGTAAGTGGGCACTGAGTTATAAATATCCTTAACTTTTTTTTCTGATGTCTATTTAATGAAACTGACTACATTAACAACTATCCACAATGATAATTCCATTTTTGGACATAACTGAGTTTTTAGCAAGACACGTGGCCTTATACTTCATTCATTTTAATTTTTCGTGGCAAGTTGGCCACTGCTGTGATCAAGATTTTTTTGTTGTTGCAGTAATGCTACTTTTGACAATATCACAGGCCCCTGAAGTACTTTCACTTGCTCTCGAGGCATACGTGTACCCCCTTGGGAGAACCACTATACTAGACAACACTGTAAACCAGGGGTGTCAAAGTCATTTTTTTTGCAGTGGGCCACATTATAGTTAAGGTTTCCTCTCGAGGGCCTTTATAAATTTGGGGAAGATATTACAATGTTTCATCCCCTCCACAGTTTATATATAGAACGCACATCAAATAGAAAAATAACCAGTTTTCAAATAGTAAAAGTAAATAATAATGACTGTTATTGTGGTTTACATGGGACAATTTGAAATTTTGGTTCAGACTTGAGCAAGAATCATGGAATTTCACAGGTTTGATTTGCCGTAGCGGGCCGAATAAAATGATGTGGCGGACCATATTACGCCCTCGGGCCTTGACTTTGATACTTGTGCTGTAAACTCGCAACTCCCTAAAATACATTTTTATTGATGAAGCACTTTCAGAGCAGTTGCAATATGTAACAAAGTGCTTGAACATAAAATAACAAAAATGATAGAACATAATTCACTTCAATAGCAATATATGGATGGCAGAAGTAACGCATGTTGATAGGTTGATATATTTGTGTACCACTTGTCAGTGGGTATATGTTTGTCTTCAGGACACGGTGATCTATGACAGACTGTCAGACAGCTCTCGTTACAAGGAGATTACGTTGAAACATCTGGAGCAGTTTGCCACGGAGGGTGAGTGTCTTTGGTTACTCCAGTTTGCCATTGTGTGTGTATACACATGCACACACATCGATTTTCCTCACGTTCCAAAAACATGCATGGTAGTTGATTTCTTTGCCTACATTGCTCCCTGGTGGCATATCTTTGATATTGCTTCAGAGTCGACTGAGTGTAGCCCTCGACACATTGTTAACGTTATATAGTAGTGTATATACCAGTAGTATACTATGTTTACATATGTGTCCGGTTATTGGCTGGTGACCAGTCCAGAGTGTATCCTCCCTTGCCCAAAGTCAGCTGGGATATGTACCGTATATATGAAAAACATATTTTTTATATTGTATTTTGATATTTTTTTTCATTCATTGAAAGTGCACCTTATATCTGGAAAACGTTTGAAAATACACCATTTGTTGGGGGTGCACCTTATAGTCCAGTGCACCTTATATACCGGAAAATACAGTAAATCACAAGCAGGATCAGGATGAGAAAATAAATTATCCTTTCTGAAGGTTTGCAGCCTTTGCATGTTACAGTATTGCGATGAAGCAGTCCTGGTGCCCATGGCGACAGTATGTGAATTTGCCCCCCTCAAAAAAAAGGACACTCTTAATGGCATTGCAAAATGTCAGCGTACCTTGAGGCATTGTTTGCTGCTCCAAATGCAAACCGTGACTCTCATTCCAAAAATATAACCAGGAAAAAAACATTTTCTGAAACTTGCTTCAACCAGTCTATAATATACAGCACATACATTAATGCGGTACAATTGACACCTGCTAAATATTAATGAAGATTGCCTTTTAATAAACCTAAACCATTATTCTGCTCCTTCGTGTGACATTCTGTGCTTATTCTTGGCCTGATAGCATACAGCAATAGTGTTCGTGTGGAGGAGCTTTGGGGTTTCAAGCGAAGTAGGGGGGATGAGCCTTATACACCGGTGCGCCTTATATACCTGAAAGTACAGTATGCTGTGTTACTTCCGGATAGAGTGAACGCTGGCGCGAATGGCTGCTGCTGCTCACCCGCACAAAAAAATCCTGTGACTGTGAAGTGTCCTTGAGAGTTTTGAAAGGCGCTTAGAAATTAAATGTATTATTATTATTATTATTATTATTATTATTATTATTATTATTATTATTAGATGGATGGGTGGATGGATGGATTTGCCTTTATTAGTCTCACAGTGGAGAAATTTACATTTCACAGCAGCAAAGTGATGAAAGCCTACTGATGTATTGTTTTCAACAGCGAAAAGTAAACCGCATGTCTTCCTACTAATTTTATTGCCATCTTAAAGGACAACCAACGTCACTTTTTTGTTTCTTAACTGACACCAGAAACACATTTTATAGCATCTAAAATACCCAAAACACGCAGTATGATAATTTTATTCAAATGCAAAACACCAATAAAAATGACTTAAAGTGTCCAAAATCTGCAAAAAAATTGAGCTGCGAATTGGGCATTTTCAGAAAGTCCCGCCCCCAGTTCGTGACGTCACGCCAAGACCTCTAGCATTGCGAGTGAATCAAAACAATTGCTTCAGATTCAGAGAATATGCTATCTTGTTACACATCTAGTTATGAATATGATTCAAATACTTCTGAAGAGGAAAGCATACATGTTTGCAATCGATTAAAGAATTTATTCTGTGCCATTATGAGGCAACATTGAGGGGAGATGTCTCAATGAAAAAAAGAGAGTGGCCACCTCCGCTTCCACAGGCTGATAAATTCCTTATATGAAGCTTGGATGCCCTCTTCTGGCCTTCTGGCGGCTTTTGGGTGCAACACGGTTCTCAAACCAAACATGTACAGCAAAATACATTGACGTGATGGAAGGAATGCTACAATGTGTCTTTTTTTTTCGGTCAGGGGGCAGTCCTTCAGTGACGTCACATACGGACTCGTCACCAACTCAAAAACAAGACTTCCTGAATATTCAGAGCGAGTCTTAAAACGTAAAATATAGCTATATGCGCTGGAATCTTATTAAAATACGCTTAGTAGAAGTCATTTGAAGCCAATTTACAAATTATGGACACAACTTGTCCGGAGACGTCTGTTGTCCTTTAAGTCATGGTAATCAATAGATGAAGGGGACATCATGCTTATAAATGAAATTTATTATTATTATTATTATTATTATTTTTATTATTATTATTATTATTATAAGTAAAACAAAAATCTGAGCTGTATTAACTTCAAATAATAGTCTTAATGATAAAAATACAAATTACTTAACTATCAATAGTACGAATCAACATTTCAATAGATAAAAGAAATGCACGACAGTTAATTCATTAACTTGTGGTATTTAAATCGACACTAATTTTAATTCATTTGAAGTCATCACATTGCCTTTATCGCCATCCAGGGCTGCGCACACTGTGCTTCGCTGTGGCAGATGTCAGCGAGTTGTCCTATCAGCAGTGGCTGGAGGTTCACCACCGAGCTTGCACATCCCTGCAGAACCGATCACTCAAGATGGAAGAGAGCTACGAACTAATCGAGAAGGTATGGGGAAATGAAACAAACGCACCTCTATTACGTGTATGGGTATTCCTGTACATACAAGTGACTGATGATTCTTAATTCATTGACTCCCATTCCCGAATGTATTCGGGAATTGAAAATATGATGTAAAGTGCCTTTCTCCATTTTGATCGGGTTTTGGTTTTTCTTGCTGAGGTGCCAATAAAGTGCTGGTCAGACCTCTGGCAATGTTTTCCCTTCCACAAGGTAGCAGCATTTCCCCTTTTCCATGTTAGCGCTTTGTTCTAGCTTCAGCTGTTGTTAAACCACTATATAAACCAATATGTATGTAGTGCATTGTATTTTGGACAGCCACCTTCATTTCAGGCTCATATAACTCCAGACCCATACAATTTAAGAATTAACTCTTTTTTACGCTGCATTAAATGTTTATGTCGTCCAAAAACTCAATATTCTGTGGGTCCTGGAATTTGTGTGACAGTGACAAAAACCCTGGCACTGAAGTGGACACATTTTTGCACGTCTGGCAGTGAATGAGTTCAGAGCTCATAACTGACAGTATAATCAGAATTAATGTGGCGGCCTCAGAACTGCTATTGTTTTTTTTTCCACAGGGCCCTGTGGCTGGGCAATTTATCAATCGATTGAATCCAATTTTTATGGCTGCAAGCAGAACAGCACTATCTTTAACCCTCAAAACATTGTTTTTCATAAAAGAGCCTTCTGGACTCAGGTTAGAACCTTTTAACCTGAGGGTGTTGGTTTCCAGGGCGGAAATATTTCACCTTGCCTACTATATGTGAAAATACATATTCTTTGGGCCACTTTGACGACTCATTTTCTGATGTGAAATTGTTCAACGTTGTTGAAATGTTTCAGTTCACTTGTATTCAGGACAATGATTGCAGTCATTATTGGGCTAAAGGGACCATTTGTACACTTGGTTCAGAAAAAATAAAGCAGACCCTCGAGAGAAAAAAACAAAAAGCAATATATTATCCATCCACCCATCCATTTTTTGAGACACTAATCCTCATAAAGTTATCGGGTGTTCTGAAGCGAATCCCACCTGACTTTCGGCGGTAGACGGGTTATAACCTTAATTGGTCGACTTGCTATTTATCAAATCAATTTCATTTGTTTTATTCTCAATCTTAATTCAGGAAAATTAATAAGTTAAAGACAAATGGATAAATATGTTCCTTTAAGGACATATGTACTGTGCTGGACTTCCAAAATAAGGTTTGACCAATAAAATACTTTTTGGACACCAACAATTGCTTTCAACGCAATACGGCATGTCTTAAACGTTGAGGCATGACCGCATTTGATTACAGTACAAACATCCTGCCTCTGTTATGCCTTTGGTACCGTAACAGAAAGATTTTAATTGCCTTGTTAATCTTCCCTTCATTCTGTGCAAACTCTTTAACCCTTTATACAGGGGAAATAACCCAACAGAGCAACATTTGATGGAATAGCTCACAAGTGTATATTTTAAGTGTCCCAGTTTCTACACCAGACGCAACTAAACTGTAAAAGCCTTACTCAACTGGCCAATGTAAGCAAACATGGAGAATCGAGCAAATTCCAAGTGTATGTTTATGTGAGATCAGACGTGGGTAATTGGTACTGTGAGGTGAGTCCAGTAGGAAGCGGCCTTCAAACACGGCAGGATACAGTCGTTAATCACCCACTTGGCACTTTTTACCACTGCACGCACACGCACGCACACGCACGCACACTCACACGTGAATGGGAGCAATCGATCAGGAGGTAAATGAGGACATTTTCCAATGGGGGAAATGTAATGTCCACTGCTTATTGGGCAAATTAAAGACTTAATGTCGTGTCCACCATTCTGTGAGTTATGGCATAAAATGGTACAATGTCACATCGGGCCACGTGAGGGCGCGCTTGAGTCACAACAACACTGTTGGAGAGCATATCTACTGAACAACGACTTAATAAATAAGATCAATTGTTCACTATAGTGCACAAATAATCCAAAGTCAAAGTTCAAAGTCTTTAAATTTAAGATCCAAGACCCTAGATGAATACAAACCATGTTTGAGTATTTTCTGTACAGTATTTGACTCCAAAGCTATTGAATGAATAACACTGTATAAAACATGAACATGTCTAAAATGACAAAATTAGGTGCATATCACATCACAGCTATAAAAGGAATTATTAGTTACTCGTGCATTGATCAAAACATACAACACTCTCCAAATGAAATTATTATTCATGTCGCTGTCAGATATGTACTGTATATAATAATAATAATAATAATAATAATAATAAATATATTTCATTTATAAGCACCTTTCAAAACTCTCAAGGACACTTCACAGTCACAGGATATTTTTTTCTGCGGGTGAGCAACGGCAGTCACACGTGCTAGCGTTCACTCAACCCGGAAGTTTATATAGCGCTTTAACAACAGCTGAAGCTGTAACAAAGCGCTTAACATGGACGACTATCGTATACAGGAAATAAGGCATTCACAAAGATCGTAGAAAGTACCAGGGAGTGAAACTAAGAGTCGGAATCATGCTGAATCGAATGTCAAATAGGAAGGACTCAAACCTTGTATTTTGCCACAGTAAAGGCAGAATCAATCTCATTCAATTGTGCATCGACACCTAATATTGTGACAAGTTACACTGTATAGAATTTTCACATTGGCGAACAGTGATATGTAAATTACCTGGCTAGCTTTTGTAGTACCAACCTGGCTGGGGGGCAGTAATATTGATCCAAGTGAGGTGTTTTTCTCCTCCGAACCCCCAAAGAATAAATCTAACATCAGTGAGACGAAACAGCCCAAGGCCACTGCAAGTGCTAATCAGATCTAGCCTTGTTGCTGTCATTGTCCCTCGAGGCCCTTGTCGAGTTTTTGCTGTCAAGTACGAAAAAGCATATGTTTTATTTCTATATATTATTTCCTTTCGTCCTCCTGTGGTCAACGTCCAGCACTTGTAGACACACTATTCCCAAAGTCCAGAACCCTGCTTTGTCTGTTCTGGGTTACGAACAAGAACAGCGAGATTATATAGTAATGTGTTAATATTGTCAGGGTGTAGTTAGACGCTTACACAGAAATGTGTTAGGGTCATTATTAATCAAGCAGTAATCAAAAGTAAAAACAAAAAAACATTATTTAATCTTTGGGACGGGACAAAATGTAACTGCCTGACCCCAAGGGGGCAGACACAGGAGGGGAGCCAAGAGAGGAGAGAGAAAAAGCGGGAGGGGCTGGTTGAGAAAGCTTTTATAAAGCCGTACAGGATGTGGCGTCATGACAGGAAGTCCGAGAAAATAAAGCGATGTAAAGACGGACAGAATGTGACATGATGATAGGATGTCCGAGAAAATAACGATGTGTAAGGAAATAGAAAAGATGTTTAAAATGTATAGCGAATTGCCCTAACATAAAGTGTTCATATATTCAGATATATTTTTGGGAGAACACATTTCTGACATGAATCTAATATTATATGATATTCTTTCAATGTTTCGTGCGACTTTTTTTTTTCATTAAAATCTAATAAACGTGAAACTCAAATAACATTTTTGTTGGTGATATTTTTATCTGAAAAACATATTTTCATTGGATACTTTCTTTGACAATTTAATTTAGATAGAACTGTCTTCTTAAAGAGTTTTTTTCTTTAAAATATTTGAGACTATTGGATATACTGGAAAATTATTGTTTTCGAGTTTTGATTTCCTTAAATTCTGACTTTTTCATTAGAATAATATAACTCCTGAAATTGATTTTTGATCTGAATATTACATATTTCTATATATATTACTCTTGTAATATATTTTTTTTCTCACAGAATATTACTCGCTCAGTTGATTTTAAGATTAAAAATGTCCCTGAAATAATTGTTGTAGGATTGCAAGAAAAAAGTTGTTGTATCACAAGATACAACAAAATCACACATTCACGCACGCATTATTTAACGCTAAAGACCAGTGGGGCCCTTTTTTATTTGAGCGATGATTTACTTTTCAAGCAGCCAACCACCCTCCCGTGATCAACCCATGACCATATGCACACGCACGCGTAGCATATACATGGTGAGCAACAGCCATAATGGGCCCCTAACATGTAAATAACATAAAAATGATATAGATACAATAGTTTATGAGTTTGTGAAAAGGAAATATCATTGCCTGCTTAAATAAATAAAAAAAAACACTGATGCATGGAACGCTTTTTGCCTCCTGCCAAGTACAGAAGCTCTTGTAGATACATCCACGGTTTTAAAATGATCCACATTCTTGTCCTTTAGTAGTCCCATGAGTGAGGTTAAAGCTGACCTGCATATTTGTTTATTTTTTTATTCATTCATTTATTCATTTGTTTATTCATTTATTAAAAAATATTTTGGGAGAAAGTGAAACAGATAGGAAGCCTATAATTTCTCCTGATCAACTTGGGAGCAGTCTGTGGGCTACCCTGTTGATCAGGATCTACGTATTGGGCTCCCCTGTTGTATACGCTTACTTCCTGCCTTCTATCGTAACTCTGCCGATTTTTCTCTGGTAGAACTTGCAGTTGTTGGGGGCCACCGCCATCGAGGACAAACTGCAGGATGAGGTGCCCGAAACTATTGAGACACTGATGAAGGCTGACATCAAGATCTGGATACTTACGGGGGATAAACAGGAAACGGCCATCAACATTGGTAAGGCTCTAAAGATCATTTGGACAGTATGTAGAAGGGTGGAAGTGAAGACACCAGACGAATGTCATCCAGAAAAATATGTATCATTTTTATTGCTTCTGGGCCCCTCTGCAAAAAATATGTTTTTATGTGAAACACAAAAAAATGGAGGCTGTTCTGTGCAAGAAAAATATCTGTTATGTTGACGATGAATCACTTTATAATATGTTCCCAAAAATCTTTATTTTACGGTACAATTTATGGAAAAGTTAGCGGTATCGCATTGCAATATAATATATCCACAATGGCATGCGTTCATTTTCAGATGAAATTGTATGATTTTTGTCAGATTTTGAAATCCTTAAGTGTGCATTGCCAGCCATTAGTTAAACCATAAATGAGAGCTTTAATATTAATTAGCTAATAACGCAATAGGTTTGATCATTTTGCTGCATGAAAAAAATACTTGCATTATAAAACTCTTCATCACCATGTTTTTCCCAATATGTTGCAGCCCTATCATTCAAGCCCACTTTGACATTTTAGGGCACAGTACCGAACAAGTGCGTAACTTTTTTTACACTCCTAAAACAAATAATTTGAAATACAGTGACACCTCAGTTTACGAACGTTTAAGCTCACGAACTTTTCGCATCACAAACATTAAATTCGCGAGAATATAGTCGTGGCTGACGAACTGGTTTTCGGCAGCCGAACCAAACAACATGGAATGCCACGGTGGCTGGCGGACTAGTTTTCGCCTCCCCCCCTTTCTTTGAGTGCGGACGTGGTTTGTTATCGAGGTTACTTTTGCTATGATGGGACCAAAAAAGACCCCACCGCAGGCTAGCCACTAGTGTTATGCGGAAGAGGACACAAAAGAAAATTGGAGTCGAGCAGAAGAAGGAGATCATCGAAAAACATAAACGAGGTGTGCGTTTGTGTGACTTCGCGTCCCAGTAAATTACGCTAATTCGACCATTGCTACCATCTTTAGGAACAAGGAATCAAGAAGAGGTTGAAAAACTTCTGTTGATTTGGATTAATGAAAAGCAGCTAGCAGGGGACAGAATGAGTGAGCGTATTATCGCCGAGAAAGCACGGCAACTTCACTCGGATATCATCAAGAGGCATGCTGGAAGTTTGTCATTGACAACTACCATCACAAAGGTAAATAAAACAACTTTATTATACTGTACAGTTTATTTCTTTAATTGCAATACAATAGGACATTTATTATACGTAAAATAAGGTATATTTTGTGTAGTTTAGAGGCCTATTTAGTAGAAAATTGTTTTATGGGGACCTCTGGAACGGATTATTCTCATTTTAATGCTTTCTTATGGGAAATAAATGTTTGGAAGATGAACTTTTCGCCTTACACACACTTTTTGGGAACCAAATAAGTTCGTAAACTGAGGTATCACAGTAGTAATGTGGAAGAAGCATTAATTTAAAGCAACTTCTCAGGCAGTAATTTCCGCCGACACATTTGTCAGTTTGTATCAGAATCAGAAAGCCTTTCATAGTCCCACAAAGGGGAATTTTGCAATTATCTCATTGTATTGTTTAACTGTTTTAAGTGATTAAATATTTTATACATATAACACAAATCGAACTGGTAAATCGTGAAATGCATGAAATCTCATAGCTAGGTGCCCGCTTTTGATGCTTAATCGGCCCAAGATTGTATTCGTGCAAGCTTGTGGGCTTGCCTACATTACAACACAGATGTTAAACCCGATACGTTTACCGCAGCCTCCTCTAGATTCTCCGGTCAGTCGGAGAAACCGCCAGGCAGGTTCTCTAACGCGCACATCAAGAACAAGCATCTGTTGCAGAACACAAAATGATGTATGAGCCCCTCTCACCGACATGATGTAAATAACATGCATATGTACACAAGCGGGCACTTTGTACACGTTTGCATCCCCTCGGGGTGCTTTGGCCTCACAGAATGCATCAGAAGTGCAAATGAGTGACTCGAGTACAACATTTCGAAGTGCACTGCTGCTCCCCACGTCACGCTGCAATTCAAGTGCTTGCCTGTGGTAGCTAACACGTGGGCAAAGATGGCCGGAAAATCAATATTTTTGTGCACTTTGATGCTCCAAGCCCTTCTCAGTTAGCCGTTTGAGTCCAGGGTCCCCAGATATGAACACTTGATCATTGGGCCCACTATTACAGCTCATCTTTTTTTTAGGATGGAGTTGCACTTTAAATGCCCTTTCAAGATTGACCTTCATTTCACATTTTTTTTTCCAAACAAAGTGGATCTCTCGTTCTCTGGTTTGTGGCACACAAGTGACTTGCTGAGTCTTTTCTTTTCAACTCATTCACTGCTAGATGATGTGCAAATATGTGGCCACTCCAGTGCCAGGGTTTTTGTCATTGTCACTTGAATTCCTGGATCCACACAATATTGAGTTTTAGGACTACATAAATATCCAATGCAGCGTAAGAAATCTTAGACTCTCTTCTTTCATCAGAAAAAAAAGTTTATTTTGAGCTCACTTGGCTCTTGAGTTGTCTGCATTGAAAGTGGAGGTGGCTGTACAAAAGGCAAATGCTGCCACGTCATGGAAGGGGAAAACATTGCCAGAGGTCTGACCGAGGCTTCAAATGCACCCCACCAAAAAAATAAAAATACAACACTTTTGAATTGTCAAATACATTCGGGAATGAGTTCAGGGCGGGCGGAATTTAACCACCCAGTTGCTACTCTTGGCATGGCCTACCAAAAAAAATCATCTACAAACCTGCTGTATTGACTCAACGGCAAAAGGAACACGGCAATTCAGTTTGATCTGACTTGTGTTGAAACGAGCACTCGTAAAAACTGCCATTATTTCTGGGTGTCATTCATATGGTACTGTTTTAGTTGGATTGACGATAGTTACTCTGACAGCAAAGTGGCTGGCTTTGGAGTGCTGTTTGCTCTGGGAAATACTTCCCAGCACTATTTGCTTCGCCGTTGGGCCAAAATACGTCACACTCGGGACAGGTCAGAGCCAGGACGCGTGTGTGTGTGTATAGATGTATGTGCACGTGTGTATATGTTTATATGTATTTGTATATGTGTATTTGTGTGTATGTTTGTGTATGTGTATATATGTACATATTTTTATATATATATATATATATATATATATATATATATATATATATATATATATATATATATATATATATTTTTTTTCTGGACCGAGAACAACATCGGATATCTCGGTCCAGAAAAGCGCAGTGCTGGGAACAGCACGGATACTGCGCAGAACCCTCAAGCTTCCTGGCCTCTGGTAGAGGACCCGAGCTGAAATGGGGACAGACACCACCCATGGTGGGTGAGACGAGGATTTTTTTTTATTTTATATATATATATATATATATATATATATATATATATATATATATATAGCCTCTAAATGAAATATGTTATTATTATTATTATTATTATTATTATTATTATTATTATTATTACTACTACTATTATCACTATTATTGTTATTGTTATTGTTATTTGTGTCTTGAAGTTTGCTCGTGTGATGTCCGGAATGGCGAACGCACTTATAAATGAAATCGGCTGCATAATTTTGAAATAACAGTGTACTGTGGCAGTTGAAAACAGGTGGATTAATCTTTGAAATTATTTGATTAATCTGCTACTTGCAACAACATTGAATAGTGAGTGATTACTGTGCAACAAAAAGAGCTAAATCTCATCAAAGTCAAATGCACATGATACAGACAACTATTCACAAACCACTTATGTAACATACAAAAATCTCTGATTGATAGTTGATGTAGAAGTTGCACTCACAAATTCACGGGTAGATTTATCCAGTGTTGGCAACATTACGGCATTCGTTTACAAAATAGATCTTAATATTGACCTGCCCATTCTGACCCTTTCAGGTCATAGTCTGCATTCGGGTCAAATGCAAACATCTAATCGTTGCAACAGCAGAGGCGGCCATGACATGACATGTCGTTTTTGCACATTCCTCAAGTCCCGCGAGAGGGCTCTTTAGTTCTGTCTGACTAGATGACGGGCCGAGGAATGCAACAGTCTGCAATTGGCCGCTGTCAAATCGGCTGAAGGCAGACATGTTAATCGGAAGCAGTGGAAAATCGCACACGCGAACAGGCGCACACTTACATTGTGTGTGTGTGTGTGTGTGTGTGTGTGTGTGTGTGTGTGTGTGTGTGTGTGTGTGTGTGTGTGTGTGTGTGTGTGTGTGTGTGTGTGTGTGTGTGTGTGTGTGTGTGTGTGTGTGTGAAGGAGATGGGGTGGGTTTAGGGAGCGAGAGAGGGGGAGGGATAAACAATAATAATACTGATAATGATGATGATCATAATAATGACAGTAATAATAATAATAAATTTCATTTATAAGTGCCTTTCAAAAGTCTCAAGGTCACTTTACAGTCACAGTATAAGTCTTTTTGTGGGTTAGCAGCGGCAGCTATGCGCGCGACCTTTCACTCAACCCGGAAGTACCTCAAATAAATAGAACGCCAGCTAGCTTGTTAATAAATAGCTAATAAATAGCTAATAGATATATATCGAGATAGCTAGGTAGTTAGCTAGCTATATAGCTAATAGCTAGCTATCTGATAGCTAGACAGTCAACTATACACAAGCCAGTCTACAATTGTAACTTTCATGGAACTGGCAGCTTTGAGAAAGGACATGGGGGGTAGTGCTGAAAAATAGTTTGACTCTTTTTTTCTTTCTTTATTTTTAGACTCCCTAAAGTTGTCTTGATTTAAAATCCCTTTGAAAAGAAAACGTTTGTATTAATCCTATGTGATAAGTTTGAAACGGTCGTGCCTTTCATACTTGATGTTCGTTCCCCAACCTGACTCCTGACCTCAAATAGCTATTCCAGCCAGCAGCTCCGACAGCTCTCCATAGAATCATTTTGATTAACCAGAGTTGTGAGTCAGGCAGCTGACGGGCCCTTATAAAGCAATCCCATGAGTCATGAATCGAATCGCCAACTCAAAGTGGCTACATCTAAACTGGAGTCCTTAAAAATGGGGTGAAGTTGCATTCCGCAAGTGTGACGTTTCCTCCATTGTAACTTGTTGGGCTTTTATTTTGTGGGCACACTTCCTGACCACATGAATCAAATGAGAACATTTGAATCATAACTTAAATGGCTGTAGCTATGACAAGATTGGTTAGTTATGTACAATCATTTGCCTTATTTTACGAGCTAACTTTCTGTACTTTTTTTTTTCCCCCACAGGACATTCCTGCAAACTTCTGACGAAGAACATGGGCATGCTAGTTATAAACGAGGACACACTTGATGTAAGTATTGCTCATTGTTGTCGCCCCAAAAGGCTTAATATAAACAATGTAATTGAATTAAGTAACCGACTAACCAAAAATCCAAACTTTAGAATAAATATAAATTGGTCACATGCTAAAATTGCACATGGACATGCCACAAACCCGAGAGAATGAGTAGTTAAGAAAGATAAAACTGGAGCCTTATGGCAAGTCATACAAGCATTTTTACAGCATACAATAATAATAAGCTAAGCTAGACAATATAGCTAGCTAAAGATGTTTTTAGTCCTCAAACATGATAAACAACTAAATTGACAAGAATAGCTAAAAGGACATATCATGCGGAGTAATCTAATAAACCTTGGCAGGCGTTCTTTCCATATTTTAGCAATTAATTTTAATGAATTTCAGCGAGCTATTCTGTGTTTCACATTTGCTTTGTTATTTTAATTTCAGCTATCTTAGGCATTTGTTTTGGCTTGCTGCATTCATTAGGGTTTTTGTCATTGTCACTTGAATTCTAGGACTTACAGAATATTGGCTTTTAGGACTACATAAATATTCAATGCAGCGTAAGAAAACTTAGACTATCTTCTTTCATCAGAAAAAAAAGAGTTAATTCCTAAATTATGTGTCTAGAGTTATATGAGCTTGAAATCAGGGCGGGTGTCAAAAATACAATATAATACATATGTATCGGTTTATATAGCTGGAACAAAACGCTAACATCCAAAAAAAGGGAAATGTTGCCCCCTTTTGGATGGAAAAAGACGTTACCTGAGGTCTGGCCAACGCTTTATCGGCACCCAACCAAGAAAAACCAAAACTCCGTACAAATTCGGTAATGCCGTTCTACATCATATTTCTAATTCCCGAATAAATTGGGGAATGGCAGTGAATGAGTTAAAAGCAGCCATTGTTTCTTCATAAATGAGGCAGACAGAGTTTTCATTGAATAGTCTAATTTCCAACCATCCTTGAACCGTCGACCCTCGCAGTCAACTTTCCTCCTTTTGTTGATTTTCACCATTTTAGAAAATTGGGGGGCTCATTTACTCAAATACTCATATGCTAATTTTCTGTTCCAAATTGAGCCTCTAGATGACAACACTTAGCACATGCAACTACCCAATGTATCAATTCTACATAGGTTATTGATTTTATGAACGAGGCTGCGGGCCGGATGGAAATTGACTACGGGCCGCATTTGGCCCCCCGGGCCGTACTTTGGACATATACTTTCGTGTGTCCCAGTCACCTGCCTAAAGATGAATGGGTGTGTTTGTGTCTGTGTGTGTGTGTGTGTTATATATATACAGTGATCCCTCACTACTTCACGGTTCACTTATCGCGGCTTCAGTGCATCGCAATTTTTTTTTCAGGGAAAAAAAAAACCCTTTTTTTTATTAAGGGCATGCAAATGTGCAAACAAACAAAGCAAAAGAAACAACACTGCAAACAAAGCACAATAAAATCAAACACACTGGCTTTGAACACCTTATGGAGCATTCTGCTCACTTGAGCTGTTCTCTATTCTCCCAAAAAAAAAGAAAGACAAAAAAAAAGAGTGACAACAACTACCGATAACAATGTTCTTCTCTCGGAGAAAGACTCCTTCAGTTCAAAAAGACGCTAAAGTGCAGCAGAGTCAGGACGAATAGGCGCAGCAGCAAAATATTGTTTTACAACACCGTTCTTTAAACTATTAAAAAATAGGTTTTATTTTTTGTTTCGTTCTGCAGGATGTACAGTTTTGCATTGTAAAATAAAATTTTTAAAAAAGCCGGCTAGATTGTACTTTGCGGATTTCACCTATCGCGGGCTATTTTTGGAACGTATCACTCATGATAAACGAGGGTTCACTGTATCTCTATATAGATAGTGTTAATAAATTTCAAGAAATACAGCCTTTAGAATTTGTTGGATGAAATTCTATTCAATACAGCCACCCACTTGTTGCTAGATAGTCTGCTGTCTTCACCTTTCTTTCAAAATAAAAGCTCTAGGTTGCCCAGGGGGTGCACACCTCCATTTGACGACAGGCTCACATTCTAAATCTCTTTTTACGCGTTTAAGACACCCCGCAGAGAAGTCTGTTAACCCCCGGCAGGGCAGGAGAGCCGTGTCTGTCGGTTATAAGACAGCACAGCGCACATCTGAAGAAGGGCCACAGAGCAAGATGAAATGTAGCTTGGCCTTAGCTTGTAAGGGGGGAAAAAATAGCACAAAAAGTGGTGTAAACGAAGGCAGACGGGTGTTGAGGGGTGATGACAGACTGCCTTCATCCTGTCAGCTATTCGTTAAACGTGATGAATGAAGTTGAAGTAAAAAAATAAAATCAGGGTCCGAGGATTCATAAACAGCGCGGACCGACGCTTTGTAATGTTGACTCCCATTCTGTTGTGGTTGAGCAGATGCTTACATCAGGCACTTTGTTAACAATGCAAAAAAAAAGGCGGAAAGCATCTGCGCCGTGCCGCACGCATCGGCCAGAACAGCTACTCAGTCACGGCGGCCATGTGCTGCACAAGAGAGTAATTGGAGCATGTCTTCCCTCCTCGCTGGTTTACACATGCTTGTCAACATTTTAAACCCTCCTGTGCTACATCAGCTCGCATAGTCTGAAATTCCTCAAGTGAAACACTGTGAGTCAATTTAGGGTTTAAGTCACTTTTAATGGAAATGCTCGATCATTTGAAGTGGCTTGCCCGCTCAAAAATATAGTCTGAAATGGAACATAAAGTTCCAAGGCTCCATGTTAGAGAATACCGACTGTGTCATGTCATTGGTTCGTATTTGAATGAATTATTCATTACCTTTTACAAAAGTTTTTTTTTTTTTTTTATCAAAGATGCCAATTAATGTGTAGCTGATTCAGCACTTGTTTTAACTCATTCACTGCCAGACAATGTGCAAACATGTGTCCACTCCAGTGCCATGGTTTTTGTAATTTTCACTCACATTGCTGAACCCAAAGAATCTTTAAAGTTTTAGGACTGCATAAACATTCAATACAGCATAAGAAACATTAGACTTTCTTATTTATCAGAAAAAAAGAGTTAATTCCTAAATTATATGGGTCTGGAGTTATATGAGCTTGAAATAAGGGTGGATGTCCAAAATATAATGCAATACATACATATTGGTTTTGTATAGCGCTTTAACAACAGCTGTAGCTGGAAGTGAGTGCTAATATGCGAAAAAGGGAAATGCTGCCCCCTTGTGGAAGGGAAAACATTGCCAGAGGACTGGCCAGCGCTTTATCGGCACCCAAGCAAGAAAAAACAAAACCTGAACAAATTCGGTAATGGCGCTCTATGTCATATTTTCAATTCCCGAATAAATTGGGGAATGGCAGTGAATGAGTTAAAAACAGCCACTTTCTTTACAAATGAGGCTACAATATGAGTCTGGAGTTATCTGAGCTTGAAATGAGGGTGGCTGTACAAAAGGCAAATGCTGCCCTCTCGTGGGAGGGAAAAACATTACCGGAGGTCTGACCAGCGCTTTATTGCCCAGTTCCCCCAAGCAAGAAAAACCAGAACAAAGTCGGGAATGGCGCTTCATGTCATGCGTTTCAATTAAATTCGGGAATTGCAGTGAATGAGTTAAAAATGCTGGATATTCTGAACTTAAAACTGGTCACAAAAAATGAATAAAAATGCAACAAATCATAATGTGTAATAATTGTTCTCAATCATATTTTATTCATTAATTCAGATACAATTATCTTGGGGAAAAATCTCCCTTATTGCTTTCACAAGTCCATGTTTTAGGTTTAAACTTTTAAGGATTCAGCTCTTTAAAAAAAGAGGAAGAGAAATCATGTTATTACTCATTACAGGGCAGAATTTTTGCCCACCATTTTGCAAAAATATCGTCTTTGGGAAAATGACAGTGGTCCAATGTTGAAAATCAACATTGACTGTAGTGGCCTGACTACATGTCCTATTGGAACAGGATTAACCCCATTGTCGAGTGAGTCCCCCGTTTTAGGGCAGCTGATAACTTTACATCTCTGCAAACATCCAAATTCCACATCACGAGTGGCTTGTATCAACAATAGAGCGCAGTCTTTACGGGAGGCACCCAATGGCCTTTCCTAAAACCAAACACTTGCGATTCACATCGGCTAAATGGCTCATTATAGTCCTGACAAAAGGTCTTTAGAAGGAGAAATGCAGAATTAGCGTCGGAACTCCACATTGTAATTTAATGGGGCTGGGAAAACTCGCTTGCTTTGCTTGAGTGCTCATCGTCATATTGTGAGGACTGGATTTTCCCCAAAATGGAGGTACAACTTTAAATGCACTGACAATGTAGACAAAGTTCTGTTCCCTGTGCAGATCCTGTATGACAAATGACATGTCTGATTTTGGGCTGTTTTGCACAGACGGTTCACATGTGCGCAGCTGCGCTCTGTTTGTGTCCTCTTTCGCTCTTTTCTCCTAATCCATCATCTCTGCCTGTGTATCTGCCGAAACGCAAAGCCCTGTTGCCCAAATATTTCGTTTCAGCTGAGGTTTCAGAGCGTTGTTATACCAAGCCATTGCTGTGCTCTCCCAAATGGTCCTGCATGGCCGATTTTGACATATTGGATCTTGTCACGAGCTTGACCCCTCATAAGAACCCACCAGGTTCCTGTTAATGTCCGTCATCTTTGCATGAGAACATACAATATAGTGTTCCCCTGCTGCGCTGTGGTTGCTTGTAAACTCATAAGTCAACGTATAACTGTACGTAGAAGTATTTTGCCCTAAAGGTTGGGAAAGGAGCGTGAGAGTTGCCAATGTACTTTTTGGCCATTAATTAACACTGAGAGAAGAGTAAAACTGACACTATGAGGCCGCTATTCACCGCTGGAAATGCACACGCACACGCTGCACAGACCCCGCCCGCCTCTTATAGGCCCATCCTGTATCTATCATGACCATTCAAGCGAAAACAATTTTATTTTTCTACTCTTCCTAACCAATGATTTTTTTGTGCCATACTTGTGAAAATAATTAGGACGCTCATTGGAATATATCAACTTTTGGCAGTGGCACACCGTCAAGGCCTGCAAAGCTTTCTCTTATGGCCTAAAAATATCTGAATCACGGACCGATGTTTATGATGTTTTTTCCATGAATTCGTATTAAATAATTCCAAAGTTTCCTCCAGTTTCCTTTCATTACTTTTCCCCTGTTGCGCTGCTTCCAGATGTGTGTTTTCAGCCATAATTTGTTACCAGGGTCAGAAATCTACGTGGATGCCTTCACAATCAGTTCTGCTGGCCTTGGAGCATAAACGTCAATGTCGATGAAACTGTTGCCTTAACCAATCAGAGTTCGAGTTGGCAACACAGGGCCTGCTCGAAGGCGCTGGCAATGTCAGTTTTCGCAAATTATGATTGGTTAGTCACTAGCCAATCATAGTTTGCTCTGATCACAAGCTTCGAGTGACAAGAGCATACTGGCCAGAGCTAGCACACTATCAGTAGCGAACTGCATAAGCGAATATATCATGTTTATTTAATAGCAGTTTTGTCATCCACAATGGCTGAAGGAGAAGAAATTGATTTGATATGAGATTTACTCTTAAAGCCATTTTCAAGCTGGACTTTTCAAAAATGGACATCATTAAGAAAGGTTGGTCAGTTATTTCCTGGCTAATGGTACCATCTAGTGGACTTGTAATAAATCACACCACACTTTTTTTCAGTCTGGATTGATTCAGATATAGCACTACTGAAGGCCTAGCGATGAAATCTACGGCCCGCCACTGCTTTTTGGCCAAATAAATGAGTTCAGTTCATTGTTTAAAGGTGTTCATCGCCAAAAATTCACCTTTAGAATTCAAGCAAATGAAGTCACATACTCATGCATAGTTTTATCACGTCTGTAAATGAACATTATATGACAATGAAGACTTTTCACATGACTTAAATCATTCCACTTTACAGTTACTGATGGTTTTATTATGGTGACACCCTGGAGCACATTCTAGTTGCATTGTTTCCATTGGCCAAAGTTGCTTTAAAATCCTGAACGGATTTTATTCGAGCTTAGAGGTTCAACCTTTACGCAAAAGTTCCAAAGTGTTTCTCCATCTGGGAGGAAGATGGTGGAAGACGGAGATGATCTCAGGAGCCCTACTCTCCAGTCCATATGTTTTCTTCCAGTCAGGACAGTAAATCCTTTAGTTAGTCCCACGTTCACCAGCGCTCATCATCATCACTCTTTGTACTGTGTGTGAAGTCAGCTTGCCAATGAATTCCTGATTGTAAAAAAAAAAAAAAATAACCGCTCATTAATTAACAAGTCTTCAAATACCTCCTAGTGGCATTGTAAAGAATTATACCTTAATAATAAATATTACTGTGGAGGTCTTTTGTGTTGTTTCACTAAATATTTGCAGTACCGTAAATTACAACATAGGTTAGTGCCGTTGGACTCTGACCATATTCACTCATCCGTCATCCAATTCTCTGTGCTTTTCATCCTTTTGGATTGCAATGTAAAGAAAACATATTTTACCCTCTTCCCCCAAAATTGTGTTTTTGGTAAACTGCGAAATGTGGTTAAAACTCAAAAAATATTATAATCATTCAAAATCGTCCGTTAGATCTGATCATTTTATTAATCACCAAATGTTATACATTGTGTTTGTACATGTGTTTCTTTTCTCCACCCACACGCGGCAATTTACATGATCAACCTGAACACCCTTTTATCTGTAGGAGTTATAATGTAGCCAGGATTAGGAATGACAGTCTTATAATAACATTATAGTACTTTGGCATCTGTTAACAATTGCTATTCCCCTTTTGTGCTGTTATTAACATCTGTCTGCAAATGAGACAGGCACATTTCATACCAACGTGATATACTGGGTGAAACCCATTAAACAAACAATTAAAAGAGAATGATTGAGAATCCGTCAAGCTAGAAATAATACAGACTGTGGACGTTTCACTGCTGTAATTTTAAATCCACCCAATGTTTTCCTATCTGGCAGAGAACAAGGGAGACCCTCAGTCACCATTGCGGCATGCTGGGAGATGCCCTCTTCAAAGAAAATGACTTTTCTCTCATCATTGATGGGAAGACCCTCAAATATGCGCTCACTTTCGGAGTGCGACAGTACTTCCTGGACCTTGCCTTGTCGTGCAAGGCCGTCATCTGCTGCAGGTGAAATGTTTCTCCTGAAAGGGCAACCGACGTCACTTTTTTGTTTTCGAACTGACATCAGAAAAACGTTTTATAGCATCTAAAATACCCAAAACACACAGTATGATATTTTTATTTAAATGCAAAACACCAATAAAAATGACTTAAAGTGTCCAAAATCTGCAAAAAATTGAGCTGCGAATTGGGCATTTTCAGAAAGTCCCGCCCCCAGTTCGTGACGTCACGCCAAGACGTCTTGCATTGCTGGAGAATCCAAACAATGGCTTCAGATTCGGAGAATATGCTTTCTTGTTACACATCCAGTTATGAATATGATTCAAATAGTTCTGAATAGGAAAGCATACATGTTTGCAATCGATCCATGAATTTTAAGTGCCATTTTGAGGCAACATTGGGGCAAAATGCTGTCCCCTTGTGGAAAAGAAAAAATATTGCTAGAGGCCATGGCCAGCGTTTTATCGGCACCCAAACAAATTTGGGAATGGCGCTCTACGTCATATTTTCAATTCCCGAATAAATTGTTGAATGGCAGTGAATGAGTTAAACAATCGTTGAATAAACCGTTGTCATTGACTTTTTTAATCGGTTTCAGTCATAACAGTCCTTCATGGGAAATTTTGTTTGAACCACCTGTTTTTTTTCTAGTCGCAAGACAACTGAGAATGTCAATGTGCCAAATTATTGAGGGACAGAATTGACCTAGTCAAATCTTATCAATAACAGGAAGTACTTTAGCTGTCAAGTACCATGTACAAACATGGTTTACAACAGTCATGGGACAGCTGGAAAACAGGCAGGACAAGGGGTGCTTGCGGACCAAGGTTGGATTATAATTGTCTAACACCTGAGGTTAGAACCATGTTTTCAGAGCTTAATCAAACATTTCAAGTAATGTCTATCACCCTTCCCCTTTGTCATAATAATCTCTTGAGAATGTATTTGACGGATTTTCCACCACACCACCTCCAATTGGTCATATGCAAGATCTCTAAATCTCAAAAATCTCAAAATAATCTGTGAATATGTAGTGGTAGAATAAAAACACATTTTGTGTGTCACTAACAATGGCTAATAGTGGGCCAATCGTAATGATGGTGTCTTGGTAGTGATGGCGAAATAGTCCAGTTGAAACATTTGTGGATGGTGGTTGACCTCATTTTTTCCCATTCCTCCCATGGGAAATAATCAATTAAAATAATGTGTTCCAGGTCCAACTGTGGACATCATACACGCAGGTGTCTTAGCAAAGGTCGCTGCAGGTCACGATAAATGACAGCGTATTGAGAGCTGAAATGTTGAATGCGTTTTTATTTCAAATCATGCTGCCAAATATGAACACTTCACAATCCTTGTATGTCGCAGAACACCCCCCAAACAGTTATAAATCCCTTATTTCATCACTCTTGTTTTCACACTGATTCTTATTGTGAAATGAGTGTTGCAAAAAAAGCCACAAACTAAGAAAAGGCACAACACTAATTCATTGATGTTTGCTGAAATGAGCCCTTGCGACGCAGAATAAAGTAGTATCCAATGCTGTAGTGATATCTAACCATGAGAGACAGAGAGAGAGTCTATTTTACTGGAATATGTTTTGATTTTGAAAAAAACAACAACAACCCATAACAAGAGCTAATCTTTTTATTTGCTGAAGTGTCATACATCTTGCATAATGAGAGATTTGAAACTTTGAAAAAACTCAATTTAATTACTTGATATTAATGGTCGAAAGACTGTGAAAACTGAATGATACATGAATATAAACCTCTGAATGTCCAAGATATGACATTTTGGCAACATTACAGATGCTCCCCAACTTACGAACATTTTGAGTGACGACGTTACGGTACATACGAACATTTTTGCAGGTACAGTATGTCGGAAAAATGTTTGGACAGAAATGTTGTAAGTTAGATTTTGTATTGTGCGCCGTTTTCCGGCCGAGCTCGCTTGCAATTGGCTGCATTCTGTGCTTCACCCACACAGACACATTAGAGGTTTCAAGGGCTGGATGTTAACGCGACGGACACTAAGGCTGACCATTCAGCTATGCTGAAGTGTTGCCAACGAGTTCAGACCTCGATCCGCCGAGCTTGCTTACGATTGGCTGCGTAGAGTATGTGGGCGGGGAGGAAAGCCCTCTTCCCAGTTGACGTTCCGAGGAGGAGGCGAATGACGATTCATAACAAAAAGTAATGGCACGTAATTCAGTAATTACGTGCCAGCAGCTTCAGTCATGGCTTACTGAAGACCCAAGGATATATGTTGTCGTACTACAGTGGGTGTGAATTTATTTTACGACTGTTAGAGCCTCTATGTTTTATACTTCCCCGTTCAGCATTTGACTTAAACATACATTCCTTACAAAATATAGCACTGAAGCAACTTACGATCAAATTCAACTTACGAACGACCGCTCGGAACGTATCTCGTTCGTAAGGTGGGGAGCGCCTGTATTCAAAAGAGCACACAAAGTACAGACATGGGGAAATGGAAAAAATGCTTGGAGAGGAGATGAATGCAAAAAAACATGAACGCTGTTCACAGCTCCTCGGAGCACAGTAAAAAATCATCCACGAGGAAACGAATGGAGATTGTACAGCTGTATGTTTAACAATAGGCTCGGGGAGAGCATACGGAGGAGGTCATCTCAGCCAAATTTTGAGCCCACCAAAGTGTTCGACAGTATGCTGACATTTGAAACATAACTACTTCTGAAACTTCACAAGCATTTGGGGACAAATTGGAGACAGAAAATCTTGTCGGCCTTTCACTCATGGGACAATCCTGTAATTCTATGACAACATTCTTGCTGTAATAAGATGTCATTATTCTCTCAAGACAATAAACGCTTGAGGTAAACATACAATACAGTGATACCTCAGTTCACAAACTTAATTGGTTCCGAGAAAGTGTGCGCAAGGCGAAAGGTTCGTCTGCCGAACATTTATTTCCCATAAGAAGCCATTAAAAATGAGAATAATCTGGTCACCGGAAAACATAATTTTCTACTAAATAAGCCTTAAAACTACACAAAATATACCTTATTTTATGAGTAATAAATGTGCTACTGTATTGTAATTGAATAAATAAACGACTTTATAATAAAGTCGTTTTATTTACCTTAGTGATGGTCGTTGATGAAGTTGCTGTGCTTTCTCGGCGATAACACCCTCACTCACACTGTCCCCTGCTAGCTGCTTTTCGTTAATCCAAATCAACAGAAGTTTTTCAACCTCTTCTATTGCCTGAGACCGTTGCTTAGACAACACAGAAACCCCCTTAGTCACACGTAGCAATGGTCGATTTAGCGCACCGTTAATGGGACGCTAAATCACACAAATGCACACCTCTTTCATGTTTTTCGATGATCTCCTTCTTCTGCTTGACCGTAATTTTCTTGTGAGTCCCTTTCGGCTTAACACTAGCCTGTGGTGGGGTCTTTTTCGGTCCCATAATAGCAAAAGTACTCCACTCGATAAAAAAAGTACGTTAGCACTCAAAGGGGGTGATGAAAATTAGTCCGCCAGCCACCGTGGCGTTGTTCGACCGTGTGGTTTGGTGTTCATCTGCCGAAAACTAGTCCACCAGCCAAGACTATATGCTCGCGAATGTAATGTTTGTGAGGCGAAAAGTTCGTTACCTCATGCGTTCGTAATCGTAAGCTGAGGTATCACTATATTTGAAGAACAGCATTGCTTTAGTAACTAAAGCAATGGCTTTTTAGCAAATATAAACGAAAGTTTAGTTTAATGCCATGTGCCGAAAAATAAAATCAGATTGCTTAACGTAGTCATCCAAGGACAAACAGCAGGAAGAAATCAACTGGGGTTCATTACTCTATTGGTGAAAATAGTTTTCCCTTCATATTATGGGATATACTTTTAAAATAAATCCAAGTCTCCCGTTGCTCCAAATCAATGGCTTTCTAAGATTAGCATGATGTGAAATTTTGACCATTAGAGATACAGTCAGTCTGGAAAGTATTCAGAACACATCACTTTTCCCACTTTCTCATGTTACATACCTATTGAACAAAGGAATAAATTCATTTTTCCCTCAGAATACTACACAAAATACCCCTTGTTGACAACATGAAAAAAGTTTTGTTAAGATATTTGTAAATTTATTAAAAATACTGTAGCTTCATCATCAAAGGGTTTTCATGATTTTTTTGTTTAATTTTGTTATTTTTAATAATTTTACCAAAATATTAACACATCTCCTTTCATGTTGTCATCATGGGGTATTTTGTGTAAAATTCAAAGGCAAAAAAATGAATGTATTCCTTTTTTCAATAGGGCTGTAACATGGGAAAATGCGGAAAGAGTGAAGCTTTCTGAATACTTTCTGGACTGACTGTAAAATGATTGCCACATGACTCATTTTTCATATATATTTTCATATTTTTTTTTCTATTTTTGCGTGTTTTACTTCTAAAATGTAGAACCAGATTTCCCAAGGTTCATTTGCGCCAAGACGGGAGGAAACTTTAATGCGTGTGCTTAACTAACTTAATCCAGGATTGTGACTGCAAAACACCATATTCCCATGCAATTAATTTTGTGGCTTTTGGGTCTGTGAGAATAATTGCGATGCCTGATTTTGTGACATTAAATAATGCATAAATCAAAATTAATAACAGTCTTCCCCCTCCCTCCCCCCAGAGTGTCTCCTCTGCAGAAGTCAGAGGTAGTGGAGATGGTAAAGAAACAAGTGAAGGTGATCACATTGGCTATCGGTGATGGTGCCAATGACGTCGGGATGATTCAGACCGCTCATGTTGGTGTCGGAATTTCGGGCAACGAAGGCTTGCAAGCTGCTAACTCTTCAGACTACTCCATTGCTCAGGTGAGTGGAAAATTTGGGGCGCCTAACTGTAATCTTTTGGCATGAATAAGGTACTTTGTCATCAAAGTACCATCTCAAATTGTGATTTTTTGCCCCTCAAATGTTCAATTATCATTCAACATATAGTTGAGTTAATTAATACGCCCCCATTTCAAGCGCAAATAACTCCAGACCCTTATAAGGAATTAGCTCATTTTTTTCTGATGAAAAGAATCTGGCTGTTTTCCCTTTTACGCGAGGGTAACATTTGCCTTTTGTCCATGTTAGCGCTTTGTTCCAGCTTCAGCTGTTGCTAAAGCGCTATATAAATCAATATGTATGTATAGTATTTTGTACAGGCGCCACAATTTCAAGCTCAGATAACGTCCTGGAATTTGAGTGAAAATGACAAAAACCCTGGCACTGGAGTGGACACATTTTTGCACATCTGGCAGTGAATGAGGTGAAGGATATTCTTGTCAATGTTCTCTTATATTGCAACAATATTGTTGTTTGTGTTTGAAATATTTTTTTGTGCGCAGTAAAAGCTCTTTTGTCTACTCGGGCATCAACGTATACACTGAATTGGTAACACCTGTAAAACACGTAGCCAAACATCACCCAACTTCCCGCACAACTAGATCACAAACAGACTGCGGCAAAATTCACAATGTAAACACATACTGTACTTTCCAAAGGCAGGTTGTCTGTAGACATGTGATACCCGAGGGCAACGAAAATACTCTTGTATTTACACACAGAACACCATTCAATGCAACATTTTTCTATTGCCGGCATAGAGCATAGGAAAAGTGATACTTTTTTTTGCAACACACTGCATGCTCTGTCCTTGAGCGTGCAATTACTATTCAAGAGGCATGAGAGTGTTCCCCACTTCACTCCGCATTACGTGTTCAAGGTTTATGTGTGTCAAAGACAGGTGTCCTATTATAATCCACATTGCAAATTTAATTACACTTCTACAGTTATTTTCCATCATTTCTCCATTGGCATTGCTGTATGTTAGCTATAATTGACTGACTGGAAAAGTGAAATCCAAACCTGGGAAGCTGTTCAAAATCTAAGTAAATCACCGTTTGGGTAAGCTGTCATAGATGATTATTTCAATTTTGTATCAGTACAAGTCAAAAGTCAACTGTGCTTTAGATGAAACTGTGTCAGGCCAGCAAGCGGTTAGCATGTTCGTGTCACAATTCTGAGGTTTGGGGTTTAAATCTCAGCTGTGGCCTTTCTGTGTGACGTTTACAGCCAATCGCTGTTTTTCTGACTTCACTTTCCCGCGTTACAAAAACAGGCCTCTTGGGTAAATTGAAGATTAAATTGTACCAAGGTGTAATTTTGCAATTTAATGACATTACCAAACCAATACAAACAGTTGTGTTAAACAAAAAGCAGAAAATAAAGTTCTGTATTCCTCTCAATCCCCCAAAACTGCAGTGTAATTCAACTTTGTATTTATGTATTTTTTTATATTGTTGTAAATTCCTGTCATCTTTGGTACTTCATATAATATCCCAGTGCAAAATTACTTTTTTGAATTCATAACGAATGGTTCCGTAAAATAAATACCGTATTTTCCCGTGTATAAGGCGCACTTCATTTTCTTCAAAAGATGACCCTGTACTTGCCTTATACGGAGGTGTGCCTTATATGTGAAGTAATATTGACCACAAAAGGTCTCACAACTACTGTCAGCAGCCACCGACTCCATTTCCTCCTGTAGAAGAAATGCAACGTAACTCCAGCCTCTACTGTAGCACCTTATAATGTGATGTGACTTATATTTGGAAAACATATAAATATTTATGTCTGTGTAAGCTCTCAGTCGTACAGGAGTGGTCCATCGATGAAAATGTTTCTTCAGCCGTCATCTGTACTTCTTTGAAGGTGTCGGACGTTTCGCTTCTTATCCAAGAAACCTCGCCAGCAAACATATAAATATTTATATATTATATCAGTGTCTGAAACTCATGGCAAAAAGTTAGCGGACACCCAGGTACACAACTCTGAAAAGTTGCCATGTTTCGGGGTATACTTCCGCCTTCGTCAGAGTGTCACCGTGGGGCGTACATGTCAGGTATTTGAACACCTACAATACACTGTCTGTCAGAAAAGAATCTGTTTTAAATTAGATATCAAGTAGAAGTAGACAGGATGAACTTAATACAACAATAATCAATCAATTATCAATAAATAATACATAGCTATCATTGGCAGCTGGTGCTTGTGTAAACACACCTGTGGCTGATCCCCTCCATATTTGACAGTAGTCGAATGATGTGGATATGTGAAAACTAAAAGTTACATTTTTCTACAGTCATATTTAGACAGACATTTGATGTTTAACATAATTATTAGCAACAACGATATGATAATCCACTTCCATGGCAACACCAATGTCAACAACCAATCGACCCTGCGATTATAGTGTGACCAATCATACGCATCACTGGCTCCATGGAGAATTGTGGGATTATTCAATTTGCACACAGACATGTCTTTTTCTCAAAGGCAAAGATTTTTATGGAGGTTCCCGTGCGATGATTTGGATGAGATAGATTGGCCTTTTGCCAGCACGGCCAACATGGGAAATATAAACTTTCCCACATGCTTTTTCATCTGCAATGCATTGAATGGAAAAATCGCACACTTAGTCAAGTGTTGTCCCGGATTGTGCAAAACCTAAAGTTGGGGATTCAGGGTCACCATTACAATGGCAGCGGTAATTCTTTAGTTTTATTGCCTTTTTCGGACAGCGAAAGGACACGTGTAATTTGTTTCAGGCTGGCCGTTGAGCCATTTCCAGTGTAATCACACTTATCAGCCAGAAATTACACTGTAATTTTACACTCACCACAGGCGTGCTCATTGCTGGATCATTCCAAAGTCATGTAACGGCTACATTGAACTTTCGAATACCCGCATGGCATTTTCTTATTCTTTTTTTGGTGAGCAGCTATTATTTTCCCATCTCCTTTTTATGACATGACGAATTATTGATGTTGATTTCTTTCATTTGGACACTCCTTTTGTGGATTTCACAGCATCTTGCCTGTAGAGTAACATAGTTGGGGATAGCGGTCAAATTGGTTTTATTTTGTTGGATGATTTTGCGATTGCGATGCACTGTTTGGGAAGAAAAATAATGCTTTTTTTTAGGGTCTGAACCTTTGCAAAAATCGATTAAACTTGGCAATCACATCAGACCTGGCCAAAAAAGTGTATACAGTAAAGTCTCGTTATATCGATATTCAAGGGAGTCCGAAAAAATATCGATATAACCGGGACTATCGATATATCCGACCCTGTTTGCATGTAATTTTCTCTGTGCGTGCATAGAAATAGTATCGATATAACCGGGACTATCGATATATCCGATATCGATATAACGAGACTTTACTGTATTTTAAAGGGGTATTTTCCAATATGCATGTATCCCAACGTCTCCAGGGCTGTAAGGGACCTTACTGACAGCTGCTCACATCTCCAGTTAAAATTTACTTATTTACTTGAACTTAATGTACAGTAAAGTCTCGTTATATCGATATTCAAGGGAGTCCAAAAAAATATCGATATAACCGGGACTATCGATATATCCGACCCTGTTTGCATATAATTTTCTCCGTGCGTGCATAGAAATAGTATCGATATAACCGGGACTATCGATATATCCGATATCGTTATAACGAGACTTTACTGTATTTATATTCACTGCCAGACAATGTGCAAAAATGTGTCCACTCCATTGCCAGGGTTTTTGTTATGTTCACTCAAACTGCAGGACCTACAGGATGAGTTTTAGGACTACATAAACATTCAATTTACCATAAGAAACCTTAGACTCTCATCTTTTATCAGAAAAAATAGTTAATTCCTAAATTATATGGGTCTTGAGTTATCTGAGCTTGAAATGGGGGCGGCTGTACAAACTACAACACAATACATACATATTGATTTATATAGTGCTTTAACAACAGCAGAAGCTGGAACAAAGCGCTAACATGGACAAAAGGCAAATGTGGCCCCTTTGTGAAAGGGAAAACATTGCTAGAGGTCTGACCAGCGCTTTATCAGCAACCCCCCCAACCAGGAAAAACCAAAACCCAAACAAATTTGGGAATGGCGCCCTGCATAATGCTTTCCAATTCCCCCAAAAAATCGTGAATAGCTGGGAATGAGTTAAGAAGCATCAGGCACATGTATCTACTGTATACTCAAAGCAAACAGCTTCACTTTCCCTCCATCTCCCCCTTCCTATGCAGTTCAAATACTTGAAAAATCTACTACTGGTCCATGGAGCTTGGAATTACAACCGTGTCGCCAAATGCATCCTGTACTGCTTCTACAAAAACATCGTCCTTTACATCATAGAGGTAAGTACTGTAGCTTATAATAACATGCTTAAAGCAATGGAAAGTGCTACTGTATGTGCTTGAACTAGAACGTTGCCAAACACTGTGCAGACCTCGCCGAGATCAAATGAAAACACCTTTGGTTGGATTTCAAAACCATGTTTGTTGAAAAATAAGGGAAAATGGGGGGAAAAAAACATTCCATGTAATAATTTGATGAGGCCCTGCCATTCAACCTGAAGTGTACAATACTCGTCATCTTTTTTATTCTGCTGGCTTATTTAAAGGACAACCGACATCACTTTTTTGTTTTTTTAACTGACACCAGAAAAACGTTTTATAGCATCTAAAATACCCAAAACATGCAGTATATTTTAGTCAAATGCAAAACACCAATAAAAATGACTTAAAGTGTCCAAAATCTGCAAAAAAAGGAGCTGCGAATTGGGCATTTTCTGAAAGAAAAATGGAAAGACGCTACAATGCGTCTTTTTTACGGTGAGGAGGCGGTCCTTTTCTGACGTCACGTACGGACTCGTCACCAACTCAAAAACAAGACTTCCTGAATGTTCAGCGCGAGTCTTTAAGCGTAAAATATAGCTATATGCGGTGGAATCTTATTAAAATACGCCCAGTAGAAGTCATGTAGAGCCATTTTACAAATTATAGACACATCTTGTCCGGAGACGTCGGTTGTCCTTTAAAAGGGAGCGTTTACCTGTTTCGACTGAATGGCACCTACGTCAGTATCGTCCAATCAAAATTGCGCATTCAGCCAATTTAGGTCAGTATCATGCAATCAAAATTGCGCATTCAGCCAACTGCAGCCTGAACAGGAAATGAACAGCGAAAAAGAGAGAATACATATTTCGTTTTATCTGCGAGTCGGATGCAATCATCAAAAGAGCCACATATGGCTCACGAACCATAGGTTCCCGACCCCTGGTCTAAATGGACATTTTCCCGAGCGTTGTTTTTCAACACGAAACCTGTGGAAACTTTGCGTGTATACACTGCTGGTGACGCGCATCGCATGCAGCCAGTTTCAACACAGCTGCATGGAAAGTGAATGTTGAGTGGAAAACAACAATCTTCTGATATCGCTCATCTGAATCATTGAAGTCTTCCTCCGTGAACAACCATTTTGATCTCCGCAATGCCATGACAGGAAAAATACATGGAAGATTAACAGTAAATCAAAGAGAAATTATAAAGTTGTTTTTGGGCTTTTTTTTTTTTTTCTTTGGTGGACCACCGTGAAGGTTTGCCATTCAGCTCACCTTCCTCACATATCACAGAAGATGAATGAGAATTCCCCGGCTGGCTTGTGACACACAGCAGAACTCGCACTGATTGCAAGTTCAAAGCTACGAGCGAGAATCAAGATAGGTGAAGTACATCCTATCAGCAACGGCGTTATGTTGTTTTGATCTGCGCCACTTGTCAAGTAGCAAAATGTCTTCCGAAGACCATGCTATGAGGAAACAAGCATCATTTTATTTGGGGGTATTTTTTTTTATAAAAGATTCCCAGTTTTAACACACATTCTCATTCAAACAGAAAATAGGGCTAAACAATACATCTTTAACAATCGCAGAGGTCTCTGTCTCTCTGTACTCTCTCTGTCTCTCTCTGTCTCTCGTTCTCTTTCTTCCTCTCTCTCTCTCCCTCTCTCTCGCTTTCTCTCTGTCTCTCTCTCACACATTAGAACAGAAAATAGGGCTAAACAATATTTCAAATTGACGTTTCACAGTAGAATATAATTTTTGAATTGCAAAGTTTATCATATAGTTTATCATGTCTCTCTCTCTCACCCTCTCCGTCTCTGTCTCTCTGTGTCCTCTCCCTGTCTCGTTGTCTCTGTGTCTCTCTCTCTCTTTCTCGCTCTCTTTGTCTCTCTCTCTTTCTCTATCTCTCTTTGTCTCTCTCTCTCTTTCTCTCTCTCTCTCTCTCTCTCTCTGTCTCAGTCTCTGTCTCTCTCTCGAATCAATGTTTTGTTCCTTCTCAAGGCGTTATGTTTTTTGTCTAGATATGTTTTGTTGCTTCAAAGTGTTCTTGTTTACATATTATTGTTTCACTACTCATGAAAAGCAACATATTTATTTGCATTATTGTTGTCATTGGACTCCGGATTCACACCACATGAGAATTTTAAAAAGTTGTTGTCACAAATGCATTGAAATACAGTGTAAATTGTCATTCTTGTGAATTCATGGTTGATTTGCCTTTGTTTTAGTGTAGGCATACGCCATGAGACCATAACAAATGATATTTTAATCAAGATGAATATTGTTGCTTTCTTGTGAAAAGGGTGAGAGGACCTTGAAAAAGTAATCACCTATTGAATCTTAATCACGATATTGAGGAAAAAATAGATCATTTTATTGTAATCTGTTCAGCCCTAAAAGAAACCTTTGGGTTCTGCATTGCTTGGTGGTCCGGTTCCGACGGTCTTACAAGCCGCACCCTGTTTCAACACTTACCATCAATAACACGTTTTATTGAAGAATGAATGACTCTCTGTGTATTGTGTTGTCATATTATTTATTATAATTTTTTTAGTTTTATTTTTTTTTTAAACTCTATGTTACTTCCGGGTTGAGTGAACGCTGGCGCGTGTGGCTGCCGCTGCTCACCCGCAGAAAAAAACTATCCCATGAGTGTAAAGTGTCCTTGAGTTTTGAAACGCGCTTATCAATGAAATGTATTATTATTATTATTATTATTATTATATTTGCGATGTGTTTCAAACATGCACTGGTGAACCCCCACTTCTGCGTGTATGGTTTTCTTCTTTTACAGTTGGCCTCCTGTTATAAATGAACCACAACACTCTGAGAGACCTCAGCCCACAATCGAATGAATCGTGGTCAGAAATTCCTCTCAACGTTGTGTATTCTTCTTAGTCAGACTGCAGCTCCTAGCCTTTCAAAACCGCGTTGTGGGTCCTTCGTGTCTGCGGGGTCTACTTTGTTGTATTTGCGCTGCTTTTGTTGCTCGCTACCTACTCCTCTCGCCACGTGTTGCTTCTTCAGGGGTTTTAAGCTAACAATAGGAGACATTGACAGAGCCTGAAATCTAACACGTTGCGCCAGTTTGTCACACTAACGGGTGGAGCTTTGCCCTGGCATGTGCTTCCCATTGCTCCCAGTTGACATGTGTACTACAGACACTCAAAGAAGCAATGTTATTATTTTTGTAGGGGGTGAACATGCACAAAATTAATCTCCACTCATGTATCCTATTCTATCCTATTGTGCAAATAAAAAACCTTTATGATCTCCACAAGGTAAGTTCAGATGTTAGAGGAGATTGTTACAAAAAAAGTACTTCTTTGAAGGTGTCGCACATTTCGCTCCTCATCTGAAAAGCTTTGTCAGCTATATATATATATATATATATATATGTGTGTGTGTGTGTGTGTGTGTGTGTGTGTGTGTGTGTGTGTGTGTGTGTGTGTGTGTGTGTGTGTGTGTGTGTGTGTGTGTGTGTGTGTGTGTGTGTGTGTGCCTGGCTCTGATTGCCCCATTCGCCCTGGTATCACCTCACTCTGGTATCACCTCATCAGCATGACTAAGCCAATGTGGTAACAATCTCAGAAGTCTGTTGTAAGCACGATCCAAATTAAATCTCAAACCACCATAGCGATTTAGTGAAGGGTTTTGCTGTTTTATAAAAATAGCTTCTTTTACTCCCCTTTCAAACCACCTATTTTCTTTCGCTAAAATTTTAACCTCACTGTCGTCAAATGATTGGTTGCTAGCTTTTGGATGCATATGTACTACAGATTGAGGCCCACGAGCATTGTCCCTCCAATGTTGATAGTCTTTTTTTAGCAATTGTTTAGTTTCGAAAATAACCTACATAGAAAGAAACTGTTATTTACAACCACTCTTTTGAACTTGGTGGAGGCTGTTTTTGTACTGATTTATGAATTAATCAATTTGTCCATTTTCTGGGTCTTTTCCCAGCTGTCATCAGTCAGTAGACACCCTGAACTGGTCACCAGGCAATCGGGACAGAAACGAACAACCATTCACACTCACACTCACAACTTGGAGAAATTTTTGATGTTTTCTTAACCTGTCACACATGTTTTTGGAATCAGAATTAGAAAGCCTTTAAAAGTCCCACAATAGGGACATTTGCAATTCACCCAGAGAAAACCCACATAAGCACGGGGAGAACATGAAATTTCCATACAAGAAAGCCAGCGCCGGAATCGAACCCCACACATCTGGACTGTGAGGCCGACACCCGCTCATAAATTAAAGTTAAACATTATTACATTTGTTTTAAACAGACGACACGGGTAGTTCCTCATTTGGCGTCTATTTGAGTGAAATCCGATATATTTGTTGCTTTTTCCTCATGTTTCCAATCTGTTTCCAATCACTTCTGTTTCCTTCAATTTGTGGCACTCTTCCTAGTTGCAAACATGCACATATTTTAGGGAGTGTAATTTTTTTTTCCAAGCAGAATTCCCACTTTCATCCCAAACGACACAGTTAAGGAAAGAAGTGCAGCGAAAAGGTTGGAGGGGTGCATTCAGTCCCATTGTTGCCCAGCGCCCCCTCCGAAAGGGAACCATAGCAACATCATTTGAATAGCCAATCCTGCAAGCCACTCAGGTTTGATTGACATTTGGCCACGGTGCCACAGAGCGCCCTGATGGACAAGTGGCATTTATGAGGCCATTACATGAAAGTGTATTCACGAGACCGTGCTCCGCATTGCAAAACGAAGCCGATCACATGCCGCACCACATATTTGTGGCATATTTTTCAGCTACTTCTTCTTGTCCTCAATGGTGCCTTTGTGCGTGAATTCTATTAGCAATTCTGTTGTAGTAAGCCCAAGAGTAGCAGAGCCCGCATTGTAAGGGACAAATGTCAACCCCTTTCCAGACGCTCCTCAGCAAAGCCTCCAGAGCTTTACAATCAATTATTTTTCATCCGCTGTTGAATATGCAAAGAGTCTTCTAATCGCTGAGAGAGAGGCCAGCCACACCCACCGCTGAGTGGCCCTCAATGACGCCAGAGAAAGGGGGAAGAGAGATCCTGGCCCGTTCTTTCTCCTAATGAGCAAATCAATGCATCTGTCCCTCAAGAGAGACACGCAGAGGGGACGTATTGGGGACCCCGAGGACAAGGCCAAAACACTCACATAAGAAGCAGTTCCTGCTTGCTGTGAATGGAATCCTTTTTGAACCTGCACAACAATAAACTGGCTGTTGCCTCACATTGAGCAGAGCTGTAATTAATTCAGCAGTTTGACCTGCTTGCTAACAAGAATCAGTTAGTGCCACTGGAGGCAACTTGCCTCCTGGCTCTTGGAGGCTTCATGCACACATAAACACTCAAAATGGCGTCTGAATTTCAGTGAACCTGTCCCGTATTGCGCATTGCCAGTTGTTGCCTGATTTTGTTGTTTGGGTTTCATACAAGTAAGTCTGCTGGAATTCATGCCATTGTCACATCTTGGCTCCATTACTATAATGCGATTTACTTTGGAGTCAACCAATCCTCCATGAAACATCGCCAGCTGGTCCAGAGTGCTGCTGCTTGCCTCTTGACTGGTACTCATAAGAGGGAGCACATAACCCCTACTATGGCATCCCTTCACTGGCTCCCTATACGTTAAAGTTCTTTTCAAGATCTTATTATTTGTCTTCAAATCTTTAAATGGCCTCACTCCTCTTTACCACTCCAAGCTCATCCACCCCGACACACCTTCCCGACACCTCAGGTCTGCTGACCAGACATTATTATATGTATGTGCCAAAAACTAAACTTTCTGCTATTATTATACTACAACTTTTGATTGTGCATCCCATATGACTGTGAAAAACCCCTCACCCTCTCAAGCCACAACCTCATGATAGTGTGCACCTAAAGGAGGAAGGCTTGGGTCTGGGCTGGCTGGGGGTGGTAGTGAAGGGGCGTATACCCGCGCACACAGACATGCATATTAAACTGGTCCTGGTCTTTATATGGCCTTAAGATTGGCAGTTGGGTCTCATGTATGCACTTTCACAATTTACTGGGAGGAGCTGGTGGCAGATCAGGATCAGGAGGGAGCTGGAAAGGGGGCAGGTGGAACCGTCAAATAGTCCCAATTTGTGGCAGCTCATGCCTTCATAATGAAGTCCAATGAAGCCAGAAAGTGCTTGCTGATATCTGATATCCTCAAGACCGAATCTTGATATTTTAATCATCTGAGAACTCTGTGTTCAATCAACACAATACAGTAAAGTCTCGTTATATCGATATCGGATATATCGATAGTCCCGGTTATATCGATACTATTTCTATGCACGCACGGAGAAAATTACATGCAAACAGGGTCGGATATATCGATAGTCCCGGTTATATCGATATTTTTTCGGACTCCCTTGAATATCGATATAACGAGACTTTACTGTATATGGGGAATTTAGTTGGAAATCATGTAAGTGACAATTTTCAATCATAATTGGAGAGCTCTCTCGGACAGGGGTGTCCAAAGTCGGTCCTCGAGGGCCGCCGTCCTGCCTGTTTTCCAGCTCTCCCAGGAGCAACGCCCCTGATTCAAATCATCAGGACCATTTTGATGCTGCTTCAAAGCTGGCTGATGAGCTGATCATTTGAATCAGGCGGCTCTCAAGGACCGACTTTGGACACCCCTGCTCTAGGAGAATAAGTGGACAAATCTTTCTTGTACTGAAGTACATTAGTGAATAAACATGTCATGTAGTTGTAAATTGAAAGTGGAATGTCTTCATTCATGAAGTTGAGGCAAAAAAAATGACTCGGTTGTTCAACTTCCAGGTCTGTACAACAGTAAAACTCCGTACATCACTATTTCACACCGATCATCCACTCGGATGCCTAGTCTCTATTATGTCGCTACAACAACTTTCTATGTCACCTTCATGTCATGTAAGGCTTCTCTCAAAAGGGAAGCAGGTTTTTTTTATGCACAAAGTCTGTATCAAAGTAATCATGTGATGGCCTTAGTAGAAAGTTTGCATCCTTCGATGAGCCTCTGGCTCTTACTGTTGACCCTCTCTACCTTTCCTCAGATACAGTATATTGACAGCCATCTGATTTCCTGTCAACTCTTCGTAGACTCTTTAGAAAGTCATTGCTTATGCTTTTACTCATGAAACATCACTGCCTGAAAAGTATACGGTTTTCATCTTGTTGAAAATGTTCCATTGTGTTAACCTCTTTATGGTCACGCTCAGCCTTTTTTTCGTTACATCATGCTGCTTGTTCGCAGTTGAATAGCTCAGAAATGGTACAATTCAAACCTTCAGCAAACCCATTGGGAAATATCAGGACAGAATGTTGGTGTTTGCACAAACTCTTAAAGGACAACTGACACCATTTTTTTGTTTCCTAACTGACATCAGAAAAACGTTTTATAGAATCTAAAACACCCAAAACACGCAGACTGATATTTTTAGTCAAATGAAAAACACCAATAAAAATGACTCAAAGTGTTCCAAAACTACTTCAAAATGACCTCAGAAAGTTTCAGTTTCAGAAGGTCCCGCCCCCTTGTTCGTTACGTCACACCAGGACGTCTTGCCTTGCTCGAGAATCAAAACAATGGCTTCAGATTCAGAGAAGATGCTTTCTTGTTACTCATCCAGTTATGAATATAATTCAAATAGTTCTGAAGAGGAAAGCATACATGTTTGCAATCGATTAAAGAAGTCCTCCCATATCAATTCGAGCCATCAGGACTCCAACGTAGCCCAAGCTCTGTTGGAAACGGGCTGATTTGTCTGCTTGGAATTTATGTCAACTAGTATCAAATAGTAATCTTGATGCAACACACGATTCACCATTGCGTTATTTATGTGTTTTCTTTCTAATTTCGCCATCAACACGGATCAACACAAAGCTTTCAGACCGAACACGTTACCCAAAATACATTGTGTCACGTTCTCAGTCAGGGGTGTTTCAGAAGTGACGTCACGTCAGGCATCGTCATCAACTCAAAAACAAGAATTCCTGAATATTCAGCGCAAGTGTTAAACGGAAATTATTACTATATGTCGTGGAATCTTTGTAAAATACGCTCAGTAGAAGTCATTTGAAGTTATTTTACAAATTATGGACAGAACTTCTCCAGAGACGTCGGTTGTCCTTGAATAAATATTTTATGAAGTCAAAGCTTTGAAGATATTATTTTCATCTCAATTGCTTTCTGTGTGAGCTGTATTTCATAGTGTTTTGTAAAGTCCTGGAGCTGGAGTTGGATAATTTTTGAAATGTTCATAATTAAGATCAAAATAGTTTAATTGAAAGAGAAAAGGCAAAGGACTGTGGTCTAAATATTGTTTTCCATGTCCCTCAAATGGATTAAATTGAACTCTTTTGATATGTTTGTTATTATGTTATGTTTGGTATGCATTGTTGTTGAGTATTGCTTTCTCCACTTGTGCTCTTTTCACTCATCTGTTGTCATTTTTTTCCTCTTGCAGATCTGGTTTGCATTTGTCAATGGCTTCTCGGGTCAGATTCTGTTTGAACGCTGGTGCATCGGCTTGTACAATGTGGTGAGTGTTGATAAAAGATTTGCAGTCGACAGAGCTTAACACTGCCGAGGAAGTTGCGGTTGGAAGCATCTCTTCATTGCAGGATTGTTTCATGAACATCCTGAAAACCCTCTAGTGTATTAATGGACGTTTGTCAAAGCCTGACCTTCCCCCGTGGCCTAAACTATGCACAGAATGTGAAAGAACAACAGTTTGGCTTGCTCCGTTCCCCGGCGCAGCTATGCTCATATGATATTAAAAAGCAAAGGGGGAGCCCCGCAGGGCTTTATAGTGAGGCCACTCCTAATTAAGTCATATTTCATAACTGTCATGACTTTACTGAAGTAAAAAATGTCTATCTGTATGCTTCTAATCCTTGAGTAGATATAGTTGCAGCCCTGCCCTTTGCATTAATTTCTCAATACATGCCTGGCCACACTGGTTGGTGCAGGCTAAATTCCTCCACGAGAGTCTGTCGGAGGCATTGGTCTGAATCGGGCCCTCAATGCAGGTCTTCCCCAGAATAAGAAAGGAGCACGGCGGTGCGTGTCACGCAGACCAATGTCCATGCAGACTTGTACTGCCGATAGGACCAACTGGAAGTCACACACTCGAGCCTCGCCCTCTTCACCCCTTTGTACACACCATCTCTCACATTACAGCACTGCTAAATCATTGCACTTTTAGCCAAGCTGGAATATTGTCCTGTGAGAGAGATGAGTTTTACATGCGAGCAGATGTGAAGCATCCAAAGTAAGGAAACCTGAGAGGTTTTCAGTCATCTCACTTATCTTTAGTGGTTCAAAACAAAGAGAGTGGGCCAGGAAAGAATGAAGAAATCGCAACAGGTACCGACCGGTATTTGCTATGAAACTGCACTAAGGGGCAAAGAGGAAGGTTTGGATGGAATCATTGTCTGATGAAAGCTTGCCCAACCTTAAATCCTGCCTTAAAGGACAACCGACACCTCCGTCAAGTTGTGTCCATAATTTGTAAAATCACTTGAAATGACTTATACTGAGCGCATTTTACAAAGATTCCACTTCATAGAGCTTTATTTTACGTTTTAAGACTCTCGCTGAATATTCAGGAAGTCTTGTTTTCATGTTGATGACGATCCGCTAAGTGACGTCACGGAGGGAACGCCCGTGACCGAGAAAGCGACACACAATGCATTTTGGGTACTTTGTTTGGTCTGAAAACATCGTGTTGATCTGTGTTGATGGCAAAATTACAAGGAAAACGACATAAATAACACGATGGTGAATCGTGTGTTGCAGCCAATTGCGGTAACACGCATAAAGGTGTAAGTTTACACAAATTCCCAGCCAACATATCAGCCCATTTCCAACAGAGCTTGTGCGCCATCTTGTGCTTTTTCTGGGCGCTACATTGGAGTCCAGACGGCTCGAATTGATACGGAAAGACTTCTTTAATCGATTGCAAACATTTATGCTTTCCTCTTCAGAACTATATGAATCATATTCATAACTGGATGAGTAACAAGAAAGCATCTTCTATGAATCTGAACTCTCTAAAGCCATTGTTTTGATTCCGGAGCAAGGCAGTTGGTGACCAATAGTGACATCACGAACAAGGGGGCGGGATTTTCTGAATCTCTGCAGTTTTCAAGCTCATTTTGTGGCAGTTTTGGGACACTTTAAGTCATTTTTATTGGTGTTTTGCATATCAGCGTGTTTTGGGTATTTTAGATGCTATAAAACGTTTTTCTGATGTCAGGAAACAAAAAAAATGGTGTTGGTTGTCCTTTAAATACCCGTAAAATTATGCAAAGACCTAAAATAAGGTAGAAATGATTAAAACACTGTTTGCCACCACTGAATGAAAGATCCTTTTTTAATCAAGCTTTCTGGCAACAAATTAAAATGGATTTATTTTTACGTCCACATTTAGATCCAAATTTTAGGTTATGTGTTGTTATTTTAAAGTGGTAAAGAACTGAGCAAAAATTGTTGGGTTGATTAACATGTCATCGGTCAGTGTATAAAAGTTCAAAAACTTTAGTTCAAAAACCATACATCTTTCGTGAAATAGAATTCATATTCAGCAGTTTATTTAAAAACTATAATTCCACCCTTACAATCCTTTCCCCATAATTATTTTTTGATTTTGAATAAATCTGACATGAAATATTTAAACACTTCAAGTGCTCATCTACTCTCATTCCCAGAACACGAAAACTAATTTAAAGCTCCAACCACTAAATACATCCGTTCGATAGCCAATTGGCCCTCACAATACCATACAATGTGGGATATTTCCAAAGAAAGAGGTCAAAACGATTTTTATCATCCTTTAGCTAAAACATCCGGCAGAAACATATTTTTCCCAAACTCAGAACAGTTTTAGGACGCTACCGGAATAACTCGCTGTCTTCTGCTCTCTATTATTATTATTATTATCATTATTATTATCATTATTATTATTATCATTATTATTATTATTATTATTATTGTTTGTGCCAGCTCGAAATGCTTCTTTCTGCTCTCAATTGCTACTTAAACAGCAATATACAGCGATGCATACAGCCGTTCTTATTCCTCTCTTCGGCTACCCCGCTCTGCCCTTATGCGTACACATTCCAACTGCAAGTGGCTGCTGAATATTCAGTATATACTCAGACAGTTTCATTGGTCCACTGTGACATTATTACTACAGTAAAGTCTCGTTATATCGATATTCTCGGGAGTCTGAAAAAATATCGATATAACCGTACTATCGATATATCCGATCCTGCGGGCATGTAATTTTCTCCTTGAGTTCATATAAATAGTATCATAATAAGCAGTACTATCGATATAACCGATATCGATATAACGAGACTTTACTGTATGGGTAAATCGTTTTTATAGCTTTTTGAAGCTCGTCAATAAAAGAAAAAGCAACAAGAGAGGGAAGTAACAAGTCTAAAAAAACCACACTTTTTTAGAAAATGTGTTATTTCTTTACAGAACGTCTTTCTTTATTGTGAACCACTGCTTTTTAATCGCTGTTTCTGAGAACGGTTTAAGATATACAGTATCCACAACGATCACCAGACCATATTTCAATACGGTAGCAGGATGTTGTAGTAGTTCATAGTCCTATAAATCATTATGTATTGTATTGTATTGTGAATAGTTGCGGATTAAAAATGACACTGTGAACATCATAGGATCAAATTTGATTGAAAGACAAAAGAACTGAAAAGCCGACATCCATTTGAAGGCATGAATTAATTGAGAAATTAAATCATTCTAAGGGCGGTCCTTATGGCCTATAAAATACAGTATACTGAACACAATTATAGACATTTTCTTTCAGTTCTGGGTTTGTTTCTTCCCTGATATTTCATTTTTCTTCTGTCCACGTGTTTTAATTTGTTGTCCAGATCTTCACTGCCCTGCCTCCGCTCACTCTGGGAATATTCGAGCGCTCGTGTCGGAAGGAAAACATGCTGAAGTACCCAGAGCTCTATAAAACCTCACAGAATGCAATGGGATTCAACACCAAGGTAAATTGTTTGGCAGCACTTTTTCATAGAGTAATACTTTTGTTTGTTGCCCAAGTTGGAGGTAAGACCTGAGTTAGTGTCTTGTTAGCCACACAGGGTAAATTTTAGCAGCGGTTGGTACAGGGTAGGGTCCTCTTGCTAAGACAACAATGAAGATGTCTCCTCTTTTGAGCACAAGGGGCTCCTGTACGCTCCTCACGTGTGTGGTGACCTGGTTAGTGCAGCGTTAAGTTGGAACAAAGGGCGATTAGCTGTGGGGGTCACTGGCAGGCAAGGTCAGACGGGTGTTTGGGCTGGTGGTGCGGAAATAACCAGGGAGCTAGAAAAGATATCACACAGTGTTGTTCATCAGGATGACTGCTGTAGAATCAGTTTCTGAGATATAAAATAAGAAAGATGATAAGAAAGCCTTTAATAGTCCCACAATGGGGTAATTTGCAATGAATATAAAGCAGAACATGCACTATAACCTTCACACGTGAGCTTGATTTGATTTTTAACTCATTCACTGCCAGACGATGTGCAAAAAGCCAGACGATGTGCAAAAATGTGTCCACTCCAGTGCCATGGTTTTTGTCATTGTCATTCGAATTCCAGGACCCACACAATATTGAGTTTTAGGACTACATAAACAGTCAACGCAGTGTAAAAAACCTTAGACTCTTCTTTCATCAGATAAAAAAGAGTTAATTCCTAAATTATATGTATCAGGAGTTATATGAGATTGAAATGAGGACGGCTGTCCAAAATACAATGCAATACGTATATACATATTGGTTTAGATAGCGCTTTAACAACAGCAGAAGCTGTAGCAAACTGCTAACATGGAAAAAAGGGAAATGCTGCCCTTGTGGGAGGGAAAAACATTGCCAGAAGCCATGGCCAGCACTTTATCGGCTCCCAAAGAAGAAAAAAGAAAACCCAAACAAATTCCGGAATAGCACTCTGCGTCTTATTTTCAAGTCCCGAATAAATTTGTGAATGGCAGTGAATGAGTTAAAGAGCATTTTCCTTGTTATACTACCTACCTGTTATTCACCGTTATCTTGACTGAGCACATGTCAATATCGGGATCGCTCACCTGGCCTACTTTCTTGCACGTTTTCCACCCTTCTCATCCCCCTGTTAAAACACAGTAAATTCAAATGATAACAATCATGATCAGACTCTCACAAAGCTTGCTCGATGAACTGATCATTTGTAGCAAGTTTGTTGCAGCAAGAAGTGCTGGAAAACATAGGGAAATGGCCCTTGAGGACCAGAATTTGAGACATATTGCTACTGCTGCATGAGGCTACAATGTATCTGCCGTATTACCCATATATTTTAGTAGAGCAAATAAATCAATCATTAATAGTAATCTCATATGTACCAATGGCAATTACTTTATTAATGCTTTTTTTAGCTCTAATAATGTCAATAGTTTTCAATTGGACTTTTCAAACAGATTTTTTTAGATAGCTCGAATAATTCCCTAACTGAGGCCAATGTTCAAATCCTGACTTTCAGAACTCTCCACACACATCCTCACATTTTCTCCATGACCTTAGATGAAATTGAATCAGTGGTCATCTCTGCAGGTTGTTGACATCAACTTATGCACTTTTACTCATGTGCATTTTGTCCTGTCCATTTTTTTCCTCGTGTTAAAAACTAAACATAATCTTTTTAAATTGCGAGTAAAGGCGTTTTCTGTTGATTCGAGTAGAGGAAATGACCATCTTTGAACAACATATTCCTTACAATTAGGTCACCCACATAAACCTCTCTTGTTTACCCACTTTCCCCCCTCCTTTGAAGAAATCCACAAACGTGCGCTCAATATTTAGGTTAATATTCATTACCGGACTCAATAATTGTGTGTGTGTGTGTGTGTGTGTGCGTGTGTGTGTGCAAACAAAAGAACCCCAAGTAAAAACACAGATCCCATTGTGACAAACAATTAGGAACATTTATTGATTTCATTAGCATTCATCCTCATTTGTGTAGCATCTTTATGTGCACTTCCACTGGTTTGCGAGCAGGATTGTGAAGGCCAAGCAGTAATTGGCATAAATGTCCTTGTAAAATGAATGATAATTTGAGCAGCATCTGACCAGCGAGAAGGAGGCACGGGACATGGTGATTCTTTTTAGCGTCATGGCTTTTGTGGACACAGCGAGAGGGTGAGGTCATCCATGGAGGGGTGGGAAATTGGAGGAGTGTGTTTAGGGGGTTGGTATAGGGGGCTGCGCAATTGGACTTTGGTAAATTAGGATTAGAAAGGTGAGAAGGTCGGGCCACTGAGGCCAATGTGTAGAAGCAATGGCCGACAGCCCCAATTCAGCCCAGTTCCATTTCAAGAAGTGTCATTCATACCAATGAAAATCCCTCCCAAACAGGCCAGTTTTCAAAGCTTACTGCTTGTTTTTACATAAAGCTTTACGGACAGATGTGCTGATTCAGTCCAAAAGTGTGTTTTAAATCCACTCAATGAAAAGAACCCAGACAATTTATTTTGGAAGTCTTAGTGTTAAATTCTTAGTACCAAGAAAGACATCCAAAGTGGGGCACTTTTTATGTTGGCAGAATATATTTTGTGGTCATTTCACACTGCTTTGCTCATTAGTGTTTTACTTGGCACGTGCTGTGTAGAATGAATATTTGGACCAAGTTTGTTTTGTAAGACTCACCTTACATCTGCAATACCAACGGGCTTTAATAATTTCCAGTACCTTGACAACTGAGAATATGTGTGATAGCCTGTGTGTGTGTACACACACACTCCACTATGCTTTCTTAAGGCTTAAAGTTGTCACTAAGATGGCATACAAAAGTGCTGAGTCCTAAAGGACAAACCGACGTCTGCGGACAAGTTGTGTCCATAATTTGTAAAATGGCTTCAAATGACTTCTACTGAGCGTATTTTAATAAGATTCCACCGCATATAGCTATATTTTATGTTTTAAGACTCGCGCTGAATATTCAGGAAGTCTTGTTTTTGAGTTGGTGACGAGTCCGTACGTGACGTCACTAAAGGAGCTCCCCTGACCATAAAAAGGATACATTGTAGCAAATCTGCAAAAAATTGAGCTGCGAATTGGGCATTTTCAGAAAGTCCCGCCCCCAGTTCGTGACGTCACGGCAAGAAGTCTTGCATTACTGGAGAATCTGAAGCCATTGTTCAGATTCGGAGAATATGCTTTCTTGTTACACATTCAGTTATGAATATGATTCAAATAGTTCTGAAGAGGAAAGCCTACACTAGATTTCAGTGAAGAATCATTTTCAGTCACAACATGGACCTAGAACACTAGATGCAAGGATGTTTAACCAAATGTAGTCATCGTGTCAAATTATTTTCTCATGTAAATATATATAATATTCTTATTGTGAATCGAAATATCTAATGAAAAGACACATAATACACCAAAAAAACATCCATTATTTTTAGAAGTAAAAAAAAAACAGGACATTTAGAGGAATATATAGGATAATAAAAAGCAATCAATTTAATGCAGTAATGTTATGATAATAGATTGATTTCAAAATAAATGAATTACACTGGTCAACAAAATTGAAAAAATGTTTCAAATACAGATTGCAGTAAATTTTTCAAGATGAATTGTTTTATGCAATGATTCGATCTACCTGTTTTTTCTTCGAGTACAAATTATGAAGTACGAGTTTGATTGAGCGCCATGTTATTTATGTATTTATTTATTGAAACATCATCGCCATGTAAAGTCCGTATTGACCAAGGTCACATTTAAAAACAAAAAAACAGTATGATAATACGGTATCTCAAATACTCGATGACCATTTTTTTTTAATCTGCATCAAAAACATGTTATGTAATACAAATATCTGAAATTTTTCTGATGACCCATATAATGTATTAAATAATCAAATCATTTTTGTATCTAAAATATACTTTACATTCTAATGATTGTATAATTTGCAACACTAAGAATACAAAAATATAGATTTTCAACATAAAACACATTTTAAAAAGTAAGTGCATTTAAACATCATTCATTCATTTGCCTAACCGCTTCATCCTCACTTGGATTGCGAGGGTTTCTGGAGCCTCTCCCAGCAGTCACTGGGAAGTAGGCAAGGGATACACTGAACTGGTTGCCAGCCAATCACAATGCATTTGAAAATCAATTATTTAAATAGGCATGAATTTAATATAAGCAATTATTATGGTAGTACAAATTTGGTATTGTTTCCATCCGTCCAAATTCATATATTATCCAAACCACTTATCCTCACGAGGGCCACGGGCCTGCTGGAGGAGATCCCAGAAATAAGAACTTTTCCAATCAATCGATCAGGGCCATCAAAATGATCCCCGAGGAGATTGAGTTGCGCTCAAAGACCACATGAGTAACCTGTTCTAACAATCGCTCAGTTAGCCAGTGTTCATAGCAAAATTGGACATTTGGATGTCCATAAGCGAGATGTTACTTTCCAGGCCACTTTTTCTTTCCAAAATACATTTTCATCTACTTTCGCCTCACTGCCACTCCCTCCAAGCAGTCTCACCCACAGAGGATATACAACGTGTCTGTCAGCGGGGTGGCCATTGAAAGTGGGGGGCCCCGACAAAACCGCCACTTAGCCTAGCGCTGGGCTAGCACAAAGGCCCCAGGTCAGAGGTTACTTGGTAGGCAGGAGCTCCCCACACTCTTTTGTATCCAACCTTCTCTCTTTTCTCTCTTGTCGGAATTTTGGCCATCTCCAACCCCCTCACTTCTTTTTTTTTTCTTTGCAGGTCTTCTGGGCTCATTGTCTGAACGGCCTCTTCCATTCCGTCATCCTCTTCTGGTTCCCTCTGAAAGCTTTCCAGCACGGTGAGCAGCTCCCGGAGATTCACGATGAGGAGGGAGCGCAGTCAGCGTCGCATACTTTGTCTTAATTAGCGCTTTCTGCAGGCATCCAGTGGTCAATTGCTAACATGTGTCTCCTGTCCTCTAAGTAACAACGGTACATGCACTCGATGTCGTGTTAGCCCCACTTCTTCATTCCAATTCATGTAAATGAGGCTTAAAGGATTGTTTTACAGTCAAATACAGTGGAACCTCTAAAGCAGAGAGCCCCCAAAGTGGTACAGTATGGTGTTCAAACTCAAAGCCTCAAAAATCAGACGTCAGCAAGTCTTGTCCGTCTTCCCGGGAAAAAAATGGCAGATGTTAGCCTGAATAGCATGTAGCTAATATAACAATGCACAATTATCTCATATGTAAATTGATCAGAGAAGCTTGGCAGTGAGCTGTTTCCTTTCAACTCCCCCGCTATGTCCCGATCAGTTGTTTTAGTTGTAGTTTTCCCACATCCCAGGAACTTGCACAAAGACTCAAATGTCTGTTGATGTGAATGTCACTGTCAATAATGGTTTGTCTGTAATGTATTGCCGTGCCGTTGACTCATGATTTTTTCAGCTGTTTTTTTTAAACACATAAATGTAAGAGCTGCTGACACTCACACAAAGACTCGCCGGTGAGTCGCATAGCCACTCCTAAATGCCAAGTGACCGTTTACTGTCAGCGTCGTAACCATAATGTTATTGCGCATCAATAACAGACATAATTCACTATGTTCATAGTGTAGCTTCTGAAACTTTGAATCCCCACACAGATACAGTGTTTGGCAATGGAAGAACACCTGACTATCTCCTTTTAGGAAACATGGTTTACACAGTAAGTAACTGTGCTTCACACACACATACACAAATATTTCCAAGGACATTTTTTTTGTCCAAAAGCATCCGTGTGTATTCATCTTGTTGTTATTTGTGTCCTTGCAGTTTGTTGTCATCACAGTTTGCCTTAAAGCTGGCCTGGAAACCTCTTCCTGGACTCTGGTAGGTATAAGTATTCTCAGTTTTGGGGTATAGAATATCAGCTTTATATGTAAAGGATTACTGTGCCTTCTTCAGGATTTTTTTTCTCCTTTTTTACTAATGAAAAGTCAGTGGCGAGCCGTGTATTTCATCGTTCGGCCTTCAGTAGTGCTAAGTCTGAATCCACAGACTGAAAAAAGTACCAGGAACTAACTCTGACTCTGACTGTTAATGATTTTTTTTCTTGAAAAGTCCGTCTTTAACAGTAAATCTCCAACCAAATCAATTTTGTCTCCTCCTTCAGCCATCGTGGGTGGACATAACCGCTATTAAATCAACACAATATATTTGCTTATGCAGCTCGCTACCGATACAGTGTGCTATCTCTGGCCAGTATGCTCTTGTCACGAGCAGCTTGTGTTCAGAGCAGTTTTCACAAACTATGATTGCCTAGTCACTAGCCAATCATAGTTCGCACACCATGATTGACTAGTGACTAGCTAATCATAGTTTGAGAAAACTCTGATGTCGACCAGCGCCTTCAAGAAGGCGTTGGTACCCCTTTTGGTTTGCCAACTCGAACTCTGATTGGTTAGAGCAACAGTTTGATCGACACTTTTGATGCGACAGGGCCCGCAAAACTGATTGTGAAGGCGTCCACGTAGATTTCTGACCCTATTTACAAATGATGGCTGAAATGTGATTCGTTAAATGCTTAAATACAAATATATACATCTGGAAGCAGCTCAACAGGGCAAAAGCAATTAAAGAAAGCTGAAAGACAATTTGGAATTGTTTAATACGAATTCATTGACAAAATATAATTAACATCAGTCTGTGATTCAGATAGTTTTACGCCAGCAGAGAAGGCTTTACAGCAGGGGTCTCAAACTCAATTTACCCGGGGAGCGCTGGAGGCAGAGTTTGGATGAGGCTGGGCCGCATCAGGATTTCAATATCAAGGCGGGCCGCAAAATATTCTTTCGAGGGCCGCAGTTGGCCCGCGGGCCGCGATTTGAGACCTTGGCTTTACAGGCATTGACGGTCCACTGTGAAAAGTATACTTCCCAAGGTTGTTAAATTCAAAATTCTACTGAGCGTACTGCAACGTTATGCTCATAAAATGATGATCTTTTCAAGTAAAATTATTTTTTTATAGGGTGTGTTTTCACAAATATATTTATAGCTTTTTTTCCCTCAAATCTATTACATCTGACTCATACGATACCTTGCTGAAATTTTATTCGCATCACAACACAGTATTCTCCATTATAAATATATACAGTAAAGTCTCGTTATATCGATACGCAAGGGAATCCGAAAAAATATCGATATAACCGGGACTATCGATATATCCGATCCGGTGGGGGGGTGCGTAAATGCGGCATCTTTGTTATGGCATGTAATTTCATCATTGGGTTCATGGATTGCGTATCTAACATGTTTTTTGTACAGTAGTGAAGTGAAAAATAAAGTTGTGCATAAAATAAAAACGTCTTTACACTTTTTAATGACTATTTCCTTTCAAAAATGCAACCAACCAATGCTAAATCGTCAAGTTCTATTCACGCGAAGCCACGAACGCCAGCATGTACAATCATATGAAAAACAGTGATTGTTGCAAACAATAAAGATATCTGGATGCAACACAATTAAATACTGTACATGGATGAAAAACCAAAACTGCAACGTTTACATAACTTACGTGACGTTCGAGAGTGGCTGAATAGAATCCCGGCGCGCAGCTGTGACGTTACAACAGCTTTTTGACTGACTCAAGAAACACAAAAAGTGATGTTGGTTGCCCTTTAATGCACAGTATGGAATGTACAGTCATTTTCAAAATCATGACGCTTCAGCAGACAAAACGACAAACATTGTTGCAAAAAACGCTTGCATTCATGTAACAGTACATGTACATAACACTGCAATTAGTATGTATGTAAGCTATTTAAAAAAGTCATCAATCTTCTTCTGCTTCCCATTTTTATATTTTAATATGAACACTTCCATCTTGTTTAACGTTTCTAAAAAACCGGATGCATTTTCTACGGATTCAAAGAAAGATCGCGTGTCCGCAACCCCTTGCAACGCTTTTGTCGAAGTTGCAAAAGGTGTGCATTCAGTCGCTTCTTCTTCATCGTCATCAGCATCATCATCATCACGGGAATCTACTGTGGCATACTTGGCTTTGACCTCCGCTGCGATATCCGCATCTGATGAGCTTGGGAATGTCGCAATGTCTTTGTCGACTGCGACATACGATGCAATGTCGGCGACTTTTAGCTTTTCAGCCAACACTGCAAGAGGAATGTTGTCGTCATCCTCTTCGTTAGCTGCAGATGTTTCCTCACTGCACCCTGGATTTTCAAATTTGCAGTGACGGAAGCAGTTCTTGATGGTGTTTTCGGACACCGTGCTCCACGCTTTGGAAATTGCTCTGATGGCATCCAAAACAGTCCATTGTTGAAGACACACGAGCAGCCGTCTGATACACACGAGCTGCCGTCTGAAAATGGCGTCTGCTCGGGAGAGCTGCTCACGTAACAAGACACGTGACCAAGTTGACCAATGGCGCGACGGATATATCGATGTAAACAACAAAAATGGCCGGCGGGGGATGAAAAGGAGCACCGTAATAACCGGATTATCGTAACAACCGGGTATCGTACTAAACGGTACTAATTATACATAAAAAGACTAGAAATGTGCAAGGGAAATGAAAATAATATCGCAATAAGCGGTACTATCGTTATAACCGATATCGATATAACGAGACTTTACTGTAACTGAATTCCATCTGTTTTCTTTTTTCCCCCTTATGTGCTGAAACTCAATAAATGTGATTGTTTTTACTCTCATCATTCATAACTAATATGAGAAGTTTTCCAAATAAATCTACGACCACGTGCCAAACGTTAGCATGGCTCACTGACACTGTGCTTTTGTTTTTTTTGCAGTTTAGTCACATCGCCATCTGGGGCAGCATTTGCCTGTGGGTGGTGTTTTTCATCATCTACTCATCCCTATGGCCCCTCATCCCTCTTGCCCCCGACATGTCGGGCGAGGTAAGCATATACATACTCACACACCTGCGTTACCTCACAAGTGACTGTATTCGGCATAGCCTAGCGAGCGCACCTTTGTAAGGAGAACCAGAGGCTCGGAGCCTGTCAGAACTCCGGCTTGTGTTGCATAATGACTTAATTGGGCCAATTAGGAGTCTGTTTGCGTTACGACGGCCTCCCTCTGCGCTGAGTATCCGCAGGTGACATTGAGACAGGGAGGCATTCTGCCAGCAAAACAAATCCAATTGAGGCGAGTGGCGCTTGGGTCGCAAGAAGCAGACGACCTTGAAACTGTTTGCTTTTATGACCGCTACGTTTTGTGTCGTTGGGCCACATCAACACGTGATGTTTCCCATTACATTCTTACTTCTCATCACCATCAAGTAAAGTAGCAAAATCCTGGCAGGAAGTTGCTTTACATACGCAGATTTCATTCCGTGCGCTGTTTGTGACATGCGGTATGTTCACTGAATGCCATATTTTTTTTCCTTGCATGTTTATGTACGGCGCACGCCAAGAATAGTAAAAAGCATATATTTGGAAAGACATACCTCATTTTTTTCAATCAACTGCAGTGACATTCAGCAGTTTAAGTGAAATGGAGCCTCATTTTTATTTTAAATCCAACCATGTTACTACTATTTTGCACTTAATTTCAAAGCAAAATCAAATTGACCTTTGGAAATTTAAGGCAGGAACTGTGGTAGACTGGGTGTCAAGTATATATTATGGATGATTCTCGATCATGCCATCTCCATACGATACTCGGCAGTGGCTGACTGTCAAGGCCTGCAACGCCTTCTATGCTGGCCTAAAAATATCTGAATCATACATGGACTGATGTGGATTATATTTTGTCCATGAATTCTTATTAAATAATTCCAAATTGTCTTTCAGTTTCCTTTCATGACTTTTCCTCTGTTGTGCTGCTTCCAAATGTGTGTTTTCGTATTTAAGCATTTGACCAATCACATTTTAGCCATCATTTGGTCACAAGGTCAGAAATCTACCTGGACGCCTTCACAATCAGTTCTGTAGGCCCTGTCGCATCAAATGTGTTGATCAAACTGTTGTTTTAACCAATCAGATTTCGAGTTGGCAACCCAAAAAGGATGCCAAGGCCTTATTGAAGGCGCTGGTCGACGTCAGAGTTTTTGCAAACTAGGTTTGTCTAGTGACTAGACAAACCTAGTTTGCAGTTTGCAATCAGAACAGTTTTCACACACTAGGATTGACTCAGATTTCTGACCTTGTAAACAAATGATGGCTAAAATGTGATTGGTCAAGCAATCCTAGTGTGTGAAAACTGTTCTGATTACAAGCCACTAAGTGACAAGAGCATACTGGCTAGAGATAGCACACTATTGGTAGTAAATTGATTTAGTTGTGGATTTACTGTTAAAGCCATTTTCAAGACGGACTTTTCAAGAAAAAATGGACATCATTAAGAAAGGTCGGTCGGTTATTTCCTGGCTAATGGTACCCTCTTGTGGACTTGTCTAAAATCACACCACACTTTTCAGTCTGGATTGATTCAGATGTAGCACTACTGAAGGCCTAGCCATGAAATCCACGGCCCGCCACTGACACGTGGTCGTCTTTATGTAGTTCTATTCTGGGTATGTCATTAATCCACCTTTATGTTATGTTCTTTCGTAGCTGCTTCTGTGTTGTTTAGTTTTGGAGTCAAACCATGATTATCATCTAACTGTTTTTTCCTGTAAGTGTCCGATGAGAGGAGACTTTGGGCCTCATGTGACCCAAAACCTGCACATGCACATACTACACACCCAGCTCTGTTCGTGTTGACTGTATGCAGTCATATTCCTTGCACTGTGCTTTCATGGGCCCACTGCAGCACTCCACTGAACGTACGAATGTAGTCCTGAGACAAGGTCGTAACCTTACACAACAGATGACCCACCACCCCTTTCTTTCTTTGTATGAAACTCGAGACTGCATCACAGACGAATATCTTGCTTAGGATGTCCTAGGATCTTCACCCCACAACAAAGGATTCCCCGCCCTTAACGTCAGCTTCAATCTACGTACATATCTTCTGCCCTTGTCTCTACCTCTCATCTTCAACTACTTGTTGGGTCAGCATGTTTTTCCTTCTTTGTCGACCCTCCGCCCTTTGACAAAAACAGCCCAGAGCGCCAGAACTCTCTTGACCTCTTTTTCATCCTCCATGTGGTGTCATGGTTACACATTCAGGCAAAGTCAGGCAAAATATTTTTGCTCTTGACAGGACAGGTGCAGAATCCATTGATCAAAATCGCACACACGGCAGATACTTCATACACACGCATACCCATAATGCCGGACGTGGATATCAAATGATAGCTGAGACAATATGATTTTTGTAGAAACTATAAGGGAATGCTGAGTGATTGACGCCAAACGGAAATGGTGAAAAGTGAATTGAATTGTTGACATGTGAAATGAAATACATTGGAATCGTTTGAAGCAATCAAGAAATGGGACTTGGGGGTATTTCTGTGAAATGTGTCTTAATTTGGAGATTTATAGGACAAGTTGTGTGCACAATTTGTAAAATCACTTCAGATTACTTCTACGGAGCGTATTTTACAAAGATTCCACCGCATATAGCTATATTTTACGTTTTAAGACTTGCGCTGAATATTCAGGAAGTCTTGTTTTTGAGTTGGTGACGATTCCTGGCGTGACATCACTTCAGGTACGCCCCTGACTGAGAAAGCGACACGCAATGCATTTTGGGTACTTTGCTTGGTCTGAAAATTTCGTGTTGATGGCGAAATTAGAAGGAAAACACATAAATAACACGATGGTGAATCGTTGTGTGTTGCATCAAGACTGCTATTTGGTCCTAGTTGACACAAATTCCTAGCAGACGAATCAGCCCATTTCCAACGGAGCTTGGGCGCCATCTTGTGCATTTTCTGGGACGCTACATATAAGTCCTGATGCTTCAAAATGACCCGTAAAGACTTCTTTAATCGATTGCAAACATTTATGCTTTCTTCTTCAGAACTATTTGAATCATATTCATAACTGGATGAGTAACAAGAAAGCATCTTCTCCGAGTCTGAAGCCATTGTTTTGATTCTAGAGCAAGGCAAGACGTCTTGGCGTGACATCACGAACAAAGGGGCGGGAGCTTCTGAATCTGCCCAATTCCGAGCTCATTTTGTGGCAGTCTTGGGACACTTTTAAGTCATTTTTATTGGTGTTTTGCATTTGACTAAAAATATCAGCCTGCGTGTTTTGGGTATTTTAGATGCTATTAAACGTTTTTCTGGTGTCAGTTAGGAAACAAATATATGGTGTCGGTTGTCCTTTCAATAAAACCTTTGCGAATATAAAAAAGTAGTTGAAAAAATGAGTTGAAAGGTGATTTTAAGTGTGGCTTGATGAGATGCAATAAATCTGTCCTCTATCTCTTATTTTGGAAATTCTATTGGAAAATGTGGAGAATAGTGATGAAAAGGTTTCTTCAGCCATCATCCGTACTTCTTTGAAGGTGTCGGACGTTTCGCTCCTCTTCCGAAGAGCTTCGTCAGCGAATTAATCAAAATCATCTTTATTGCCATGTAGTATACACAAGAAATGTGTCTCCAGTAGAACACGCTGCACAAGTATCATTAGAATAAAAATGGAGGCAGTATACAGTGGTGCGCATGAATCGGTAGCGCCTGCCTGAAGGAAGTATCTGGAAAAGGTGGTGGGCAGGGCGCAGAGGGTCCAGTAGGATTTTCCGCACCCTTGTTTTGATTCTTGCAAGGTACAAGTCCTCGAGAGTGGGTAGGGCGGTGCCAATGATTTTTTCCGCCGTCCTAAGTGTCTGTTGAAGTCGGATTTTGTCAGTTTTTGTGGCGGCCCCGAACCAAACCGGGATAGAAGAAGACAGGATTGATTTCATGACAGTCGTGTCGCAATTAAAGTTGTGCTGGTAAACTAAAGTTATCAGAGCTGAGGTCTGGCACCGCCACCTCTGTCCGTTAGGGATACATATAGGTCCTGAGTCACCAGCACAACTTTAGTTTTTAACTTGCTCTTCGGATGGGGGGCGAAACGTCCGACACCTTCAAAGAAGGGCAGATGACGGCTGAAGAAAACCTTTTGGACCACTGCTGTAGGAATGAACCTACACAGACGAAGTGGGAAGAGTGGGAATTTAATGAATCATGCTCAGGTGGAATAGTAGCCGGGATTTTCTTCATTCGGAAGTGTGAATGATATGACGCAGTTGAGACATGTTGCAGGACAAAAAAGTGGGTAGCATAATCTAAATCCAAATTTTGGCATAGAATCATATATTTATGGATGCTTTTCAGCATGTAAGAATGGACCAGGATTGCATCTTTATGGTGTATGTCGGACTGCATCTTATCAAGCGCCGTTTCTAATGTTTTGATCCTCTCACCTATTTTTCCCCGTTATCAACTGAAAAGAAATCGCCTTGTCACATTCCCTGATGTATGTACTGTTCTTTCTAACTCATGTCTGTGTGATGTTTTTCCACCCTTCTGCTTCTGTGGCGTTTGCATCGTCAGGCTCTTTTTAGACTCTTGATTGCACAATGAATAACAGACTGCATTGTACAGTTTGAGTGTCAAAACCTATCTTGGTCTTATTCAAAAACTGCAAATCCCACTGCTGAGTTTCGAGTGTTGAAAGTTTTTTTGTGTTTGTGTGTGTGTGTCTTTGTTGGTGAATGCATGCAGAGAGGGTGGATGAGTTGAGCAAGAAGGGCCCTTGTTTGCTTTCCCTGCTGGAGTTCTTTTGTGGCATTATTGGCAGATTTGTCTGTGCTGCTGTTGTTTTAGGGGCTGCCCCGTGTCAACGGGGCTGTCAGTGCCGTGTTGAAAAGGGAGTAGGAACTTTGTTTTCATTCTTTTTTTTTTTCCACGTCACTGTTATTTGCTGTCTGTTCATCATCGCAGGCATTGAAGTTAATGGCGCAGAAGCTGTTCATCTCTGCTTGAAGCCGTGACTTTGGGCTTCAGCTATTTTGCTTCACATGAAGCAACATTTGATAGACCGGCATACTGAGAAAGAAAATTTAAAAAAAATACAAATTAAAGGACACTTATTCTTGCCTCATCTGGATGCCGTTGTTAACTTATTCACTGCCATTCACAAATATATTCGGGAATTGAAAATATGACGTCGAGCGCCCTTCCCAATTTTTTTTCTGGTTTTGTATTTTCATGCTTGGGTGCCGATAAAGCATGGCCTCTGGCAATGTTTTTTTTTCTTTTACACAAGGTTAGCACTTTGTTCCAGTTTCAGCTGTTGTTAAAGCGCTATATAAACCAATATGTATGTATTGCAGCGCATTTTGGACAGGTGCCCTCATTTCAAGCCCATATAACTCCAGACCCATATAATTTAGGAATTAACTCTTTTTTGTATGATGAAAGAAGAGAGTCCAAGCTTTCTAACGCTGTATTGAATGTTTATGTCGTCCTAAAATCGATATTCTGTGGGTCTTGTAATTCGAGTGACTGTGACAAAAACCCTGGCACTGGAATGGACACATTTTTGCACGTCTGGCAGTAAATAAATTAAAATAGGCCCACCTGAGATCCGTGTGATATCCGAGGCTCAATCAATCTTCCTTTTCCATCTGACACAAAACATTTTGAGCACTGCGATGCCAACTTTGTGCGAACAGCTTGGGCAAACATTTCAAATGATTGAATCCAAACCAGTCAGTCAGTTTATTAGTTTGTCCTGAAAGTGCAGACCCCACAAGCACCCTCTGTCCCACAGGACTCTTTTCGACCCTATCTAGCTCCCGAGTGCTGCCATTGGTTTGAGGCGTCATTCAGGCTCGCTCAAGACAAATGTTTGTTGTTGCTTTGTTCGCATTCTTTTGCTGTTTATTTAGGTAAACTTGTCTTCTGTTGGACTTCAACACATCATTTGTTTTATATTATCCCATTGACATATACAATTGCCAATTTCTTTAAAGCACCTCCTTTTTTCAAAATATATACTGTAATGGATGAAAAACAGTCTAGTCATGAGTAATTATGTTTAAAATTTTCTTTAACTAATTCACAGCCAGACATGTGCAAAAATGTGTCCACTCCAGTACCAGGGTTTTTGTCATTGTCACTCGAGTTCCAGGACCCACAGATACATTGAGTTTTCGTACTACATAAACATTCAATGCAGCGTGAGATACCCTAGGCCACAGGTGTCAAAGTCAAGGCCCGCGGGCCAAATCTGGCCCACCACATCATTTTTTTTTCGGCCCGCGAAAGCAAATAAAACTTGTTAAATTCCATGATGATTGCTAAAATCTGAGCTAAAATTTCATATTTTTGGATGTCAACCACAATAAAAGTCATTATTCTTGAATACAGATTTGAAAACGAGTTATTCATTAATTTGCTGTGTGCTCTATATGTAATATTTGAAGGGATTTAAACATTCTAATGGGTTCCCCAAATTCATAATGGCCCTCGAGAGGAAACCATAACTACAATGTGGCCCGCGGCAAAAAATGACTTTGACACCCCTGCCCTCGGCTCTCTTCTTTCATCAGGAAACAAAAGTCAATTCCTAAATAATGTGGGTCTGGAGTTACTTGAGCTTGAAATAAGGGTGGCTGTCCAAAATACAATGCAATATATACATATTGGTTTATATCACGCTTTAACAACAGCTGAAGCTGGAACAAAGCGCTAATATAGAAATGGGGAAATGCTTCCCCCTTGTGGAAGGGATAAACATTGCCAAATGCAATGGCCAGCGCTTTATCGGCGCCCAAACAAGAAAAAACAACGTCGAACAAATTCAGCAATGCCGCTCTATGTCAAATTTTACGAATACTTTTGTGAATGGCAGTGAATGAATTAAAAACAAACATAAAAGAAGATGTGTACAGTGTATACGCCACAGTCTTCGTGTAAACCAAAAAAAATCAGTGTAGCCTTTTTGAATGGCTGTGCAGCAGTAAACAAACATTTCAAAAGGCCTCCTGACAATTGTTCGACTGACTAAAAAAATAGAGTAAAAATGGACCTAATGCCCCATTTTGAGCCCCACCACTCAGTTTGTAAATGCCTGATTTAATCAAATTATTTATTTATCAACTCCTGGTTTATTTTTTCCAAAATGCTCGCTGGACAGCTTAAACGGCATCATTAAACCGCGACGAAGACTGGATGAATGTGAAAATTATGAAAGCAAGTCACAAGAAAAACAGGGAACATTTTCTGCCTGTTTCTCTGTAATTTTGTCCTCTAATTTGGGTCCCCTCGCCTTGTTATATGGTCATGTAGCCGACCCGCACAGAAAAGCTTCATTCATCTGTTTATGCCATTGGGGGTAGAGGGGAGATGGGGGGGGGTGTGTGTCATTTTTTTATTTCCTGTCGTTCGGGGCTTCCTACAGGCGCCGTATTTTGTCACGCATCAAAGTCAATTTGCAGGTAATGGCCGACCGATTAGCTCATTTGAGTCAATCGCACCGCTTTGATACGTTTGACACTGATGGTGTGTGTGTGTGCGCGCCCTCCAGTGTGTCACGTTACAGGAAGGCCACAACTGAGGGGGCTCCAGCAGTTTGAACAAGTGGCACATCCCAATGTGTGGAGTGCAGTCTTGTGCACTTTGACACGCAATGACAGAACATTTCAATGCAAGCTACCTAGAGTAAACAGGGTCTCGGACAGACGAATGCATCAACCCCCCCTAAAGCTCCCTCCTACAATGAACCCCCACCCCCAAAACTGCAAAATCTCCTTAATTTAGTGTGGATTTTAAATGAAAATTCCCTAGAAGTAATAGTCATTCATAAGTGTCTTTCCCCAGATATAATAGTCATTCATAAGTGTATTTCCAATGTCAAACAAAGCAATAAGTAGTGTTGCTACACTCTGGGTCTTACATTATGACATTTTCATTGAAGACTTAAAGGACAACTGACGTCACTTTTTTGTTTCCTAACTGACATCAGAAAAACGTTTTATAGCTTCTAAAATACCCAAAACACGCAGTATGATATTTTTAGTCAAATGCAAAACACCAATAAAAAAATGACTTAAAGTGTCTAAAAAGTACTTCAATTTGAAACCGGAAGTGGCCAATTTCAGAAGGTCCCGCCCCCTTGTTCGTGGTGTCACGGCAAGACGTCTTGCCTTGCTCGAGAATCAAAACAATGGCTTCAGATTCGGAGAATATGCGTTCTTGGTACTCATCCAATTTTGAATATGATTCAAATAGTTCTGAAGCAGAAAGTATACATGTTTGCAATCGATTAAATAATTTATTCCGTGTTATTTTGAGGCATCAGGGGTGGGAAATGTCAAAGCCCGTTTCCACAGGCTGATTAATTCCTTACATGGAGCTTTGTCGCCCTCTTCTGCCTCTTTTTGGTCCTACACGACGTTTTCAGACCAAAGTACAGTAAAATGCATTGACGTGATTGAAGGACTGCTACAATGTGTCCTTTTTTCGGTCAGGGGCGTTCCTTCAGTGACGTAGGGTGAGGACTCGTCACCAACTCAAAAGACTTCCGGAATATTCAGCGCGAGTCTTAAAACGTAAAATATAGCTATATGCGGTGGAATCTTTGTAAAATACGCTCAGTAGAAGTCATTTGAAGCCATTTTACAAATTATGGACAAAACTTGTCCGGAGACGTCGGTCGTACTTTAAAGGGGGCATTTTATGATACACAGTGATACTTCAGCTTGCGAACTTAATTGGTTCCCAGAAAGTGTGTGTAAGGCGAAAAGTTCATCTTCTAAACATTTATTTCCCATAGGAAAACATTAAAATGAGAATAATCTGTTCAGAGGTCCCCATAAAGCATAATTTTATACGAAATAATCCTTAAAATGACACAGAATATACCTTATTTTACGTATAATAAATGTGCTATTGTGTTGTAATTAAAGAAAAAAACTGCACTGTACAATACAGTCGTTTTATTGACCTTTGTGATGGTCGTTAATGTAGTTGCCTCTTGATATCCGAGTGAAGTTGCCGTGCTTTCTCGGTGATAATACCCTCACTCACACTGTCCCATGCTAGCTGCTTTTCGTTAATCCAAATCAACAGAAGTTTTTCAACCTCTTCTTTTGCCTGAGAAGGTTGCTTAGACAACACAGAAACACCCTTAGCCACACATAGCAATGGTTGACTTAGCATACTGGTACTGGCACGATAAGTCACACAAACGTTTGATGTGAAACGATGATATCCTTCTTTTGCTCGACTGGAATTTTTTGTGTCCTCTTCGGCTCAACACTAGCCTGTGGCGGGGCCTTTTTTGGTCCCAAAAAAGCAAAATTATCCACTCCGTAACAAACCACGTCTGCACTGAGTGCAATCAAAGAAACTGGGTGTGGAAAAGTAGTCCGCCAGCCATTGTGGCGCTCCGTGTGTTTCCTGAAAACGAGTTTGTATGCTAATATTATATTCTCACAAATTTAATGTTTGTATGGCGAAATGTTCGTTAGCTAAAGCATTCGTAAGCCGAGGTATGACTGTATTTTAAAATACACCTCATATAGACAAAGATCAAGTGTCAATAATCTCATGAAGGGACCACTGTATTCATCTGTAAAAAGAGAACGCATTTCGTTGACGGAAGTCTCCTGGATGTGCTTTCATGGAGCGTGTCATTAAAAAGGCTCTCGGATTCAGGTGAAAGAGACACCTCAATCCCTCCAAGGGATTTACTCCACCTGGGAGGCCCAAAGGAGACTACTAGGAGTCCAGACAAAAGCATGCTATCATTTAGTCACGCTGGATTTGGGGACACTTACTTGGCTCCAATCCCTCTGAGCGTTTCCACAACACGACTGTTTGTTTTGTCATATATGCTTCTTGTTAAGAGCCACTGAAGAGGATGATGAAGGCTGCCTGTTATCAGGTGTTGCTTCCTTCTAAGAGCTTTTCTATTTATCTGATGGGCTGCTAAGATCTGTATTGTCTTACACTCACCTGTGTGTGTGTGTGTCAGTCGGAGATGATGTTCTCTTCAGGGATCTTCTGGACAGGCCTGGTTTTCATCCCCATCACCTCGTTGGTCTTTGACGTGGCCTACAAAGTGTGAGTCGCCTCTCTGTCGCTCTCTCATCTCTACACTTAAAGAAATTCCTCCTGAATCTCCTGCTATCACCACTTTCATGTTTGGCCTTTCATGAAAATTCTGCTACAACACCCCCTCTCACCCTCCCGGTTAGCATCAGGGCCAAATTACATTCTCATCATTGTGATCTTCACGTGTGTCAATGTTGTCTGGTTCAAGGGTCAAGAAAGTGTTTTTCAAGACGCTGGTGGATGAGGTGCAGGAGCTGGAAGCATTATCCAAAGATCCAGGAGCTGTTGTGCACGGGAAAAGGTACACAACTCACCTTTACATCTTTTTGCTGAGCAAAAACAAGCAAACAAAGAAACCAAAACAAAAACAAACTCCACATTTGCACATATTTTTAATTTTAACCTATTGTTTTTCCTCCTCTAAAAGACATTGTGGCCTGTATAGTCAAACGCAGCGTCTTCAACTTTAAACAAGTAAACATGAATTTTTTGGTTATCATAAAAAATAGTGGCAAGTGACATTAGCTCCTTAAATAACTTTGGATCCGAATTGAACCCTCTTGCTAACCAAATCAGCAGCAACCACTGATTCAAGCAGTGCCATGCACAGAAATATCTTCCTCTTTTTAAAGATATGACAATTAAACCTTGACCGATGATAATCTACACTATTTCAGTGCATGCGTGTGTGTGCGTAGACATCATACAATTGTTAGGAGACATTTTTTTGATATGTCATACTTCTAAGCTAAATCTGATATTTTATGTTGCCCTGTTGTATGCGCCATTAATGTGGCAGGTGACATGCTGTGAATCTAAAAACTGGTTTCACACTAATGGACTGCAATATTTGCTGTCAAGGATGAATAATGGTAGCACTGAAACTGAATTATTTAATCATAATAACCGATACTGGGTTTTGTTTGTTTTTGCATCTGGAGCTCCTTTTGCTGGCAATGCTGCTTAATCAATTTACATAATAAACCTTGGGGATCAAGACACTTATCACACAGTAGCATTTTTTGGCAATAAAAATAAAACATCATTTGCAAGTTTTCATAAATGGGGGGGGGGGGGCAGTTGCAAGTTGTTTTGCTTTCACTTTTTTGTTGACTTCATCCCAAACTAGCCTTGATGGGGTTGCAGTCGGAAGACTGTGCCTATTTTGCAATTTTGTTTAATTCGGAAACATATTTTGTTTTTCAATTTATTTATTTTTTTTTCTGGCAGTTATTCATGGAACTTGACCTTGCCAAAAAAAATCTAGAATTGTCATATTTCGTAAATTAACTATCAATACCGTTGCTGTAATATTACTTGGATATCATAAAGTTGTTGACAATAGAAATTAATTTCAGTATTTTATCAATGGCCTCACTAGGAACTATTATATATGCATACATATACATCAAAATACATCAAAATCAAAACAAAAGCCGAAAAAAGATTTATACTGGCCAAAAATGCAATTACAATATTTTCCGGAGTATAAGGTGCGCTGGACGATAAGGCGCACCCTTTTCCAAGTTTTTCCCAATATATTTTATAATTATATATATTTTTTTCAAAATAAAAGGCACACAACATTACTGTATAAGGCACTACAGTAGATGCTAGGGTTACACATGACTTCTACAGGGGGAAATTGAGTCTGTGGCTGATGAGAATAGTTGTGGCTCAATATGACTTCACATATAAGGCGGAGGATCATCCTTTGAAGAAAATAAAGGCTTTTGGGTGTGCCTTATACACCAAAAAATATGGTATTTGTTTTGTAATGTTTTGAGGTCAAAGCATAATAACAATGAACTATTCAAGATATCAACCACAACAGTTATTTTAAATATAATAAATAATGTATAATAAATATGTATGTATGTAAAATAAATATGAATAATGTAAAACATGGATACGAAATAAAGCATATCACCGGTCGTGCAAAAATATTGAAAAATGACAATTATGTCATGTGACTGAAGATCAAGTTTGATATTGTAAGTGAGGACACATTTTCTATCTACGTTTTACTGCAATCAATATCAGACTTAATCATAAGCAGATGAAAAGACAAGTATTTTTTCAAGAAAAAAACGCTGACACGAGGCTTAAGAATAATTTGATTTGTGCAACCTGTCCCTGTTCCATGGGCAATCAGTAGACTCTCATCAGATTGCACTTCCATCCATCGAGCTTGATTGCTGTTTAATCCGCCTCGATTGATCAACAATCACCTGGCTGAAAATGCTGATTGTCATCGTGTGAGCGGCAGACTGCTGTCCTACAACGGCTGTGTATTGGAGAAAAGGAGGGCGGGGGAGGAAACGCAGCTGTCTGGGCTACGAGGCCTAACAGCGCTATTAGCATTAAGCAGATCCGTGTGAGATCTCCTGCTGGCTGAAAGTGATCCCTCGGCCTGGCTGCTGTCCAGACCCGCACACACATATACGTGCAGAGAAATGTGCAAAAAAAAAAGTCAAAGTGTGAGCGGATGAACATTTGTTAGCTTTACATGAATTCCTTCACCGCTTTCCAGCTGCTTCACATATTTTGCACACTTTGTGTCTCTGCCACTTTGTCTCTCGACGTGGAGCCGGAGCCAGCAGGTAGAGGTGCTTGATGAATGTCTGCTTCAATCAGCCTGTGGCTCTCAGCATGCGCATAACACAGTGGCTGACTGTATGCGCTTGTGTGTGGCCGTGTGTGTGTGTGTGTGTGTGTGTGTGTGTGTGTGTGTGTGTGTGTGTGTGTGTGTGTGTGTGTGTGTGTGTGTGTGTGTGTGTGTGTGTGTGTGTGTGTGTGTGTGTGTGTGTGTGTGTGTGTGTGTGTGTGTGTCTCTCTCTCTCTGGTGTGTTTATGTGCAGCTTGACGGAAAGGGCCCAGCTGCTGAAAAACGTCTTCAAGAAGAGCACTGTGAGTCTGTACCGCTCGGAGTCCATGCAGCAGAACCTACTACGTGAGTTACAATATTGTGGTCTTTCTGTAGTATGTTTTTTTTTTCATGGAAAAGTCTAAGCAAAGGGTTACACACTTGAGCTTTTATTTATTTTTTCCACTTTTAACTTATTCACTGCCATTCACAAATGTATTCGGGATTTGAAAGTATGACGTAGTGCGTCATTCACGAATGTAATCGGCCATTGAAAATATGACATTGCGCGTCATTCCCGAATTAGGTTTTTTTTGTGATTGGGTGCCGATAAAGCGCTGGCCAGACATCTGGCAATTTATTTTCCCTTCCACATTTCCCTTTTTTCATGTTAGAGCTTTGTTCCAGCTTTATCTGTTGCTATAGAAGCTAATATGGATGCATTGTATTTTGTACAGCCACCGTCATTTCAAGCTCATATAACTCGAGACCCATATCATTTAGGAATTAACTCTTTCTTTTTAACGTTTCTTACGCTCACCTTGAATGTTTATGTAGTCCTAAAACTCAATAAAAGATGACCCACACAGTACTAGACATACATCAGCACACACTGTGCTGTACACTTGCCTACAATGTTGCAAACCAAATGACAGTTGCAGTACCAAAAGGCATCCAGACTGCCAGAAAATAGTGATCTTAATTGATTTTTGTGGGGAACAAGACATTCTATGTATAGTATTCTCAAATACAAATTCTGTCAAACTAACTTTTTTCCACATTAAGGAATTCTATGTATTATTTTTTTAAACACTAAATTGGATTGGATTTACCTTTATTAGTCTCGTAGTGGAAACATTTACATTTCACAGCAGCAGTTATGTAAGGAAGATGAAAGGAAAAAAAGATGTAGAGAAAGAAAATACAGGAGCTGCTGGAAAGGAAGCCACTCTCGCGGCGCCATATTGAAATCAAAAGAACAAAAAAAGTAAATAACAAATAAGAACATTTTAATAACATATTTAGCTATGTACACACTTTATACAGACATACTGTCTACGCCTTTATATATAATACTACTACTACTACTACTACTACTACTAATAATAATAATAATAATAATAATAATCCATTTCATTTCTAAGCGCCTTTCAAATCTCTCAAGGTCACTTTACAGTCACAGGATCAGGTTTTCTGTGGGTGAGCATCAGCAGCCACACGCACCAGCGTACACTCAACCCGGAATAACTCAAATAGATAGAAAGCTAGCTAGCTAGCTAATAGATAGCCAACAGACACCTAGCTAGATAGCCAGTCAGATAGTGAATAGCTAGCTAGATAGCAAATAGCTAGCCAGATAGCTAAGAGATAGCAAATAGCTAGCAAATAATAATAATGATAATAATCCATTTCATTTGTAAGCGCCTTTCATAACTCTCAAGGTCACTTTACAGTCACAGGATCAGTATTTCTGTGGGTGAGCAGCGACAGCCACACGCGCCAGCGTTCACTCAACCCGGAATAGCTCAAATAATGATAGCAAAGACTGACGCCGGAAATTCTGATATCCGGAACGCGGAATTACACTGCATGCAAAATTCTGTACTTTCATGCTCGAAATATGAAAAAAAGGTTGTCATTTCCACCATTTTCGTGACGTAGTTGCGCAGAGTAAAAGGGAAATCCCGTTTATCCACATAAGCTTGCTTTCAAAATTGTGCGTTGTTTAGTGTAGTGTAGCAGTATATATATATATATATTGAAAAATACACCCCCCCCCCAAAAAAAAAAATCGAAAGAAACAAGGTTGTCTTTGATTTTATTTTCTGTCTCTTCTGTTTGATCATTTTGTTTCTGTTTGTCTCATAGGTGGGGATGAGGCACTTGTGTGATTGTTTTGATTAGTCAAACGTCGCTTTTTAAAACCCCCCATCCCCTGCTTTAATAGCTTGTTCCTCCTAGCATCTTTTTTCTCTCCTTATTTTTCCTACACCTCCGTTTGACTGCTGTGACCTCAATTAGCAATAGCGCGGCAATTTGTGAAATGATGAAATGTTGCGTTGTTATCCTCCCCCCTCCCTGCCCCACAATGCACTCGCTTGCAGCGCACTCGTTTGAGTTGGCCCGCAGGTACTGAGCGGCTCTTTGGATGTGGGAAGGTGAGACTGTTAGGAACCGTTAGCTTAGATCACTGATAGTTACTGTGTTATGCCTTTAAAATATTGACAAGGAGTGTACATACTCTTTGTTTTTCACTGTAAATCAATCAGCAAGAGAGTCACTCAGTTCAGATTTACCTGTGAATGCTAAATGTAATCTTTTATTGTTTTGTTTTGTTAGCATGAGCACGATTCTGCTCAAAAGCCATCTAGCTAGGTAGGTAGCTAGCCATCCAGCTAGGTAGGTAGCTAGCTAGCCATCCAGCTAAGTACGTAGCTAGCCAGCCAGCTAGGTACGTAGATAGCCTGCAGGCTAGCTAGATACTTAGCCAGCCAGCTAAATAGCTAGATACTTAGCCAGCCAGCCAGCTAGGTAGGTAGCTAGCCAGTCAGCGAGGTATTTAGCTAGCAGGCCAGCTAGGTATGTAGCTAGCCAGCTATCTATGTAGGTAGCTAGCCAGCTAGCTGGGTAGGTAGATAGATAGCCAGCCACCTAGCAATACTGCTCTCAGGTTCGGGAGATCAGGGATCTATCCAGGCAGAGATCTGGCACCGCCACCTCTGGATATATACAGTATAGGGCCAGAGCTACCAGCACAATTTTAATTCGCTGACGAAGCTTTTCAAATGAAGTACAGATGACAGCTGAAGAAACCTTTTCATCGATTGACCACTCCGGTACGACTGAGAGCTTACACAGACATTTTCCGTGGATGTAATTAAATTAATAAACTGTTCTGTTGGAATACTGTTTTTATTTTGTCTGAGGTGAGATTAATTTAAGACTAAAGATTGTTCTTGGGTTGAAATGTGAATGTCCTGCGATTTCATGGTAACCATACAAGAATGTTTTCAGTTGTTAGCAATTCTCAAAGAGTGCTTGAAATGAATAGAAAAATGGACCAAGTCGTCATATTTGATTGTTTTGTCATTCAAAGTCATTATTTCAACTTCCTCTAATTCATTTTATTCCGTTTGGCAGATGGCTACGCCTTTTCCCAAGACGAGAACGGAGTGGTGTCGCAGTCGGAGGTGATCCGAGCGTACGACACCACCAAGCAGCGCAGCAGAGAGTGGTGAGCGACGGAAGAAGACCTCTTCGCACTTTCTTCTTTTGGGGATTTTTTGTTTGATTTCACATACCCGCCCGCGCACAAGAATGGAATCCTATATTCATTTGTGAAAGGGAACAAAGGAATTTTATTCTGTTCTTCAGCACTGTGCTTTTCTTTGCAAAACTGAGCGGGGCATCTTGTCACTCTTTCGTGAATGACAAAATTAAAATGGTTATTAGCGTGAAGCCAAAATGATAAAAATCATTGCATCCAATTAAAAAAATGTTGATTATGAAGTTTAACAATCAACAAAGCCAAGATTTGAAGTGGTGTCGGATTTCCAAAGAGCAGTCACAAATACAATCTTCCAAGCATTCATGAATTTTGAAAACAAGCAATGAGCACCACTCCTTTTAATTTCTATTTTTTTTAAGTAGCAAAGTTACCATGTCCTGCGTAAAAGCCTTACATCTTACATCATGCCTTCACAAAAACAAATCCGTTTTAGTTCCTCACGTCATGTAGACAGCGTGCCTGCTTTTAGTTTGAGGCCTAGTCGGGATTCCACCTTATTGACTCCAAGCCCCTGATGGACGACCGCATTCCACATGTCACAATCACAATGGTGCCTACGTTTCCATCACGGAGGAAGGAGCTTGCGTCGCAGATCGCTGTCGAGGCACACATAATGAGGAAAAATAAAATATATATAAAAAATGTACAAATGATAATAAAAATATGGATAGATACATCGGTAGATGGATAGGTAGCTGTCTAGCTAGATAGATAGCTAGACAGCTAGCTAGCTAGGTAGATACCTAACTAGCTAAACAGATTGCGAGCCAGCCAGCTAGCTAGGTACGTAGATACATAGCTATCTAGGTAGATTGCTAGAAAGCTAGCTAGCTAGGTAAAGTGCTAGAAAGCTATCTAGGTGCATTGCAAGATAGATAGCTAGATAATTTGCTAGAAAGCTAACTCACTAGATAATTTGCCAGAAAGCTAGCTAGCTAGGTAGATTGCGAGAAAGCTAGCTAACTAGGTACGTAGATACATAGCTAGCTAGGTAGATTGCTAGAACGCTAGCTAGATAGATATATTGTTAGCCAACTAGCTAACCAGCTAGCTAGGTAGGTAGATGCCTCGCTAGCTTGGTAGATAGCTAGCTAAGTAGATTGCTAGAAAGTTAGCTAGCTAGGTAGATTGCTAGAAAGCTGGCTAGCTAGGTAGATTTCTGTAAAGCTAGCTAGCTAGGTAGATTGCTAGAAGGCTAGCTAGCTAGGTAGATTGCTAGAAAGCTAGATAGTCAGGTAGATTGCTAGAAAGCTAGCTAGTCCGGTAGATAGCTAGCCAGATAGCGAGCCAGATACATAGACAGATAGATGGATTGCTAGAAAGGTATCTTGGTAGATTGCTAGAAAGCTAGCTAGCTAGATTGCTAGTCAGTTAGCTAACCAGGTAGATTGCTAGCCAGCTAGCTAGCCAGATATATTGCTAGCCAGATAGATAGATAGATAGATAGATAGATAGATAGATAGATAGATAGATAGATAGATATTCTTGACAGCTGTGATAGCGTTTCCCTGACAACAGAGATTTGAAGCCTTCCGACATAAGTGCCATTAGCTTCAAACAGAGAGAAATATGAACCCAGGAAACTCCACACCAGGATCAAAACAACGCTGTCTCTCTAGTTCTTTTTTGTGGATTTGTATTTTTATATTTGGAGCTGTACACATTTTGCATCGACTGGCTTTGTAAAACTGATCGTCTGCTATCTTTAGTCCACCGATGGGGACGGAGCGAATGAGGACACTAAGCGTCTCGTTTCTGTCTTGTGACTGCTTGATTTATTTATAAATACTTCATGTCTGTGCGATGGCTTTCTTCTCCCTATGGGAGATTTGACTTTTGACTGTGGTTGTTGGGTGTAAGTGTGTTGGGTTGATACCTGCATGCGCATGTGGTATAACACGTGTGTGAGCGTATGTGTGACCTCCTATGTTCATTTTTTTGACTGCATTTGCATGTCTGTCTCCTTCGCAGAAATATGAAAAGGATGGTTATGAGAAACATGTATTACAATCAAGCTGTACGTGTTGGGTGAATGAAGTCAGAATGTTGCAAAAATACAGCAACGTCAACACTTCAGCGGCTTAGTGTGCTCGCTAGTCTGTCACGAATGTATAAAGTCGTACAAAGTCATTCCAGTGCATATAAACATGACCAAAAAAAAAAAAACACCACCAGGCCATAAATATGAAAAACGAAATGAAAAATGTCATGTTCGGTTAGAAAGATGACATAAAATAAGTCATAATGTGACCCAAAAAGTTTTTTTCACCAAAAAAGAAGAAGACAAAAAATTATACTTTACAAGAAACTGTCTATTTTTACAGAAACCTTCATGGTTGAAGACTCATTTGTAACTAGACTGAATAAGGTTGCTACGCTACTGGAAAAACCGCTGAATTGAAGGACAACCGACGTCTCCGGACAAGTTGTGTCCATAATTTGTAAAATGGCTTCAAATGACTTCTACTGAGCGTATTTTACAAAGATTCCACCGCATATAGCTATATTTTACGTTATAAGACTCATGCTAAATATTTCGGAAGGCTTGTTTTTGAGTTGGTGACGAGTCCGTACGTGACGTCACTGATGGAACGCCCCTGACCGAAAAAAAAAAGGACACATTGACACATCCATCACGTCAATGCTTTTTTGGTCTGAAAACCTTGTGTTGCGCCAGAAGAGGGCGTCCAAGCTCCATATAAGGAATTTATCAGCCTGTGGAAAGCAATACACTGTCATGTCTACAAGAGGTCGCCATTTTCTTCTGCCTCTTTTTGGGTGAGACATTTACCCCCAATGTTGCCTCAAAATGGCACGGAATAAATTCTTTAATCGATTGCAAACATTTATGCTTTCCTCTTCAGAACGATTTGAATCATATTCATAACTGGATGTGTAACAAGAAAGCATATTCTCCGAATCTGAAGCCATTTTTTTGATTCTCCAGCAATGCAAGACGTTTTGGCGTGACATCACGAACTGGGGGCGGGACTTTCTGAAAATGCCCAATTCGCAGCTCAATTTTTTGTAGATTTTGGACACTTTAAGTCAAAAGTGACCTCGGTTGTCCTTTAAAGGACAACCGACACCATTTTTTTGTTTCCTAACTGACATCAGAAAAACATTTTATAGCATCTAAAATACCCAAAACACACAGGCTGATATTTTTAGTCAAATGCAAAACACCAATAAAAATGATGTCCCAAAACTACTTCAAAATGACCTCGGAAATGGCGAGTTTCAGAAGGTCCCGCCCCCTTGTTGGTGATGTCACACCAGGACGTCTTGCCTTGCTCTAGAATCAAAACAATGGCTTCAGATTCGGACAAGATGTTTTCTTGTTACTCATCCAGTTATGAATATGAATCAAATAGTTCTAAAGAGGAAAGCATAAATGTTTGCAATTGATTAAAGAAGTCCTTCCGTATCAATTTGAGCTGTCTGGACTCCAATGTAGCGTCCCAGAAAATGCACAAGATGGCACACAAGCTCTGTTGGAAATTGGCTGATTTGTCTGCTGGGAATTTGTGTCAACTAGTATCACATAGTAGTCTTGGTGCAACACACAACGACTCACCATTGGATTATTTATGTGATTTCCTCCTAATTTTGTTTTCAGTTTCAGAATTTCAAAACATTTTTGAAATTTTGTTTTTCTACTTTCATTCCTTTCATCACTTTGCTGCTGTGAAATGTAAATTTCTCCACTGTGAGACTAATAAAGGCAAATCCAATCCAATCCAAAGTACACAAAATGCATTATGTGTCGCTTTCTCAGTCAAGGGCGTTCCTTTAGTGACGTCAGGTCAGGAACCATCACCAACTCGAAAACAAGACTTCCTGAATATTCAGCATGAGTCTTAAAACGTAAAATATAGCTATATGCGGTGGAATCTTTGTAAAATACGCTCAGTAGAAGTCATTTGAAGCCATTTTACAAATTATGGACACAACTTGTCCGGAGATGTCGGTTGTCCTTTAATTTTCATGAAATTTATTTTATCGTATTTTTTTTTTCAATGTCCCCCCTCCCCCAACACTTTTTTGTAGTCACATTTGTACGATAACGATTTTAACCCCGGAATGTTTCTGAAGTATGAATGTTTGTTGGTCTATATATCAACGTGCGTATTGATGCTAGCTTATACGTCGTCCACGTGCAGGAGCTCAGCTTTAGCTTTTAGCTCCCATGTCCTCCTGGATGCTGATACATGGCGTGTGTGTGTGGATACGATTGTTTGTTGACTTTTGTGATGTACGCCGACGCTCCACAGGGTGTCACACAGTGTCATCCCCCGCGCACCCCCCCACCCACCCCCGTCACGGTTACTGTCCCGTTTTTGGGTTTAACAATGTTTGTGACTCGCTTCATCTGAAAGCTTGAATTGCTTTGAAGTTCTCAATTGTACTCTGAATGTGAACATTGGTGTCAGCATTTTTTTTTTGTCAATCTAATTTGTGCACTGCATGAGTGGGGAACAGAAACGTGTACCACTTCACTTTACAAAATGGGGGGAGGAAAAACAACTTGATTTAACTTTTCTTTATTTTGATGATTGTTGTGCATGCCGGGACTGCAAATGTATACGTGTTGTCTTTTTCAGTCCGTGAAGGACAAATGAAATAAACTTTACATTCGTGGAGGAACAACCGCCAACTTTTCCGTTGCTTTTTTTGTTTGTTTGTTGTATAATATAAGTGCAGTACGGCGTTGACTAACAGGATATTCAAAAATAAACAGGAAAAGGTGGACACAAACGTTCCAGAAGTTGAAGATGGCCCCAAATATTTGTGTTCCAGCGATAAACATGAATATCTTGTTTCTAAGTCCATTGCTGTTACATGTTTTAAGAAATGATTTGAGATTTTTGGCTTTGTTTCTACATTTTGCACTCTGATGACACTCTTGCCACATATGAAACTGTCTGTGATGATCAAGATGCATTTGGGTGAAGTATTTGTTATTGATATGGAAGTTGTTCGTAAGCCGAGATAGGCTTACGAATGCTTTAGCTAACGAACACTTTTCACCGAACATTAAATTTGCGAGAATATTATCTTGGCAAAAAAACTAGTTTTGGGAAACACGGAGCCCCACAATGGCTGGCGGACTAGTTTTCGGCGGAAGAACACCAAACCACACGGCCGAACAGCGCCACCGTGGCTGCCGGACTACTTTTCCACACCCACTTTCTTTGTGTGCAGACGTGGTTTGTTATCGAGTGGAGTACTTTTGCTGTTGTGGGACCGAAAAAGACCGCACCACAGGCTAGTGTTCAGCCGAAGAGGACACAAAAGAAAATTACGGTCGAGGAGATCATCAAAAAACACGAACGAGGTGTGTGTTTGTGTGACTTAGCGTCCCAGTACTAGTATGCTACGTCGACCATTGCTACATGTGGCTCAGGGTGTTTCTGTGTTGTCTAAGCATCGGTCTCAAGCAATAGAAGAGGTTGAAAAATGTTTATTTGGATTAACGAAAAGCAGCTAGTAGGGAACATTGAGTGACGGTATTATCGCAGAGAAAGCACGGCAACTTCATTCACTCTGATATCATCAAGAGGCAACTACATTAACGACCATCACAAAGGTCAATAAAACGACCTTATTATACTGTACAGTTTATTTCTTTAATTACAATAGAATAGCACATTTATTATACACGAAATGAGGTATATTTTGTGTAGTTCTAAGGCTTATTTAGTAGAAAATTATGTTTTATGGGGACCTGGAAACGGATTATTCTCATTTTTAATGGTTTCCTATGGGACATTAATGCTTGGATGACACACTTTTCGCCTAACACACACTTTCTGGGAACCAATTAAGTTTGCAAGCTGAGGTATCACTGTCTATCGTTTTTAGAATTACATTCTGGATGGGTTCAAATTCTCTCATCGAGATGATGCATGGATGTTTTAAGGAGTAAGGACTGCATATTTTCTTATGAATTGCTTGATGAATTGCTGAGATTGATGTTACACGAGTCAAGACATTTTTTATAATATTTGTAATCCTATGTGCAAATCAATATTTTCCTACATTTTTTGCACTGGATCTGAATCTGCTAGGAGTTTTTTTTCTCTCAATCTGAATTTCATATGAGTATCAATGATTTAATTTATTATGACTATTATTTTTTTATGATTACTTTTATAGGGCAAACTTAAAAACAAACAGAAGAGGTATCAACAATCTAATGTGTTGAATAAGGTGTTGACTTTTTTCTTGTTGTTAAATCACTCCTTTAGCTATCCCATTCAAATTTGCTATTGACGAGTGTCATTTTTGAACGATAGTAATAGTAAGTATCAAAACTCACTATTTGGCATTCGACTCAGCATGATCCCGACTTGAACTTGGTTTCACTCCCTGGTCCTTTCTACTATCTTTGTGACTGTTTTATTTCCTGAAGATGATAGCTGTCCATGTTAAACATGTTCTTCCTGCTTCACCTGTTAAAGCGCTATATCAATCAATCAATCAATCAATCAATCAATCAATATGTATTGTATTGTATTGTATTGTATTGTAACACAATATTTACCTTAATTGAATTTCATGGTTCCAGGATGGTAAATGAGTGGTAAGCATTTCTTTCCAATATTCAAGAGAACCTAGATTGGAATGCCAATTGTCTTTGCCCAGTGTCTTTCTGTAAGTATTATCCCTCATTCCACAACCATGCCGATTGGGTTGATTGCTGTCATAAAAGACACGTTTCAAATCCTTCCGGATTCCTCTCAAGTTCACATCATGGCCATCTTGATGTTGTCTACATATTCAAAATAGTTGACGACTCCCTCGAGCTCGGGAAAGCGGAAAAGCGGAAAAGCTTCACACTCTAACCAGCACGGTGGTCTCCAATGTTCTCCTCGGCCAGTAAGTGTTACATGCTCAGGTTAAACTGAACAGGATCTTTTTCCACATGTGCTCGTCAGCTGACAGATCCCTATTGAAGGCAAAGACTCATAGTCTTTGGGGGGGCTTGAAGAATATATCTTTTCGTGAGGTCGGTCCTGGAACATTTTCTGATACTTCTTGGATGTGCATGAAGAGAGACCAGTCTAGCCAGGGGAAGGTTTGAACTCCTTTGACCCTAATGAGCAGAACCACAACAGAAAATGGAAGAATCTGTCTGAACCAGCTGCCAGACAATCGCAGATCATCCAGAGACCAACAAGCGACCGAAATGAGTGTCCAGGCTCTGCCTTAGAGAAAAGGTGAGTATCTCTGTAATAATTCCCAATGCTTTTCCTCACACTTCGCAAAAACAAGTCAACGCGTTTAAAAATTGTCTTATGAAAGATATATTTTGCAGTAAAAGCAGAACATGATACAGGAGACCAAAATGACAAGAATAAACAAAACCTGACAAGTGGAATGTGACATACACACAATCGGGTTCCAGGACTTGTTTTTGTAGTACTTTACAAATGACCTTATTACGTGATTATCCAGTTTATGCTGTAGAATCGTTAAAAAGTGCTTTTAAAATGTTATTTTTTAGACTTGGAACAGATTAATTATTTTTACATTGATGATAATGGAAAGTTATGTTTCGGTTTTTGAGCGAATCGGTTTTCGAACAGGTTCCTGGAACAGATTAGGGTCGAAAACCGAGGTATCACTATTGTCCTTTCATCACTTTGTTGCTGTGTTACTTACGGGTAGGCGCGAATGGCTGCCGCTGCTCACCCACACAAAAAAAAATCCTGTGACTATAAAGTGTCCTTGAGAGTTTTGAAAGGCGCTTAAAAATCAAATGTATTATTAGTATTATTATTATTATAAATGCTGATGACTGAGCTCATCATAGCGTGAAGGAAGACGGACGTGCTGATTTCTGTCTCAGTTTCAGAATTCCGATCAACCATGAGTCCGTTTTTGTTGTTGTCTAGATCCAGTCGCTACCTGTCGATGCAACCATAGCTGCTTCGACTGGAGGAGCCATGGCACTTTTGACGCCGCAAGTCTTGCCATGCTCGATGAGCGCTGACAATGACGAATCCGAAAGCCGCATTCCTTCTGGGAAGACACACAGGTAGGGAGCCTACGATGCTCTTGTTTCTTGTGCGGATCACAGAACCGTTCAGATCATTAAATACAAAGGTTCTCTTCATATCTTGGTATTCAATGCACTTTTTAAACTCATTCACTGCCATTCACAAATTCATTCGGGGATTGAAAATATGACGTGGAACGCCATTCGCGAGTTTGTTCGGGTTTTTCTTGCGAGCGGTGCGTATAAAGCGCTGGTCAGACCTCTGGCAATGTTTTTCCCTTCCACGAGGGAGCAGCATTTGCCTATTGTCCATGTTAGTGCTTTGTTCCAGCTTCAGCTGTTGTAAAAGCGCTATATAAGCCAATATGTATTGATTGCATTGTATTTTGGACAGCTGCCCCCATTTCAAGCTCAGGTAACTCCAGACCCATACAATTTAGGAATTAACTCTTTTTTTTAATGATGAAAGAAACAAGTCTAAAGTTTCTTACGCTGCATTGAATGTTTATGTAGTCTTTAAACTCAATATTGTGCGGGTCCTGGAATTTGAGGTAAAATGACAAAAACCCTGGCACTGGAGTGGACACATTTTGCACATCTGGCCGTGACTGAGGTGAAAACAATATAATACAATTTATGACAGAATTTTAGGGCGGCAGAGGATTACGATTTATGGATCCCTGCATATAATAAACACTACAGTAAAGTCTCGTTATATCGATATCGGTTATATCGATAGTACTGCTTATTACGATACTATTTCTATGAACTCAAGGAGAAAATTGACATGCCGCAGGATCGGATATATCGATAGTCCGGTTATATCGATATTTTTTCAGACTCCCGAGAATATCGATATAACGAGACTTTACTGTATATCAATATGCTTTTTTTATACTTTTATACTATTTTTGCAATGTTACAGTATACACCTCAGTCTTCTGACATGTTTTTATTGTGCTTAGAATATCTTGTTTTTTTTTATCATTTCACCCCACACCCTCTTTCAAATTGCTGCTGTGGACAGCAAATGTCCCCATTGTGAGACTATTAAAGGCTTTCTGATTCTGATAAGTGAGGTGACCATCATCAGCCATCTTGAAAAAAAGCGATTCCAAAAAATGACGTCCAGATTCTGAATCTTTTCTCATGCAGCACATCATATGCCTTGATTCCCCAGATTATTTGTTTATTGTTACAATAACAGCTTGAATAAAACAGTCACAGTGTATATGTACATTATACAATTGAAGAAGTGCATCGTCGGCTCATCCTGATTGGCCGAATGCCCTCCAAACAAATCTAGTCTGGCAGCAGCACTCGTCAACTTTGGCCAAAGTCTGCAAATCCTTTAGTTGAAGCGAAGGCGTCGGGCTGCAGGGGGAAGAAGTACTGCTGGGGTAGGAGAAAGGCAGTGGCCTGAGAGGGCTGCTGTAGGGCCAGCTGCGCGTGAGCATGATGCGGCCCCCCCGTCGCTGGAGGGGACACGTAGGGCGGCGGCAGAGGCGGGGGCAAAGTCTGATGGGTTTGAGTGGGAGTGGAAGCCGGCGCGGAGACGGCGGCCGACACCAGGCAGCCGTGTTGCTGTTGCCCGCCGATGGAGAACCTCCGCATGGATCCGCCACCCCCCGCCGAGCTGGAGCTGGTGGTGGCCATGCTGGACTGCCTCGACGGGGTGCGCAGGCTGGGCGGCGCCGCCGTGAGGATCATGGGGATGGTCTCGCCCTGGCAGCTGCGCAGCGAGAAGCGGATGGGCTGTTGGGTGGGCTGCTTGGGCCGCAGGCAGGTGCAGCAGTAGACGGCCACCAGGGAGCCCGCCACCACGAAGGCCACGAACATGCTGCCCACCATCAGGAAAGGCATGTAGACGGGCTCTGACAACACACGCGAGGAAGCAAGTGAATCAAATGTTTTGCTGACGTCTCGCTAAGTGTGCTTTGTCTCGGGCCTTTTTCGAGCACACGTAATTGCTCGCAGGGTACTTTTGGCGGTACGGTAAAGCCATTTGAAGCTACATCTAAAAAAAATAGATGGATGTAGATGGATGGAGAGACAGACAGGGAGAGAGACAGACAGGGAGTGAGAGAGACAGAGACAGACAGAAAGAGGCAGACATACAGAGAGGGAGAGAAAGAGAAAGAAATAGCGAGACAGACAGACAGAGACAAGGAGAGAGAGAGAGACAGACAGAGGGAGAGACTGAGAGAGATGGGGAAAGACAGACAGACAGACGGACAGACAGAGGGAGAGACTGAGAGAGATGGGGAGAGACAGACAGACAGAGGGAGAGACTGAGAGAGATGGGAAGAGACAGACAGACAGACAGACAGACAGAAAGAGAGAGAGATACAGACAGACATACAGACATACACAGACATACAGACAGAGAGAGACACAGAGAGAAAAAGACAGAGAGACCGACAGACAGAGAGAGAGTGAGAGAGACAGAGAGAAAGAGACAGACAGAGAGAAAGACAGAGACAGACAGACAGACAAGGAGAGAGCGACTGAGACAGAGAGACACAGAGACAGACAAGGAGAGAGACTGAGACAGAGAGACACAGAGACAGACATACAGACAGACAGACAAGGAGAGAGACTGAGACACAGAGAGACACAGAGACACACAGACAAGGAAAGAGAGACTGAGACAGAGACACAGAGACAGACATACAGACAGACAGACAAGGAGAGAGAGAGACTGAGACACAGACAGACAGACAGACAGACAGAGTCAGTGAGAACCACGAACGAGGAAACAATTCCAAGTTACAAGTTCTTTACATTCCGACGTGCTGTCATCTTTTGAGAAAATGGAATGCTTTTAAATGCGCCTCATAGTGCAGAATGTGCAGTATCTGGAATTTCATTGACTATTAAAAAAAAATTGGTGCAATTGGTTCTCTGAGAGACTCTCATTCCTCCATACACGAATCGTAGCGTAAAACAAAGCTTTAATAACAATGTTTTCAGTGATTTTTTTTTTCAACAGAAGTTAACATAACTCCTCCTTCTGCCTTATGGATTGTCCTTTCACGGACGTATACCGTCACGTCTGTGGTTTTAGCAGAATTGTTTACTCCACATTGGAAGTACCATACGTCTGTCTTCTTTACACCACAGAAGGTTGAATTGTGAAGAAAGTCCAAAATCTTTAGACAGTGTCAAGGATGGACCGAAGCTACAGAAACAAGCTCAAATTTTGAATCGGAGACATTGAGGTTAGGAAGACCAACAACCACAAGCTGTCATGCTGCATTTTATTTAATCTATTGAGTGTGCAGTATTCGTATTTAGCAACACTTAACAGTTCTTCATCACTTTTCATGCTTTAAAGGACAACCGACGCCACCGGACAAGTTGTGTCCATAATTTGTCAAATCACTTCAAATGACGTATTTTACAAACATTCCACAGCACATCGCTATATTTTACGTTTTAAGACCCTCGCTGAATATTTGGGAAGTCTTGCTTTCGAGTTGATGACGATGCCTGACGTGACGTCACGTCTGGAACGCCCCTGACCGAGAAAGCGACATTTTGGGTACTTTGTTTGGTCTGAAAACTTCGTGTTGATCCGTGTTGATGGCGAAAAGACGACTATAGTTGACACAAATTCCCAGCAGACAAATCAGCCCATTTCCAACGGAGCTTGGGCGCCATCTTGTGCATTTTCTGGGACGCTACATTGAAGTCTAGACGCCTCAAAATGATCCGGAAGGACTTCTTTAATCAATTGCAAACATTTACGCTTTCCTCTTCAGAACTATTTGAACTTTGACTAAAAATATCAGCCTGCATGTTTTGGGTATTTTTGATGCTATACAACGATTTTCTGATGTCAGTTAGGCAACAAAAAAATGGTGTCGGTTGTCCTTTAAACATTTTTTCTCGCTAGTCAATGCAAATGACAGCGCATGTTCAGTTAGCTTCCACAAAGAGCACTGATGCCTCAAATCTTTTCCTCTGTAGGGCGACATTCCTGAAAAAAACAACAGGTTCAAATTACACTTCACTGAGTTTGGACGCTCATTCGGGGGAAATTACCAGGGTGTTTGTTTATTTTGTTAGGGAATTTAAAAAAAAAGTGGGTGAGCTCACGTTCAGGCCATTCCACACATTCGCCAGCCCGTGGCTGCTTGATCCGTTTGAGAAATTTGAAACGGATAAAACTCTCAAGAGGACCGCTGATAACTTCTCACTAGCCACAATGACTTCATGTAATTTTTTGAAATGTTTCAAAAGGAGCCAGAAGAATGACTTCACAATGGCTGAGATGGACCCTGAACCTTCTCCTGTGTCATCCCCATAAAGGAATGCAAGTTTAAATGCAGCTCTTAGATTAGCATCACAAATTAGCCTTCAATACAATCACTGCTCATTGCCTTAAAGGACAACCGACACCATTTTTTTTGTTTTCTGACTGACAAAATGAGCTTGAAAACTGGGCAGATTCAAAAAGTCCCGCCCCCTTGTTCATGACGTCACTATTGGTCACACACACTGACTTGCTCCAGACTCAAAACAATGGCTTAAGAGAGTTCAGATTCGGAGAAGATGCTTTCTTGTTACTCATCCAGTTATGAATATGATTCAAATAGTTCTCAAGAGGAAAGCATAAAAGTTTGCAATCAATTAAAGAAGTCCTTCCGTATCAATTCAAGCCGTCTGGACTCCAATGTAGCGGCCATAAAATGCACAAGATGGCGTACAAGCCCCATTGGAAATGTCTTATTTGTCTGTTGGGAATTTGTGTAAATTTACACATTCTTCATGCGTGTGACCGCAATTGGCTGTGACACACAACGATTCACCATTACGTTATTTATGTGTTTTCTTTCTAATTTCGCCATCAACACGGATCAACACAAAGTTTTCATACCAAACAAAGTACCCAAAATGCATTGTGTGTCGCTTTCTCGGTCAGGGACGTTCCAGACGTGACGTCACGTCAGGCATCGTCATCAACTCGAAAACAAGACTTCCTGAATATTCAGCGAGAGTCTTAAAACGTAAAATATAGCCATATGCCGTGGAATCTTTGTAAAATGCGCTCAGTAGAAGTCATTTGAAGTGATTTTACAAATTATGGACACAACTTTTCCGGAGGCGTCTGTTGTCCTTTAAACTGAAACAAAATAGTCGTTTCACCATTAAAACAGCAGCTAAATGTAACAAGGAATAAGCCACAACCTCATGCCATACTCGATGGCTAAAATCAGACAAATGTTCAGACCAAAATGTTTTTTTTTTTTCCGTGAGGCATTTATTATTTATTTATTGAATTTATTGAACAAGGAGAGAGAGAGAGAGAAAATTATTTATTAATTATTTATTGATTTATTTATCAATTGAATGACGCGATTTAAAAGAAAAACAAGCACTTATCTGAATGTCATTGATTTGCCCATTCACTGCCATTCCCAAATTAATTCGGAAATTGAAACTATGACATGGAACCTCATTCCCGAATTTGTTTGGGTTTTGTTTGTCCATGCTTGGGTGCCACTAAAGCACTGGGCATGGCCTCTGGAAATGTTCTTTTTTTTTCAACAAGAGGACAGCATTTCCCTTTTTTCCATGTTGGCGCTTTGTTGTTAAAGCGCTATCTAAACCAATATGTATGTGTTGCATTGTATTTTGGACAGCCGCCCTTATTTCAAGCTCATATAACTCAAGATTTACATAATTTAGGAATTAACTATTTTTTTCACATGAAAGAAGAGTGTCTAAGGTTTCTAACACTTTATTGAATGTTTATGTAGTCCTAAAACTCAATATTCTGTGGGTACTGTAATTCGAGTGACAATGATGAAATCATCATTTAGTGTGAATATTTCTTGATTTATTTATCTGGCTATCTAGCTAGCTTTCTCGCTAGCTATCTATTTGCTACCTGGCTTGCTTGTTGGCTATCTAGCTAGCTATTAGCTATCTATTGGAGTTACTTCCGGGTTGAGTGAACGCTGGCGCATGTGGCTGCCACTACTCACCCACAAAAAAACTAATCCTGTGACTGTAAAGTGACCTTGAGAAATATATTATTGATAAATGAAATATATTATTATTATTATTATTATTATTATTGCTGTTGTTATTATTGTTATTTATTATAATGACAAAAACCATGGCACTGAAGTGGACATATTTTTGCACGTCTGGCAGTGAATGAGTATAACATAACATCAAGAAGGCCCTTTCGCCCATTGCCGATTTTGGAATTTTATCTGACAACTAAAAAGCAGGACATCCAAAGCATACGAGACTGAAGACAAAATTACATCCACAGTTGGGTTTAATCAGCTCTTTTATTATTTATCATTTTATTTATAGTTTTATTGTTCTGGTGTTTACTGTTCTTTTAATTGTAAAGTGTCCTTGGGTGCTTTGAAATGTGCTTGTAAATTAAATTTATTATTATTATTATTATTATTATTGCCAAATGTACCACTTTTGTGCCTTTTGTATTCACTTTAGCTTTTACTTTGAAATTCACTTTGAAAATGAGGAATTTATGTGGGGAAACTGTTGAATGTGGAATGGCAGCAAAGAGAGGGAAACAATTTCTTGGATAAGTTTTAATGACATCTCCTAAATGGAATAATTTGACAACAATGAGAGAACATGTTTCTCCGTTGCTGGTTTTTGTGGGACATATCTTCAATTTAAGGTGCAAACCCATAAGCATTGTTGAGATGGAAGCAGAACTACTCAAAATATATACATTCGTTTAAATATACCCTGAAGTCACCATGAAATTAGAACTAGGGTCATGGACTCTGTTATGTCATACACATCCAAAAGTGGTTCATATCCTTTTTATTGTGCTGTTGAGAAAGTTATTTTGGGAAACCCAACTTTAAAACTCCTACAATTAATCATGAATATACATTAAAAAAATTGTAATGGATGTTGAAATTAGTCCGAAATGAATATTTTGTTGGTTGTGTATCTGCTAGTTTAAAACTGAAAAGCATTCGTCAAACTTGTCTGGAAAACTTACAAAGACTCAGTATTCTTGGATATGCTCACAAATGTCATCAAAATTAAACGAAAATATTTTGTGGGTTCAATTGAGGAGGCAGATCAGGACAGATTTTTTTTTTTAACTGCAAACCTAAAAGTCTGCATTTAATTCTGAAATGTGCTCATGATTTGACAAGAATTATTTTAAAACAATCACTATTTTGTGAGATTTTTAAACATCCAAATACTGCACCAAACAATGTCACTTAAAATAGTATATCTTATTCTGAAAAGGGTTTGTGTCCTCTTTGCCTTCTGATTTTGGTCAAAACAAGGGGATTGTTTTAACTTCAATACAGCCATTATTTAAGATTACTTAAATTTATGTTTATTTATTTTGTTTGACGATTACTTAAATCAGTGGTGTCCAAAGTCGGTCCTCGAGGGCCGCCGTCCTTCCTGTTTTCCAGCTCTCCCAGCAGCAACGCACCTGATTCAAATCATCAGGACCATTTTGATGCTGCTTCAGAGCTGGCTGATGAGCTGATCATATATATATATATATATATATATATATATATATATATATATATATATATATATATATATATATATATATATATATATATAATTTATAAATATAATTTATTATTACGTATTATTATTATTATTTATTTCAATGTTTATTAGAACCGCACGGTGAGCCTAAAATGGCCAGCGGGCCAGAAGTTTCCCACCACTGCCTTTACCGACATGAAAGCATGTTGTCAGGACCCTCCGCATTGATACGTACGCGCTGCATACTCGGTGTCGTCGGTGGCCGGTCGGTCGTTAGTGCAGCTGTCCTGCTCCAGGCGGGCGTCCGCGGCGGCGCAACAGTAGCGCAACGCGCACGAACCGCAGCACACGGTGGCGTCGGCCGTGTCGAAGTCCTCCGGACATTGAAAGCCGTCGTGGTAGTTGCCGCTGGCGTCCAACCAGCCGTGGCAGTATTCCCCCTGCGCGTCCGATATCCGCACATTCCACGTGAGGTATCCGAGCAAAAGGCAGTTAAGGAGGCGCACCATCCCGGCGAGGCTGCTTGCGGGTTATGATGATGATGATGATGATGTTGGAAGTGACGATGCGCTTCGGAACTCGACAAACTTTTCATCAAGTCATCTTGAGTCCTCTCATGAGCCGCATAAATCACGAACTTGGATCAAATTTGAGACAGTTTCGGCGAGATCGATCGTCGCCGTCTGCGTCATCCCTCTTACCGTAGCGGAGCTCCGCCGCCGAGTGAGCTGGACACGATTCGGACTCCGGCGTCCTATCCAGGCTACACATTCTTTTATTGGTTGGGCGTGACGTCATTTCCGAGCGCACCCAGTGTCTAAACGACGCCGACAAACGTGCGGAGTATTTTTTTAAGGCCAGACAGAGACAAAGTTTTGTGACTACAATAAATTTCGAGGGGATTTATAGCTTGGGGACTTGCAGAAAAATGCTTAATTATCGTCATAGTTTTTGATTTATTTTCACAAATGTTCCCCCTCAGATTTCAGTTCATTCCAAGCAGTCATCAAACATATTGACAACTCACAGGGATAAAATTCAGGTACTTTTATTGTAATAAATAAAAACACAATGTTATTACGTGACGAAAACAAAAGAACATCTTAACTCCCTGTCTATGCTGCAATTACGGAAGAGATAATTATGAAATTAAAGTAAGCAATCTCACTTTAAAATCAGAATTCTGAGAAAAAGATCAGAATTCTAAGATTAAAGTGAAAATCTTGCCAATCTTTTTTTTCAGTGGCCAGGAGTGCTCACACTTTTTCAGCATGGGAGCTACTTTTGAAATGACCAACTCAAAATAATGTACCCATTATATTTATTGGGAAATATATTGAGGATCCTTGCAATTTATGTTGATTTATAACCGCATATGTTGCACAACACAACATACAGTAACTATGTACATTTTTTGCCATTACCTGAGGTCACTCTGATAACTGGCAGACGAGACAAACGCACATTGAAAATGGAATCGTGAAAGTCCTCCTTCCCTTCCGTATTAAAGTGATACGTTTTTTTCTTCTTGGTCCAACTCCGCCACTTATTTTTATACTCTATGTTACGTTTAAGAAGAAAAAACAAGCGAAAATGAGGACGTAACTAACGACTATCTTAAATTTGCAACGCTCATGCGCATTGTTTGAGCACTTCCAGTGTACAGTACCTAATAATGAGATGTCATCTGATTGGTTGTCACGGTATCAATCTAGTGAAGAGATGGCTGATAGGCTGACACCATGTTTTTAATAAACAACTCAACTTTATTTGTATAGCGTTAGCTCATGACAATGTCGCATCACCTTGTCATGCCATTAAAGAGTTTAATGTTTCTCTTTAATTTGTAAATAGGTTCGTTGTCAGATCTCCCAGGCAAGTGACACACAGATGTGATGTGTCCCAGACCTTGATCGTGGCGTGGAGTCGAGCAGGGCGTTTCGTCGTGCTGTGAAGTCCGTCCTGTATGAGTCCGAGATGATTCTGATTCTCTCTGTCCCGCGACGGCTACTTTTATACCCATTTTCATGCGTGGGAAATGCGTCAGGCTGAGACGCACATCAAGGAGATCAAAGGGCTTGAAAGACATCAAGGACACGGTGCGCACCGGTGACGCCACACTATCGACCAAGAGTACCTTGGAGATCGACTGGTCGATCGCGTATGCAATAACTCGGGTAGATAACATGCTGATTTGAACACAATTTTAGCAAGGTTAGGTTCAAACCATCATGCCACAGAGTGGTAGTTACTTTGCTGTTTTGAGATTGGTTTGAAATAAAAGAAGCCCATTTTGACAAAGTAAGGAATAGAAAGTACGAGTATCTGTTTAAATGTAGTCGACGGTGAATACGCCGTTTGATTCCATTTACGGCCTTACTGTGTCTGTGCGGAGTTTGCATCTTCTTGTGCCGGCGTGGGTAAGGAGATCAAAGGGCTTGAAAGACATCAAGGACGCGGTGCGCACCGGTGACGCCACAGGTACTCCGGTTCCCTCCCACATTCCAAAAAGAGGTTTGGCAGGCGACGTAACCTTCTAAACTGTCCCGAGGTTTGATTTTGGGCACGGGTGGTTCGTTGATGTGTGGATGAGTGGATGTGTGGAACGTCCACACATCAACGAACACCTTTATTGGAGAACACTTGTTTTTACATTCACTGGATGCAAAAACAATTGTCCTAAAATGATGTCCCTTTTTCAACAGTGTCTGTGTTAGACGCGTTGAGGGCTTTGACTATGGTGCCCTCTTGTGGTCCTTTCAAACGTTGCTCATGGCTTCCCTTCGCCGCCATCCAGCTAAAGTAAGGATACAGATGCAAGCGTAAAATTATTTGATTCATGCGATTATTCGCATAATATAGGTAAGGAGCTGTGTCCAAAATTCAGACAGCAATAAGCAGCGACGTAAATTTCGTCTGCGTGGACGCGGACTTCACTCGACTGACTAAAAAGAAAGGAAGTCCCGCCTGTCCTCCACCCTCCGCTCCCTCAGCCACCTCCTTCCCTTCCGGACCAGGCTCGACATCGACCTCCCGCCAGGGGATTGGAGAAGCTACATGTCAGTAAATATTCGAGCCGTCACCACCACACGGCCCTCCCTCTGTCCTACGATAACCGAGCCTGGCATACAGCGAAGAACACTAACCCGAGCGCCTCTGCTTACCTGGACCCACCTGGCTAGTAGAAGGCAAGCATGGACGAAGAAATGCAGCCCGCCGACGAAGGCCCCTCCGCCGCCAAAATAAGACGCGGTGGCCCCACCAGGAGTCTCCACTGCAAATCGCGCCTCGACCGCTCCACCTCAAACGAGTCTTCGCTCTTCAATGACGCTCGACAGCTCACGTTCTGCCCCGACGAGCATTTCCCTTTCCAGACGCAGTATCAGGTCAGCTACCGCCAGAGGCTCCCTGGCGAGGGCGGGCCCAGCTGCGGGGTCCCTACATCGACCTCGGTGGAGGCAGTGGGTGGCGCCGCTCTCGGTACCCAGCAGCGGCGCACCATCGTCGGCATAGCAGAGTCCACAATCTCCGCTGGACGACTCAAGCAAGAATCTCCAGACTGCACTTTTGGGATCACTTCAGGTGCGTTCACGAGTTGAAATTGAGCGTATTTTACATGTTGGTGACCTTTTGGAATATTGCATTTTATGATACATTTGAATAACATTAGACTTTTACTTCTCCCAATAGCGGTAGTCACTTTTTTGCAGTGAACAAAGACAGCATAATCTCTTATTTGTTACAGGCTAGCATCATGTTGTGTTTAATTCCTTCTTGTTAACTGTGATTGATGTTCAGTTATAATGAGAGCAGCCATGATTGGATCACAGCCATGCACCGTAACACTGAACTCATTTGCTTACACGTGCACTCTGTGTGTGTGTGTGTGTGTGTGTGTGTGTGTGTGTGTGTGTGTGTGTGTGTGTGTGTGTGTTTGTGTGTGTATAGTATTCCCAATATCCCCTTTAAAGACATTGTTCCATGTCAGCCTGCTGTTTACACGGGTGGGTTTAAATGAGGGTGTCTGTGCCCTAGAAGGATGTGAGGGTGTGTCCAAGGCAGACCAAGGCTGAGATTAAAGCAATTAACCAAATTATTCTTGCTGGAGAAATTAAACAGGAGACACCTCATCTTCTAATCATGTTTTAATCATTGTATTTGGCAGATCGCTGCTGCCTTATTGTTGCTTTGCAGCGTCGTTGGAGTATTTGGTATATCATATTTGCATGCAACACGTGTGTAGTGCAATAGCCAAATATTATTAGTGCAGTAGATTTGTAACCAATTTGTTCTCATTTCACGACATTTTAGGTGTACTCAAATAAAGGTGTTTTTTTTAATCAGCTCGCTTTTAGATTCTAAAATGCAATGCCTTTGTTGTGTTCATATATGAAAACACCCAATGCAGAATTTATGAGGTTAAAACAATAATATTAAAACATATTATGACATTGATCAATAATTGGATTGGAACATGCCACTCATCTTCATAAGCAATGCGCTTAATGTTCCCTTTATGACAGGAAATGAACTTGATCAAAAGAAGCTCACAATATCGCCAATTGCAAGCATGTAAAATGGCCTTATCCAAGTATTGTGATTAAAACAAATGACCCTCTTGAATTCTCAACGCCTGAGTGTGTCGCTTATCCTGAGGTTTCATGAGTCTACTCGGCTGACTTTGCCACAGATGTGGCGAGGGAAGCACTAGGGGAGTAGCGAATGGATGATATCAGCCACATTGCCACTGTTACACAAAGACTGTGCATATTAATAACTGTGACACATCCGTTTCAGGCTTATAGTCACATCTGAGTGGTTGTGTGTGTATGTCGCGGACGTGCCTGGACTAAAAGTCTGGAGTATGATTAGTATTCACAAACAAAATCAGTTTTAGATGCAGTGATAAATATCCGTCAATGAATACCTCAGACAGTGCGGGTCAAATCATTGCAAAGGCTAAGCAGATTTGAACACTGATGTGTGAAATTAGAATATATATATAATATATAATTAATCTTAAACAAGAGAAACACACCAGATGGAGACACAAAGCTTATTATGCTTATATTACTAACAATAACAACAACAATAATATACTAATAGACACTTTACAGGAGCTTAAAAATGCAAGATAAAAGGTACACTTGAAGACAAGTACACGATTGACAATACATCTCGATCAGTGGTTCTCAAACTGGGTTCGATCAAACCCTATGAGTTCGGTGAGTTGGTCTCAGGGGTTCGGTGGATCCTCCGCAGCAGAGGTCTCTCAGTCTACTCTGCAGTTAGTGGGCACAGTCATTGAAAGAAGGGTTTGGTGAATGAGCATATGAAACTGGTGGTGTTCAGTGCCTCCAACAAGATTAAGAACCACTGATCTAAATGAACAAAAGGAAAATGGGTAAAAAGACTAAGATGTGTTAAAAGCATTGTGGAATAGATGAGTTTTAACAAATAACTTGAAGGATTGAAGGTCAGTACAGTTTCGGATGTATTGTGGTAAAGCGTTCCAGAGAATGGGGGCGGCTACAGAGAAGGCTCACCCCTCCACCCCCAGATTCTTAGCCTGGTCACAGGGATGTCGATGAGGTTTATGTTTGAGGAACGGAGGTTGCGGAAAGGAGTGTCTTGGTGAAGAAGGTCAGAAAGGTAAGAGGAGGCCTGATTGCGAAGGGCTTTATAGTTGTGTAGGAGTAGTTTAAACTGAATTCGCTGGGGAACAGGGAGCCAGTGGAGGTTTTTAACGATGTGTTCATGTAATCTTGGGCGTGGGTGAGTAGACGGGCCGCGGCATGCTGGATGTACTGTAGTTTATTGAGGAGTTTGGAGGTTGTACCGTAGAGGATGCTATTGTCATGTCATGGCTAAAGTACTTTACGGTAGCTGGGTAGAGTGAGGGGAATGCCAATTTTACAGATGACACGTCTGCTTCACCTATGTCAACTTTCATAAAACTGTTTATACCAGTTTTTTTTTTCTAACCCCTCTGAGTGTTTACATTTCGAGACTCCAATTGTTCCGGTGTGCCGGAACGGTTACAAGTTGGGAATAATTTTGTGAATAACATTGCATCTGAGTCTACTCGACATCGTAGGGAGTCTGTGGGTGTTGCGAGGATGGAGTTAAGTCACGGTCGCTACTCAGGAGGCTGCTCAGCAAATGGAGGGAGATAAAACAGGCAGAATGAGGCACAAATAGAACATATTACGTTGTGCCATGTTTATGCAATCCAACTGAAGGGACTGTCACTGGTTTTTGATCTATTTTTACTCATGCTTAAATATTTTAGAAGGCATGTTGGCCCAGAGAATTAGATGGGACAGACCAGCAACGAAAAAGGCTCGATCCCCTCTGAACCTCCGTTTAGTTTTATGGCACACGTAATAATGTCTGGTCAGGAGACCTGGGGTGTGTAGGGGTGGATGTGCTCGTAGAGGTAAGGAGAAGAAAGGGAAATTTAAAAATTTGAGGACAAATAAGATCTTCAAAAGAACTAAAAAATGTATAGAGAGCCAGTGAAGGGATGCCAGAGTAGGAGTTATGTGCTCCCTCTTATGAGTACCAGTCAAAACAAATTTGAACATTTGAACCAAGTTGAAGTAAAATCTTTTGTGTTATTTCTCAATTGTTCAGAGAACCGACTCATCTTAGACGCCTTCGCCAAGCAATGCAGTCGAGTCCTTAGCCTCCTCAACAACGGGCAGCTGCTGCAACCCCCGCTCTGCATCCCACCTAGCATCAAGACAGAGGATGGTTCTCCCGTCAATCATTGCTCTAAACTCGAGGAAAGTTCTTCCTCTTCGTCCACAGAGCCAGAAGAGGAGCCACAACAAAGCCATTTAAACAAACAACAGACTTCTGCCGTTCTACGCATCTTCACAGACTCACTCCACAATTATCTGCTCTCTGGGCAACAGCAACAATCTGGTCTGGTTTCGGGTTTCGAGGAAGACCAGTGCCACTCAGCAGAGCCCGGGTCAGAGGTCTCGCCCCCAAGACACACCCTTGTGGGCTGGGGCTCTCCGACGCCATCCGATTCATATGGGCACCCTTCGTCCACGCTGCCGGAGGAAGAGGATGAGGAGGAGAAGTGCTGCCTACGTTGTCTGGAGCTGGAGCAGGAAGTGATGTCGCTGCAGCAGGAGAACAAGGAGCTTCGCAACAGGCTGGAAACAGTTCCAGGTGCATTCCGTAAAGGCCGGTCATTAACGACTTAAAAGTTGTGGACAGAAGCTTTGTAAAACCTAGGAAAGTGTCACTTATTTATTATGTTTGCTCATTTTGATTCTGTCTAACTAGTAATGGGCTGACCGTTTACTGTGATTCTAAAAAGTACAAATGTCAATAACCCCTAATATGGGCTGTCACTGCCAGTGAGCTCTTCTTTATTTTGATGTCATTTTCCATCCGTCATCCATCCATCCATCCATTTTCTACCATTTATTCGTGGTCGGGTTGCCAAGACAACTGCTTTAGCAGGGAATACTAGACTCCCTTTCCCCAGCTACCTCTTCCAGCTCTTCAGGTGGGATCCTAAGGCGTTCCCAGGCCAACTGGGAGACATCGTCTCTCCAGCGTGTCCTGGGTCGTCCCGAGAGCATCACCAGGGAGGTGTCCAGGAGGCATTTTAATCAGATGCCCGAGCCACCTCATCTGGCGCCTTGACATTGAGGAGATCCTCCAGGATCTCCAAGCGTCTTACCTTATCCCTCAGGGAGACCACAGACACCCTGTGGAGAAATTTCATTTTGGCTGCTGGTATCCGGGATCTTGTTCTTTCGGTTACGATCCATAGCGCGTGACCATAGTTAAGGGTTGGAACACAGATTGACCAGTAGTAAATGGAGATCTATGGCTCAGCTCCTTCTTCACTAAAACCAACACAAGTCCCCATCACAGATTTTGATCGCCTAACAGTACTAGTTGCTGATACCAAAAATATTGTAACTGTGTTCATGTTTGTTTTCTCATGGGTTGTCATGTCTGCAGTTCCCTGTCAAAATGTTCTTGACTACTTCAAGAATGTTGTTGAGTTTCACAACCAACTTGCACCGCCAATACCAGAGGAGCCACTCATTGAGGTGAGGGTCAAATGAAAGCTCAGTTGTAGTCCGTCAGCCGGCTTGATTTAAATGTAGTGTATTCCAAAATTGCTTTTTCTATCTTTGCAGGAAGAAGAACAGATGACAGTCTTTGAGGTGAGTTTCTTTTTTTGGTTTGTTTCATACCCTATAAGTTATTCATAATCAAAAAAAAAGTCTGGTGTTTTAAAATCTCACTCGGGCCAGACGCCATCATGAATCAGATGTCAGTACGTAGTGTATATATATATATATATATATATATATATGGCTAAACTACCAGTAAAAATGCAGTTTGCTGACGAAGTTTCTTGGGTAAGAAGCGAAACGTCCGACACCTTCAAAGAAGTACAGATAACGGCTGCTTTTCGTCGATGGACCACTCCTGTACGACAGAGGTTACGGATGTTTTTGTCTATGCACCAAACAGCAGTTCAGAGTACCCACCCTTCCTGGAGTCTGTTCTGTTTTTGAACTTGATCACGTATTGTCTGTAACCAACACTATGTTCAAACATAAGGGTGTCCATATGGCGCAAGGACACCATGAGCCGCAGTTCAATGATAGTCATGTCATCAAATTTGCGGTTGCATGTTTTGGACCCACAAACGTTTTTAGTCCTGGAAACAGTTCCAGGTGCATTCCGTAAAGGCCGGTCATTAACGACTTAAGAGTTGTGGACAGAAGCTTTGTAAAACCTAGGAAAGTGTCACTTATTTATTATGTTTGCTCATTTTGATTCTGTCTAACTAGTAATGGGCTGACCGTTTACTGTGATTCTAAAAAGTACAAATGTCAATAACCCCTAATATGGGCTGTCACTGCCAGTGAGCTCTTCTTTATTTTGATGTCATTTTCCATCCGTCATCCATCCATCCATCCATTTTCTACCATTTATTCGTGGTCGGGTTGCCAAGACAACTGCTTTAGCAGGGAATACTAGACTCCCTTTCCCCAGCTACCTCTTCCAGCTCTTCAGGTGGGATCCTAAGGCGTTCCCAGGCCAAATGGGAGACATCGTCTCTCCAGCGTGTCCTGGGTCGTTCCGGGAGCATCACCAGGAAGGTGTCCAGAAGGCATACTAGTCAGATGCCCGAGCCACCTCATCTGGCGCCTTGACATTGAGGAGATCCTCCAGGATCTCCAAGCGTCTTACCTTATCCCTCAGGGAGACCACAGACGCCCTGTGGAGAAATTTCATTTTGGCTGCTGGTATCCGGGATCTTGTTCTTTCGGTTACGATCCATAGCGCGTGACCATAGTTGAGGGTTGGAACACAGATTGACCAGTAGTAAATGGAGATCTATGGCTCAGCTCCTTCTTCACGAAAACCAACACGTCCCCATCACAGATTTTGATCGCCTAACAGTACTAGTTGCTGATACCAAAAATATTGTAACTGTGTTCATGTTTGTGTTCTCATGGGTTGTCATGTCTGCAGTTCCCTGTCAAAATGTTCTTGACTACTTCAAGAATGTTGTTGAGTTTCACAACCAACTTGCGCCGCCAATACCAGAGGAGCCGCTCATTGAGGTGAGGGTCAAATGAAAGCTCAGTTGTAGTCCGTCAGCCGGCTTGATTTAAATGTAGTGTATTCCAAAATTGCTTTTTCTATCTTTGCAGGAAGAAGAACAGATGACAGTCTTTGAGGTGAGTTTCTTTTTTTGGTTTGTTTCATACCCTATAAGTTATTCATAATCAAAAAAAAAGTCTGGTGTTTTAAAATCTCACTCGGGCCAGACGCCATCATGAATCAGATGTCAGTACGTAGTGTATATATGTGTGTATATATATATATATATATATATATATATATATATATATATATATATATATATATATATATATATATATATATATATATATATATATATGGCTAAACTACCAGTAAAAATGCAGTTTGCTGACGAAGTTTCTTGGGTAAGAAGCGAAACGTCCGACACCTTCAAAGAAGTACAGATAACGGCTGCTTTTCGTCGATGGACCACTCCTGTACGACAGAGGTTACGGATGTTTTTGTCTATGCACCAAACAGCAGTTCAGAGTACCCACCTGTTGGGTTATTTTTTATCGTTCGCCCTTGGTTCATTGCTTCGACGGGTGTTGATGGAGATCGATGGTTAAATCATCAGGGAGCCAGGACTTGAACAGAAAGTTGATTTAATTTGGAGAGCACGGGCATTGTAGTGTTGCGGACGGAGGAGGGAGCGCATGGAGAGAGCGAGAAACGGGCTGCAGGAGTATTTATGCGGTGCATAGCAATGACGCGACAGGATGTGACGTACTAAAAGTGCGACATCGTGTAAAGGAAGGCAGGATATGACATACGAGGAAGTTCAAAATGTAAACAAAGATTACAGAGCGATGTTTAGAGATGTTTGTATGGCGAATTACCCTAACATCTCCCCCCTGACGAACATTTTTAACATCGGTCGAGGTGAACAGAAAAGAAAATCATAATGGAAACATTCTCAAATCAAAGTCATGTCATTCTCTAGCTACAATAGTCAAATCTTCATGGGATCCTGGATGGTGATCACCAGGATGACGAGTAGGAACAAAATCGTTTGTAGCATTTGTCGCAAGCAGGCCCAAGGGTGTGGTACAGACGACGAGCTGGTGAATGGGAAAAGGTGTGTGATCTTCGGCTCCAGTTGTGCATTGGGAATCTTCTTGACGAACGGTGTGGTGTCCTCGCGAGTCCAGACGAAGCTTGTAGCTGCTAAGACGGCTAGCAGCTCCGCAACCGGTCCATCCCACTTTGGCGTGGCCCACGTCATCTTCTTCATACCGCATCTCTGTCCTGTGGAGACTAAAAGAAGACTTGTGCCAGGTCACATGTCAAAGGGATGGTTTCATTCTGCACAGCACCCTTTCTTGGTGTTTCTTTCCCTATCAAAATCTGTCTCATCGTTTAGGCTCTGCAATGTATTCTCTCACAGAAATGGCAGACATTGTTATTGTTAGATTTTAGTTGGTTAGTGTATGTTAGTTGTTAGTGAGTCTGCATTTCTGGAGGGCACCGCTTTCTTGTGGGAATGATATTGCAGCTAACATCACTCAACACCAAAAGTGAAAATTTTGGCAATGATGATCTAGGCTATTGCCATTCCCCCCTGTTGAGACATGAAAAGTCTCAATTTGCCAATTGGGAACGTGTTTGCGCGGAACACGATCCCTCTTGGACATTGCACAGATCATCAATACGACCAGTCAGACCCTAGTTCGCTGACGAAGCCTCTTGGATAGGAGGCGAAACGTCCGAAACCTTCAAATTTGTACAGATGACGGCTGAAGAAACTTTCTCATCGATGGACCACTCCTGTACGACTGAGAGCTTACACAGACATCAATTTGCATAAAACTGCTTGTCAATCATTGGTAAAAAATTTGGAGTCCAAATTTTGGCATGTCTCTCAACACCTGCATGAGAACTAATTCATGTAGCGTGTACCACGGAATTTTTGTACATTATTTTTGTACATACTCCTTTTCTGGCACCCAAGCAAATCATCTCTGCAAAAAATGTGTTTTTGGTGGACATTTGCATGTCACCAAATTGTATGGGTGGAGGACAGCCTTCTACAATTTGCACAAGTTGACATGGTCGTCAACATTACGGCGATCTGTGTAAATGGTCATCTCGTACTCGCCTTTTGTCATTCAGTTGGAGGGCACCAGTTGACAGTCAGTTTCGCTTCTGCGTAGGACATCCATTCGTGCAACCCAGCTTCATCTGCGGCCACCCTGGCACGGATTCCGCAGGAGTCCTCCCCTTCTGAAGGATCTCTTTCTCTCAATTCTGAAAGAAGCTGGTTAGCGTGGAAGCCCTACACAATATCTCTGATTTCGCCTGAATCTCTGGCTGACATCGGTGCCCACTCAACTCATTTGCCAATTTCGTTCTTACCGGCGAGAAATTCCTTTAATGTGCACTGCATCCAATTCATAATAATAATAATGATAATAATTCACAATCAAATCAATCTTGAGGTTATCCTGCACTTTTAGTCGTAACTATAAACTACTTTTGAACTGACAAATGTCATCACTGTACGCAAAGGCAGCCAGAAGATAAATTAGCATCTGCATGCTGTCTTAATAAACGTTGGATTTCCTCCATTGCATCTCCAACATTGAATACTTTCGATGCAATCAAGCCTAATTGTAACAATTCGTTGCTCGCTAGATGGTTGGATGAGAAATATGTGCAATAAAAACTGTCATGCATTACAATAAATGCCACACATTACGCTTTTGGAAAACAAACTATTCTCAATATGGACTTTGTCATTGATCCCAAATCATCAGGTGGGTGTGCCAACTCTAGTTCTGCAGGTGCATTCCACCAGCCATTGCGGCCTCTCCTTTGTTGGGTCTCCTATGACAATTGGAGCAGAGATTAAACTTTGTTTCCAAAAACACCAAGAATGCAAATTCGGTTCGGATGATACTCCGGATGAAAATCACAGGATGGGTGGATGCAAATGGCTTGAGCACCCCACAGTTCATCAATTCATCCTGCAAATGGAACAATTTCTCAACCATCATCCCAGCTCTGTTTGCGAATTGTTGCTTTACACATCATCTGCACAAAAAGCATAATGAAAAAAGTTCAGTCATCAAATTTTGCAACTCCATCTTTTCCTTTTGAAATTAATTTCTCTGCTCAGAAACTAGTAAAGGTGCATCCGATCAAATTCAATTTATCGTTATTATGAATCAAATCATCTGCTCTTTGATTTCAGGGGATGACAACTGTCAGGTCAAAACCAGTGTAATGATCACGTCACAATCATTATCTTAATAAATCTATAACTTTCCTTCTATGAAATGTCCAATAATCTCAACTGGTGAATCTCTGTAAGGACTTAATCACCAGCAAATTTAGTTACATTTCCCTTGCCAATTCCATCCAATTCAAGACAAATGTTCCTGTTATTCAGCCCAATTTACTGACCATTTTATTTACTTTTTCCAATTGAACCGTCGTTTACGAGCCAGCACAGTGGGGCCTCAGAATTTTCTCTGGGTCTTTTAAACCCCTCTTTGAAGCTCTGTGCTGACAAAAACCCGTGATAAGAGGCATCGTAAATAACTCTGGCTTGTTTCAAATGGCTTGAACAAGCTGTGTACAAGTTGGTTCAGCTCTGTTTGACAAACTAAACTCATAATTTTATAAAGTCACTCTTTGATTCTGTCATTTTATACAATTTCCATTCCATTTCGCATTTGCCCAAATCAGGATTTCAAAATGACTTGTCTTCCATGGAAAAGGGCATGTAGCTTCAAAAGAGTGAATTAATCATAATCATTTATCATTGAATCTAGCACCATCTATCTTGCTGATTTCAGTTCAATTTGAGATAAACATCCTTATTTCCTCAATTGAACCGTGATAGAGGAAAAACTTGAGCAAAAAACATACATGATCGTTATCCTAAGGAATGCAATGGTCTCACTGCTTAAACACCATCCCCCAGTTTTTGAGACACAGCAGGCCAGATCCCAGCAGTCATAAATAACTCCAAAACGCAAATGGCCAATGTTCAAATCGCTCTTGAGAACAATGTGGCACAATTTCAACGCTGATAATTTTACAAATTCACTGTAGTTCGGCTTATGTCTATTCATTTGTCCGCTGTCTTCATTTATTCGCTCACTCAGTCTAATTAATTATTTAATTCAGTTTTTTTTTGTTTCAAGTAGACGGCATTCATCAATAAGCTATGGAAAAAGAAACAGTGTTATGTCATTCATGAGGACGTCGAGCGGAGACAAAAGTCTCCTCGCTGCATGGTTGAACAGGTCTCCCGATGAGACAGGACAGCCCACTCCATGGCACCCGGTCGAGTCCTCTTGTGATGACAAGGGCGCCTCGGTTCTGTGGAGAAGAGAGGCCTCGCGGCAGAATCAAATTCGGCAGGAAGAATGTTCTCTTTATTAATTTTATTTTCGTCTATTAACTTGTTCGCGAATGAATCAATTTGCCGATCTCAGAATGTGGTTGTGAATTCACCCCCCATCCCCCTCTTACGGGTACAGAAAGAAGAATGGTTTGGTTTTCTTAGAAGTTTACACAACGCGCGCACATACACAACAATACATAAAAACACACAATGCATGCACAAAAAGACGAAAGACAAAACACGAAAAGGGAAGACAAGAACACACACACAAGGACTGCTCCCCCTAACGCCCCCCTCCTCCAGCCGACCACCCTCTGCCCCCTGGACAATGAAACTCCCTGGGAAACCCCGTAGCAATGGCTAGCATTGTTGACCATGTGCTAGTGTTGGTGAATTAAATGAAATTACGGTAATCCACAATATCGCGTCAACAAGCAGGCCTCGCCGAGGGAACTAACGACCCCTCGTCTCTTGTGGGTACAAGCAGAAGCGCACCAAAAGCTAGGAGCTTTTGTCTCTTGTCGACAACCATTCTAGCTGCAGCTATTTAAAACAATAAACCTCCGGAGTGAAATTTAAAAAATCTCTCAATTTCCCAATTTCACTACCGGCCCTCGCGCACAGTGAATTCCAAAAATCCACCCCTTGTGAATATTATAATTAGAATTATTCTGGTCTTACAGTACGATAGCCAGGGCGCGGCAAACCAGACATATCTCGATAAATATTAGGATCGATCAGTCGCGTGTATTTTTCCATTAATACACCTTAGGCCCGACTTAATGTGGCCCGCCTTGGCTCGATCATCAGAAATAGAACCCATAATTTGAACATGGGATATAATCAGATGATATCTTCCAATAAGTCGCGTTACTAGCCTCGATATGTGGATTACACGCAAAGAAATCCTTCTGGCCACAAAGGATTCCACATTCGTTCACCCAACATAGCAGCATGCTAGCGGCACTCACCCGTGAAACTCAACCGTGTGGTCAGGTCAGAATGAAGAGGCGCTCCCATCACGCACCCCTCAAGCGCTTCGGACCCAACCGGCGCGGGTTTCTTGGCACCAGAATGTTGGGTTATTTTTTATCGTTCGCCCTTGGTTCATTGCTTCGACGGGTGTTGATGGAGATCGATGGTTAAATCATCAGGGAGCCAGGACTTGAACAGAAAGTTGATTTAATTTGGAGAGCACGGGCATTGTAGTGTTGCGGACGGAGGAGGGAGCGCATGGAGAGAGCGAGAAACGGGCTGCAGGAGTATTTATGCGGTGCATAGCAATGACGCGACAGGATGTGACGTACTAAAAGTGCGACATCGTGTAAAGGAAGGCAGGATATGACATACGAGGAAGTTCAAAATGTAAACAAAGATTACAGAGCGATGTTTAGAGATGTTTGTATGGCGAATTACCCTAACACCACCCTTCCTGGAGTCTGTTCTGTTTTTGAACTTGATCACGTATTGTCTGTAACCAACACTATGTTCAAACATAAGGGTGTCCATATGGCGCAAGGACACCATGAGCCGCAGTTCAATGATAGTCATGTCATCAAATTTGCGGTTGCATGTTTTGGACCCACAAACGTTTTTAGTCCACAAGACGAAAAATAGCTTCATTGTTCCGATACTTTTGGAGGCGAGACAGTGTGCTAGCTCTGGCCAGTATGCTCTTGTCACTAGCGGCTAGTGATAAGTGTAGTTTTCGCAAACTATGATTGGCTAGTGATTAGCCAATCATAGTTTGCGAAAACTCTGACCAGCGCCTTCAAGAAGGCGTTGGTATCCCTTTTGGGTTGCCAACTTCAAATATGATTGGTTAAAGCAACAGTTTGATCAACACGTTTGATGTGACAGGGCCCGCAGAACTGATTATGAAGTAGTCCAGGTAGATTTCTGACCCTGGTAACAAATAATGGCTGAAATGTGATTGGGTAAATGCTTAAATACGAATACACAAAAATCTGAAAGTAGCACAAGGGAAAAGTAATGAAAGGAAGCTGAAAGACAATTTGAAATTATGTAATAAGGATTCATGGACAAAATATAATTAACATTAGTCTGTGATTCAGATATTTTTAGGCCAGCAGAGAAGGGCATGCATTGATGGTCCGCCATTGTGTATACCAGTCTCAAGGTGTGAAAACAATTCCTACTCTATACAGGGAAGCAAGCAGCTCCTGGAGAACTACCCTCTCTTCATCACCAATAAGCAGTGGGACGAGGCGGTCAACTCCTCTAAGAAAGACGGCCGGCGACTTCTGCGCTACCTGATACGCTTTGTCTTCACCACCGACGAACTCAAATTCTCGTGCGGCCTGGGCAAACGGAAACGGTCGGTCCACTTGAAAGAACCGGGCCAGGAGAGACAACCGCTCAATCCTGTCAAAGTCAGCTGCCTCAGAGGTACCAAGCGGCGGACTGTTCGATAGAGATGAGGGTGAAGTAAAGAAAATAATTTAGCTGTAAATCATGAATGTATACCTGGGACAACATACAAAATACAACAAAACTAAACACATAAATATTTTCTTTCTTTTTGTCCAACTGTCTTGGTCAGAGTTCATCCGAATTCACTGTGCCTCCAATCCAGACTGGTGGATGCCCTCCGAAGAGCAGATCAATAAAGTTTTCAGCGACGCCGTTGGACATGCTCGGCAGGGCCGGGCCGTTGGATCTTTCATGGGCGGCGGAGGAGCTGTTGGTCGTGTCCTCTACCTGGACAGCTTTGACACACATTTGTCTCAGGCTGAGCTCTATTTGAAAGGCTGTCACAACGGCCAGCTTGACTGAAAGAGTAAGTGTAGCTACATCAGTTTTCCAAATCACTGACCGTGTTCTGTTATTTTTTAACGGGAATGGGGAACCTGTCAGGGACCAAAGTCCTTCAAGGGACATATTGAATTTATGAAAAATGTGAATGTGACCATTAAAACATGTTTCCTCATATACCATAAGAGCAAGCATATTTTTTTAATACAGTATTTTTCGGTGTATAAGGCACACCGGAGTACAAGGCGCACCCCAAATGGTGTATTTTCAAACTTTTTACATAAATAAGGTGCACTGGACTATAAGGCGCACATTTAATGAATGAAAAAAGTTTTCCAAATATAATACAGTATATAAATATATATATATATATATATATATATATATATATGTGTGTTTTCCTAATAGAAGGCGCACCACATTATAAGGCGCTACAGTAGCGGCCGGGGTTATGCACGACTTCTTCTAAAGTGGGGAATGGAGGTAGTGACTTGTGGCTCAATATTACTTCACATATAAGGCACGCCTGCGTATAAGGTGCAGGGACATATTTTGAAGAAAATCCGTGCATTTGGGTGCGCCTTGTACACCGGAAAATACAGTAACAGTAGCACTGAGGTTGTATTTGTGTATAGGAGGGCCAGATCATATGGTCTCACATGTGGTGTATTGGCCATAAATCATAACTTCCTCACCCTTGCGTGAGAAAATATTTCATGTGAGGGTCTAAAAAGATCAAGATGATGAAATAGAAGCTACCTTTCAATGAATTTTGTAGTCCAACTGTAGTTCAATGCAAGTTAGACTCCAAGGGGGTTCTGGAACCAGATTGATGCCTTCTGTTTGCTATCTTTTCATTGTTTCAGTTACCGTGCAAGAAAGTGGCAGATTGTGGAAACCAACCATGATAATGATAATAATTGAATTGGATTGGATTTGCCTTTATTAGTCTCACAGTGGAGAAATTGACATTATTTAATAATAATAATTTAATACATGTCATTTATAAGCACTTTTCAAAACTATCAAGTTCACTTTACAGTCATAGGACAAGTGTTTCTTTGGATGAGCAGCGGCTCCCACACGCCAGCGCTCACTCAACCCGGAAGTAACTCAAATAAATAGAAAGCAAGCTAGCTCATAGATAGCCAGTTAGATAGCTATCCAGGTAATAGACAGTCAGCTATATAGCGAGCCAGCTAGATAGCAAATAGCAAGATAGCTGGCTGGCTAGATAGATAGCAGATAAATAAAAAGAAGTGAAGAATGACTTGGTATACCATGACACTCAAACTCCTCCATTTAGCAGCTTTTTTTTTGATTAAGCAAAACATTTAACGCCCTTTGACTGTGATGAAGCACCTTTAACCGTGTCACTCTTCAATCAAGATAACGGTGAATAACAGGTCTATCGTATAACAAAGAAAATGCTCTTTAACTCATTCACTGCCATTCGCAAATGTATTCGGGAATTGAAAATATGACAGAGTGCCATTCACTAATTTGTTCTGTTTGTTTTCGTTTGTTTGGGTACCGATAAAGCGCTGGTCATGGCCTTTGGCAATGTTTTTTACCTTCCGCAAGGGGACAGCATTTCCTTTTTTTCTGTGTTCGCACTTTGTTCCAGCATCAGCTGTTGTTAAAGCGCTATATAAACCAATATGTATGTATTGCATTGTATTTTGGACAGCCACCCCCATTTCAAGCTCACATAACTCCAGGCCCATATAATTTAGGAATTAACTATTTTTGATGAAAGTAGAGAGTCTAAAGTTTCTTACGCTGCATTGAATGTTTATGTAGTCCTTAAACTCAATATTCTGTTGGTCATGGAATTTGAGTGACAATGACAAAAACCCTGGCACTGGAGTGGACACATTTTTGCACATGTCTGGCAGTGAATGAGTTAGGTAATACATACACCCCGTTGTGTATTGTGTACTTAGTTGCATTCACATCAGTACAGTTTGGCTGACTAGAATTCTCCGCACTGTGGCTGTCATGGCTTTTTTTTACAATAAAAAAATATGAGCATCCACAGCCTTCATGACCTTCCATGTATGTTGAGCACCCCATCCGTGCCTCATTGTTGTCTCATGATCATCCGGTGTTGTGATTCAAAACAAGGCTTCCGTGGTCGGCGGAAAGTGATGTACAGCACTGTGTGAACATGTGTGAATGTTAAAATTAATTATAGTATGGGAAACTTAAGGTGAATATCTCTATCAAAGCCCAAAATATCAAGTAATACCAAATAAACTTTTTCAATAGATTCGATTAGATGAGCCTTTATTTGTCTGACAGTGGAGACATTTACATTTCACAGCAGCAAAAACAAAATACACTCTCGCGGTGCCATCTTGAAGTCAAAACAAAAAAAATGCTGTTTATTTATTTTTTCTGCTGGTGGTTAGGTGCTGCCATGAACTAATGCCTTAATTTCACGTCGACAATGTAAACGTTTAATGTTCCAATAATGTTCGCCTCTCCCAAAAGAAGCACACGACATCCCTCCATGTACAATGTTCACCTTCCTTGTGAGAAAAAGCAGTTTGGAAAATGGCTCGATGGACTTTAACTGTATGGCATTGTGTATTTTATTGAGAATCTCAAATCAAGTGTTTAAATGTACCTTGTCAGTTGCTGTGTAAAGGTGTACTGTGATATTATGTGTGCATACGTGCAGGTTTTTATTATTTTTTTTTAAAGACAGGTAGAAAAATGCCACAGGAACCTTAAAAATGTTGAACTACACCCTTGTGATCTGAATGTCAACATTTAACCGCATTGCTCCTTTATTCTTTCAGTGGCTTTTTTAAACACTGTGAAAAGAAACGTTGATTTGATTTTTTTGCAAATCTTATCGGTTCAGTTCCTGGTTTATAATTCATAATAAACTCAGAAACTTAACAATCGTTCATTTTTTAAAATTTAGTGACCGACTACGCAATACCTTAGAAATCATTGGTTCTCTTGTGTCTGTCTATCTTTGCTCTCCCTTTCTCTCTCTCTGTGCTTTAACAACATCTGTAACAAAGTGCTAACATGGATAACTATCATATGCAGGAAATAAAGCAGTCACAAAGATAGAAAGCACCAGGGAGTAAAACCAAGATCAAGTCGGAATCATGCTGAGTCGAATGCCAAAGAGTACAAGTGAGTTTTGATACTTACTATTCGAATGCCATATAATGTGCTGTGATTGATCCAAGTGCTCTTTTTTTGTAGGGCAAAAAGTCTTGCTTTCCGACAATGAATGGTCTCAGATGAATTTTAATCAAAAACGTGATACATGAAATTCATTTAATAGCTCAGCCTTTGGCCTAACCTTTATGGAGCACTGACTGTTTTTGAATTTTTGAAGCAATTTCAGTGCCTTGACAAGAGACAACCCAATCTTTTGACAAATGACAATATTTTTTCCTCTGAAGCGAGGAAGCTATTAGTTGTCAAGCAACGTTTTTCCTTCTTTTCACTCTCTAAATATTGTAATTTGCATTTTCTCTACCTCCTGTGGCCAATAATAATTGAAGGCTTGACTTTTCTTGATTTTTCGTATATATATATATATATATATATATATATATATATATATGTATATGCTGCAAATGTTCGAGGTCAAATTGAGTTTGTTCATATGTTATTATTATAGTGCGCATTTTGGCTCAGATGATGAAATTCCGCTGAAAGAATGATCAAAATAGGTTATACCAAAGTGATACATCAGGATATCACTGTTACTTGTTATAAATAAAGACTAACTAAAAATCGAGACTTGCATAGATTATCAAATAATATTCAGTCCTTCATTCAATTTCTAATTCACATTATCCTCACAAAGGTAGATAGATATCAAGTTCAACTATAGAGGCAAATTTGCAATCTGTCAGTGTCCTGTCAAATGTAAATATATGTGGCCGTGTTTGTCCTTTTCATCCTTGCCTCCACTAGAGGACGTCAGAACGACACAGATGACGAATAATGTGTCAGTATGCGGTGGCCTATGGATGAATAAAATTCCCACAGGGTCCACGTGCATTACGCCATCGTCCGAATCATTTGTTTTTCTGTTATTTGGCATGTTTTTGTATCGTCATGAGCGCGACGCGATGATGTAAGCTGCAATTACGTCGCATGTGGTCTTCATAGTTATGATTTTTTTCCGGTCATTCGTCAGTGATGATCATGTGACCGTGATTGTTCCGCCCAGAACAACTTAAGCATGTGTTGACATTCCGGTACAGTACAGTGGCATTTTTTGGGGGGGTTCTAAACGGGGAGGGAAGTCGGAAGGCTAGTTGTTCTTCAGCGCGGCGTTTTTGACGGGCCTGCTAGCATTGTTCCGGGATGGACGTGTTGTGCACACTGGCCGGTTCGACCCGCCACGCACACTGACAAGTGACACGCCAAAGCAGCGGTCCAAGATGATGTCGTTCGTCGACCTGGACGACGAGCAGCGGTGGGTCCCCACGCACGTCAATGTCACCGTGCTCTCTGCTAAGGGACTGCGGACCAAAAGTAAGCATGGCAGCCGGTACCTGTACGTGGTGGTCCATGTGGGCAAGGACAAGTACACGACGGGCCTGGTTGACAAGGGCGAGTTGCCCGTGTGGTCCGAGGAGTGTTGCTTTGAGCTCCTCCCGGGTATCCTGGATGAGGAGGTTGGAGGTGGAAGCGGTCGTGGAGCCTACCCACCCGGCAGCGCCGACCTGGTTCTCACCGTCATGCACAGAGTCCTGATTGGACTCGACGTGTTCCTCGGCCAGACTGTCATCTCGCTGGATCGCTTGTTTCGGGAAGGCGTGTGCCCCAGAGAACAGTAAGTGTGTTTAAACAGTGTCACGTGGTTTCCTACCCCCCACCCTGTCCCACCAACCATGAAGATCCTGCTCACTTGTAGGTTCACTCATACATTGTGATATTTGCCGCCCCTTATGCAATAGGTGTCAAACTCAAGGCCTGGAGGACAGAGCTGGCCCACCACTTTATTTTATGTGGCCCGAGAGAGCAAATGCTGTGTCGAGCTCATGAACCTGGCTGCAGTCTCCAACAAAATGTCAAATTGTCATGTGTAATGAATATAACATTGAGATATTGCAATAATTTTGTCATCCTATTAACACTCACTTGAACAATAATCAAACAAACGATTATACTTTGAAGTTCTGTTTGTGATATAATGTTGGGAAAGAGATGCCCATTTTACGGTAAGAGCAGAGCATTGTAATGAAATGGTGAGTATACTTTTCGTATGCTTGAATGCTGCTGTGTCAATGACCATTTTGTGTTTGGGAGCCTTTTACTGAGCATCTTCATCTTTATTAAGTTCATAGTTCTGTTGCCACAAGGGGACACAAGCCAGTGTGTTATTATGCCGGTCCCAAGCCCGGATAAATACAGAGGGTTGGGTCAGGAAGGGCACCCGACATAAAAGCTTGGCCAAAACAAACATGCGGATCAAACCTCTGAAGATGGAGGACACTGATTCGCTGTGGCGACCCCTTGAAGGGAAAAGCCGAAAGGAAAAGATTTACTGGTCCATCAATTTTTTTTGAACAAATTATAATAAGATGAGGCTATTCAACAAGACGCAACTCCAAGTTGGCCCATGGCAGAAATTAGCTCCCATAATAGTTGAGGTAACGGTATTAAGGCAGTAATTCTTCATCATACCACAAGAGGAAGCCTGCATGCCACACTTTGAGAATAATTGTCAATAACATGTTCCTGTATTTTATAAAATCTTTAACGAAGCCGGAAGAAGTATTTGACCTGCCTGCCTCACACACTGGGCATCAGCATTCGATTATTGATTAAAACTGGAATTTTAATGGCCTCTCCATAGTTGGGTTGGTTTTCTCTCAAAGAATCCGTCTTTTTCTCACATTCCAAAAACATGCTTACGAGCTTCATTTACAATCCAAATTGTCCATCAATGTGTCATGTTCAAAGGTGGTCAATACACAGAGATGTGCAAAGGGTTGGTCAACGGCGTAGGGGTTCCAGGCAGCCTCACTTGGGTTTCAGTGCCTTGCTCATGGTCAGCACTTTACAGCAAGAAAAATTAAAAAAAAATGTTTTGTTCTGTTTCAGGACAGCTGTTCTTTTAGTCTTTGTAGCTCAACTACACAGTATGATAATTGAAAGCATCTACTCGTCAATATTTTAATATATTTTCAAATCTCCGCAAAGAAAGACGACTTTAAACCTCGCTTAAGGGTTACAACAGCTCAACACATGGGTGGTTTGAACAAACCTTCTATTTGTCTTGTATCCTTGACACTTGACTTTTACTGCTCAGTAATGTATCCATGAATCATGGCCCTTTGGAAAAGGCGCTACCGTCACCTGTGAGTTCAGTAATTAGTCCTTTTTACCTTGCTGTCAATTGTCGGGACAGAAACTGACACTTATTGCACCGCTGTCTCTTACGTTGCAGGTCGTAAACTTTCCAACAATGGAAATGAAGGGAGATTCATCAGTGGATAATAATAATAATACATTTAATTTAAAAGCGCCTTACTGAACACCCAAGGACACTTTACAATAAAAACAATAACATCATGAATAAAACAATAAATAATAAAACAGAAGATTGAACTACACCATGAAAGCAAGTTTAAACAGGTGGGTTTTGAGGTGAGATTTGAAAGTAGGAAGGGAGTCAATGTTACGGATGTTAGTTGGAAGTGAGTTCCAGAGTTTGGGAGTGAAGCGGCTGAAAGCTCTGCACCCCATCGTGGTGAGACGGGAGAGGGCATACAGAGGTGGAGGGGGGGAAGAGGATCTGAGGGCCCGAGAGGGAATGGAGATTTGAAGTAGGTCAGACAGATAGGGGGGGCAAGGTTATGGATGGCTTTAAATGTAAACAGAAGTATTTTGAAATCAATACGAAGTTTAACAGGGAGCCAGTGGTGCTGCTGGAGGACAGGAGTGATGTGGTGAAAGGAGGGGATTTTAGTGATGATCCGGGCTGAGGAATTTAATTTTGGACTAGTTGGAGTTTATGGAGAAATTTTTGATTTACCCTGAAAAGAAGTGAATTACAATAATCGATACGGGAGGTGACGAGACTGTGGATGAGGATAGCAGTGGTGTGAGGGGTGGAGTTTCCTTAGCCTTTGTAGCCCCTTGGCACCAGCTCAAGAGAGTCCCCATTTGTTTGCAAACGGTGATACCTTTAGTTTTCCACCTAAATGACGTAGTGCCACGGTTGACAATACGATACCCTTATGACCAGTTATACAGTCCACATAGCTTGTCCCGGTAATTATTGCAGGGGTGTACAACATAACTGCGGCATAACTGATAGCCATCTGGAATGTTGTAGAAATAGGTGAACAACATTTTTTAACACCCCCGAGTGGGATGCGTGCAAGTACACCAAAGATGATCGTGAAGAAGACAGGTTTTCAGTTTGTGTTCAGATCCTGATATAGGTGGTGTTGGAGTGAAGAGTGATCCCTAACACATTTGAATCAAATTCCTCATAGCTGCCTCAACTGGCTTGAGAGGGGTTCATGCCAGGGCAGACTGTAACATTTTATCAATGGCGGGCCGTGGAATTCATCGCTAGGCCATCATTATATATTCGTCTGAATCAGTCCAGACTGAAAAAAGTTTACTGCAAGTGTCCTGGAGAGTACATTTAGCCAGGAAATAACTGACCAAACTTTCTTTATGATGTTCATTTTTCCTTGGCCGTCTTGAAAATGGCTTTTACAGTAAATCTCCAACCAAATCATTTTCTTCTCCTTCAGCCATTGTGGGTTGACAAAACTGCTATTAAATCAACACAATATATTTGCTTGTGCAGCTCGCTACTGATACAGTGTGCTAGCTCTGGCCAGTATGTGCTTATCACTCGTGGCTAATGATATTACCCAAACGCTGATGTTGACCAGTGCCTTCAAGAAGGCGTTGGTACCCCTTTTGGGTTGCCAACTCGAAATCTAATTGGTTAGAGCACCAGTTTGATCGACACATTTGATGCGACAGGGGTCTGTGTCGATTTCTGACCCTGGTAACAAATGATGGCTGAAATGTGATTGGTTAAATGCTTAAATATAAAAACACACGTCTGGAAGGAGCGCACCAGGGGAAAAGTAATGACAGGAAACCGAAAAACAATTATGAATCATTTACTAAGAATTCATAATTAACAACAGTCTGCGAGTCAAATATTTTTAGGCCAGCAGAGATGACTTTGCAGGCCTTGACGGCCCGCCACTGCGTACAACGTTCTCAAAGTGTACGAAATACGAAATAAATACGAAAACACACATCTGGAAGCAGCACACGAGGGGAAAAGTAATGAAAGGAGACCGAAAGACAATTTGGAATTATTGAACTCATTCACTGCCATTCACAAATTTAGTCGGGAATTGAAACTATGACAAAGAGCGCCATTCCCGAATTTGTTCCGGTTTTGTTTTTTCATGCTTGGATGCCGATAAAGCGCTGGCCATGGCCTCTGGCAATGTTTTTTTTCTTTTCCACAAGGGGGCATCAGTTCTCTTTTTTCCATGTTAGCGCTTTGTTCCAGTTTTAGCTGTATTGTGTTGTATTTTGGACAGCCGCCCTCATTTCAAGTTCATAAAACTCCAGGCCCATATTGTTTAGGAATTAACTTTTTTTTGATGAAAGAAAAGAGTCTAAGGTTTCTAACGCCTTATTGAATGTTTATGTAGTCCTAAAACTCAATACTCTGTGGGTCCTGGAATTCAAGTGACAATGACAAAAACCCGGCCACTGGAGTGGACACATTTTTGCACGTCTGGCAGTGAATGAGTTAATAAGATATCATGGATGATTAACATCCGCCTATGATTCAGATATTTTTAGGCTAGCAGAGAATCCCTTGCAGGCCCCGACATTCCGCCACTGCATTTCATGATAAACCATTTTCATATCTCACTCAGCCTTCCCAAGCATGGACCGTTACATACATGACTGTTTTTCCATTGGTCAAATTACATGAATTTGAAACTGACTTAAAAAATGAAATGCATGTGTCAAAACTTTCAAATACTTTTTCTAATCTCTCTTTTAGAGGAGTAGGCTTTTGGGACCGGTGACGTAACAACACTGGTGTGATATTTCCACCATCACAGCACATCTGGCTTCAATTGTGGCTCCACTGCCCATCCCTCACTCGTCGTGTCCGCAAATGCTACGGAACATGCGCTTGGAATTCCTACACATAAAAAAAACATGTTCACTTTTGGACTCCAAGGATTTAAGAGGCAGGACGAGCAAGGTCAATGGTCTACATGCCTCATATTCTCATCTAAATTTTGCAGTGCAGTCGTGCCTCAGGTGAAGTTATGCGGTGAGGCTTGTAAAGGTTGTGTTTATCAAAGTCAGCGGTCACACTCTAATCACTCTCCAGCGATGTTAGCAGATTATGTAATATACCGGTGGAATTTCCAAACGGAAATCAATCATTATGTTGTTCATTTTGTTCTGGTGCCAAATACAAAATGGAATGCAATGTTTATGATGTACGGTGGATGCTGTGCTGTGAAAATATTTGGATGTAATATTGAGACCAAAATGTCTTTTTCCTATTTAATGAACGAGGGAAATCGAACAGAAGAAAAATATATGACACAATTTCAAAAGCACTTTTCAGAGGGGTTACACAAGGGCCTAATGAATATAAATGTGAGGAAGCATTAATTTATTGGTTTTATAGAAATATCCACTGGCACCAGACTCCCAATGACACCCTCTACCTATGAAATATAATACTAATAAATCCTCTTGTTGGACTGTCCGGTTAGAAGTTGTAGTTAGTTGCTACTGGCATTCACCTATCGATCAAAGCTAATCTATCCCTTGTCCAGGGCTGGCCAAGTCCGGTCATCAAGAGCACCTATCCATCCTGTTTTAGATGTCTTTGTCCTTCCAACATGCCTAATTCAAATTATTTGCTTCGCACCAAGCTCTATAGAAGCCTGATAGTGATCCTGATCTAACACAGGCTTCATAGGTCTCTCGAGGGCTTGACTTAGGCATCCCTTTTGGACTAAACTCCTTAGGGCTCCTTTAATTAGGGTACCTGTAAACTTAATTTTTCATTCATTCATCCATCCGTCCAGCCGTCTTCGGAGACGTCTACGGACACCAGGCTGGGAACCGCTGATTCCTCATTAAGGTCGCGGGGGGTCCTGGAGCCCAGCCGTGTTCGGGCACTCGGCGGGGGACACCCTGAATTACTTGCCAGCCAATCACAAGACACACAGAGACAAACGACCATTTGCTTTGACACTCACATCTACGGACAATTTGGAGTGGTCATTCAGCCTGCCATGCATGTGTTTTGAATGTGGGAGGAAACCGGAGGACCCGGAGAAAACCCACATAGGCCCAGGTAGAACATGCAAACTCCACACAGGGAGGCCGGAGCGGGATTTGAACTGACAACCTCTGCACTGTGAAGTCTGCTAACCAATTGATTACTGGGTTTTATTTACATAAATACAGAGGGTTGTGTCAGGAAGGGCATCCGACGTAAAAGCTTGGCCAAAACAGACATGCGGATCAAACCTCTAAAGATGGAGGGCACTGACTTGCTGTGGCGAACCCTTGTAGGGAAAAGCCGAAAGGAAAAGAAGATTTACATACTTTTTGACAACAGTTGCCTTTGTTGGAATTTTTTGTGGGATGCAATTTTATGTTCCCAGCGCTCAAAGAGCACACCAAAAGAGGAACCTTGAGCCTTAATAAAGTCATGCTTCTTTCATATGGAAGATCACAAATGAACACATCTTGTCCTAGGTCCTCTCAGAAGAGTGGAACCTGTTAGATTTATCATGCTATAAATGTGGATGAGATGATGAAGATAAAGCTAAAAGTGTCACTTTGTCCTCTGTCTGATAACTCCAGGTGGTTCAAGCTGCACTCGAAGGCGGGCCGAAAGGCGAAGGAGCGTGGCGAACTGCAGCTGACAGTGCAGTTCACCCGCAATAATATGACGGCCAGCATGTTTGACCTCACCGCCAAGGACGGTCGCCGCTCCGCTTTCGGCAAACTCAAGGATCGTGTCGCGGGGAGGAAGCGCCCCGACGTGGAGTCGTCCTCAGCCATCGTGCCAGGCCGCTACGCTCTGTCGACGACGCCGGGGCAGTCATTAGGCGATGAAAGTAGAGCCACTGCTCATGGGCAAGACTTGGAGGCAACGGAGGAGAAGAGGAGTGTGATGAAAGATTTATTCAAAGGGAAACTGAGAAAGTCGTCTGACACCAGGTCGTGTACGTCATTGGCCTCCGAGAGTAGCACCTCTTCCATTGCAAGCGACGCCCAAGGTCCTCCACCTGCTCTTGGCCTGCTGTCGGATCTCCCCAGTTCACCTATCTACACCACCGTCACACGAGTAGACCCCCACTATAGAGACAGAAATATGACTAAAACAGGTATGTATGAAATGCACCCCCTTCAAAATTCTGACACACCTCCACACATAAACACTCTGGTATCACATCTGAGGTTTGGGGTTCAAGTCAAGTCTACTGCATTCCTTGTGGGTATATACAACAGTTTCATTAAATTGTTTCATTTTTCAGTTCAAAGTTACATGTTACATTATCAGAAAATGATACTGTATTGTGCATACTACACTGCTATTACACTTTTCGTGAGAACTTGCTTTTGGGAATCTCAAACACCAACTACTTAATCTTGATTTATTTAGGTGGATGCATTAAATGTAGCTATATTAAATATATTGACTCACAAACAGTGTGGGGTGTACCCCGTCTACTGCCCAAAGACAACTGGGATAGACTAGCACACCCTTGACCCTGTTTGAAGATAAGTGTATTAGAAAACGGATGCGTGGATGGTCGGATGGCTATTCAAAGTGTGTTATCGTGGTATTTTTTTGATTTTATATTTGTAGTTTTGTTATTTTTAGCTGCTATGCCTGAAAAGCTAGAGTGAATAGCACAGAAAGGCATAAACATAGAACAGACAGGCAACATTTTGAAAAACAGGCGTTTTGCTAAATTTTATTTGGTAATTATCTGCTCACTGTTTATTTGGCTTATTTTCTTACAATGATAAGCAGGTAGCATGTACTCTCCTGAAAACATTCAAATTTTGATGAAGCAGGACAAGCTATACAACCACAATAAAAAAGTAGTCTTATCTCAATCTATCTAAAGTTGAAAGGGTACACGTTATTATAAATGTTATAAATGTAAATTATAAATTGTTTCCACTCTCTGCAGTACTCACCAGTCGGAACTCTGCTAACATTCTGACACACAAACGAGCCTTCAGCGATGAAGCTAGCAAAATAACAGAGTCTCACCCTCGGACAAATCCCAACATGGAGTCTGTCAAATGCCAGCAGAGCATTGGTCAGTCCAAATCTTCCATGTGCATAAATGGCAGCCATGTGTATGACTCTGACCCGTCCATCCCAAAGAGCGCCGGAGCCCTGCCATCCAAATTAGTCTTGTTGGAGAAATGCTCCCCATTGTCCCATTCCCTACAGAATCTCACCAAGCGAAGCGAGGACAAAGGTATTTTTGCAGAGGGCCGACGTTGGTCCTTTGATAAGATGAAGAAAGACGGAAAAGAAGAAGAAAAGGAAGCTCCACCAGCAGACACCGAAGGATATCCTGAGCAGGCGGCAAAGCCCTCTGCTGCTGATTCTTCCGACAAAGGGTGGAAGTTGAGAAAGACCTTATTCTCTGCAGGTAGGAGTGATTCTGTACCTGCAAAGACAGATAGTAGCCAGGCAGCCTCCACCTCTGAAAGGAGGCTGAGAGGCTGGTTCAGCTCCACAGACTCCCAAAACAAACCAAGGTGAGTCTTGTTTGCCATCATCACATTATTTACAAGAAAAAAGGCCCTGTTCACTTGTCATATGGCTTGAGTTGTACATCGTTTGAAAACAGGACTAAGGTCTCTCATGCTTCTCTCCATTTCAAGTTGATCATACCACCTAATCACCATAATTTTCACCTGCACCCATATTGACATATACTTGAGCAAATGGCCACCGTTGATATTTTCTTGATGCTTAATTCTTTTGCAAGTTTACTTTGCTTGATTTGAGTTAAATTTCTCACCTCGCTCACCGCTACAGTCATTATTATCATTTGGCCACATTTGTGTCGATACGTCTCAAAGTGGCACTTAGTTGTGGGATGTCACATAATACAGCATATTGGTGACTGTATATATGAGAAACGTGGTTGGGAATCTTAACTAAGAGGACCAATGTGCCCTCTTTTCCTCTACAGGCTGGAAGTTTCTCCTAAGCTAGAAAGCACTACAGCTATGTCCCTTCCCATCCCTCCTCACGGTTCTGTAGTCTCTTACCATTTCCCCTCCACAGTGTCCCTCCCCATTAAACAGAACCACACACATCCCATCACCCCCCCATCAACACCCATCTCCCCCTTCAACCCCTTCTTTGAGGAGCTCCAGATGTCCCCTCTATTGACACATAGCTCATCAACCTTCCTTTACTCTTCTCAGCACTCTGGTCGGGGTACAACTAGTCCTTCTCAAAGCTTTGCCAGTATACCTTCCATCAAGAGGGAGCGTCCTAGGCCTGTCGCGAGACAAGTATCACTCCCAGAGTATTTACCTGAAACTTCCAAACGTTCAACTAGTCGCCCCATGATGATGAGCATGCAGGACTGGGAAGACTCATTCGACATGTTTGCCGCAAACAGGCTCAACTCACCCAATGCAAACCCCACTCCGATGCAAACGGAAAGTACCCTAGCATCCAGCCAAAGCTGCAGTGATCATGCACCAAATTTAAATACCGAAAGTCTCATACAAGAGCGACAAGGGTACCAGGAGGAGCCTCCACCGTTACCACCAAGGAGACCGGTAAGAACTTTGACGAATGAGATATACTCTGATGGGTGGCTCCACCGAGGCCAAGAGCTGGCAGTCCATAAAGAAGCCTCCCTACTCTCCCAGACTGGAGTTGCCTCACTGCAGCGTGGAAGAGAGCCCGAGTGTAAAAGACCAGCATCAAGTGCATCATCAGACAGCGATACTTCAGATTCCCTGAACGTAAAATCTAGACTTCACAGTATCGTCCCATCCCCGCAATTAATCTCCGAAGAGACTCTCAAAAAGTATGAACCCTTGGAATATACCAATGACTTCTGGGGGGGCATGCTGTTTGAACAGGACTTGTATGGACGGGTTTGCAGAGGAAACGTTAGACAAACCACTTTAGTACATGTTAATAACAACGCAGGGGTTGGGATCGTTCAAGAGTGCGAGACTTCTGTTGTTGATCTTTTGAAAAAGTCACGCGATTCCCTCTCAATGTCTGAGTTAAAGACTGGTTGTACTTCCCCTCTGGTAGAATCGATAGAGTCTTCTACCGTAAATCCATCCGCGGGCATAAACAATAACGTGCCTTTCTCTGTAATCTTTGGAGATCTGAACATGAATGTGTGCAATTCAGATGTCAGCTTTATAGATTATGATGGATCTTCTCAGTCAGAGACAGTTGATGATCCCAAAGTTCTAAGCATCTTAAGTCGGATCAGTCCTAAACTGTCAAAAGATTCTGAAACAGCTATTTACCACAAGGAGGCTTCATATACAGATGCTAATGCCTCTGAAGACACCGAAAAGGATTTGTCTTTAAAAAGAACTATGTTGGCCAATAAAATGTGCAACCAAGAGTTTCCATTTGAGGCCGACAATGATGGTACTGTTGAAACCCAGGAACAACCTAAAGGGAATCAATCTGATCCCAGGATGGAGCCCCGTGAAGATCAAAACAGACATGGTGATGCTTTAAAAGAGATAACAATGGACTGTGATGATAACGGGAACCCTCACGATGACGGACAATTGTTTCCACAGGTAGTTAGCGCACGTGTTAAACCCAAAGGAATTTTAAGACTGAACAGCACTGACAGTCCAAGCCGGACTGATCTGCGTCAACAGTCTTCCATCATCAATGAAAGTCTGTCGTCTTATCAACCAAGCAAACCAGCTCCATCATCCAATCTGGCATTGGATAGCAATGAAGATAAAGTCTGTGACTTGCATTGCTCTTTGAACGACCGGTCAGCAATACCTTTGAACGATACGTTCAATCTTTTAGAGGAATGTATGGCAGAAAACCCCTCCAAGATCACTTTTGAAGTCCTTCATGCCAAAGTTGCCCCTCATTTGAAATGTCCCCCAAAGTCAAAGCAGCAATGTTCTCTGACGGCAGCTGACCTCCCATTGACTCCTGCCCGTTGTACCGTCACATGCCCCTCAAGCACGGGGTTGCAAAGTACTGAAGCCAGTAGGTCTTTGATTGTGGCCCCCTGCATGACATCCTCCTCCTCCACCTCCAACTGTAGTACATTTACCATTCATCAGCCCCCGTTCGATGCATGTCACTTACTTTTGACTGACGAGACTCGGCCAGCTTGCAATCTGCCCCACCAGGAGAGCAGGTGAGAGTCCTCACACTAGGAAATACACTCACCTCATCCTTACGCTCAGGCAAACACTCACTCAAGGCAAAGATAATTTATGTTAAGTTTGTCGTTCTGCTCCCTTCGCCCCTGCTGTTTGCCTGCCTGCCTTATCTGAGTTCTGCTGGTTGCTATGCACTGCTCTTCACATTTATGTTGTGTCATCTCATGTTTTCACTCCCTCGAGTCTGATTGGTATATTCAGTATTTATTTCAGTTATTATTGGTATATATGGGTATGATTGGTATATTCAGTTATTTTTATAATGTACACACTCATTTACATTTAAACGACCCATAACCAACCTTGAATCTGTTTGGATTTAATGATAACCTGAACCATTAAGCATATCAAAACGGTAGGGAATGCAGCAACTCGCTAGGCTTCGTGTTCTATTTGTTAGACCAAGTTTCCCGTTTCGCATATGACAATTAGGTGACAAAATTTGAATTTCTACAGATAACACCAGTAGTTTGGCCTTTTCCAATCATGGTGGACCTTATTTTCCAAGATTCCAGAGTGGGCACAACATTGCATTTTCTACTTCGTATTCGACTGATTGTGTGTGCTTGTATGTAAATGTAAAAGAGGATAGGTAGCAGTTTATCAGTGATATATATCACCATTGAACAAAAAAAATAAATATATATAATAATATATAATAAATAAGTTATATTGAGTATATATATATATATATATATATATATATATATATATACAGTAAAGTCTCGTTATATCGATATCGGATATATCGATAGTCCCGGTTATAGCGATACTATTTCTATGCACGCAAGGAGAAAATTACATGCAAACAGGGTCGGATATATCGATAGTCCCGGTTATATCGATATTTTTTCGGACTCCCTTGAATATCGATATAACGAGACTTTACTGTATATATATATATATATATATATATATATATATATCGTGGACGGGAACACACTTTAAAATGTCGAAACTAGCTATATATAGCTAGCTAGCTATTAGCTGTATAGCTAGCTAGCCAGCTATTTGAGTCAAGAAACATTAGCAAGCTAATGGATAGCTACATCGCTAATGGATAGCTAATAGATAGCTAGCTAGCTTTCTATCTTTTTGACTTATTCCGGGTTGAGTAAACGCTGACGCGTGTGGCTGCCGCTGCTCACCCACAGAAAAACGTATCCTGTGACTGTAAAGTGACCTTCAGAGTTTTGAAAGGCGCTTATAAATGAAATGGATTATTATTATATGACTACATTAGACTGTATTTGTAGCCCTTCCTAATTGTACACGCTAAGAAACTAACATTGACAATTTATTTTGTTTTAACCATGAACAGGTTTGATTTGGGTTCAAATCCGACATGTTTTTCCCACTAAACCAACTGTGCTTAAAACTCGATCTCGTCATAGCAAGAACCCATCAACTGATTTTAAACGGTAAATAAGATGGTTCTCACCTCTTTCAGACCACATCCAGTCAAACCTTTAAGTCAACCAGAGAAAAAGGAGAGCCGTTCGGTTCTGGATAAACTCAAGTCCACTATCAGCCCGGTACGCTCTGCGCAGCAGGTAGCAGTCGAGCCACCGAAAATTCAGGTAGGTGAACAATACAAAAACCCCAACTTAAACCACTTTGGTTTATTGGGTGAAAAATATATTTCTCTGGTAGCCAGTTTCAAATTATTGTGATAAAAACAAGAAATTCTCCACTTGAATATTATATATTTTACGATATTTATACTACATTAGCTGAGTGCTAGCTAGTGCAACTGCAGCAAGGCTGTAAAAATTGCAGCTAATTTCCAAGAGTGTTTTGTGTAATGCCCAGACAGTGAAGTCATTAAACTGCCCTAATACATAATCAGAAGCCTGTGGGTCAGCACAGTAATGCCTCAGCAAGCATTTATTAATACTTCAATCTGTCACGGTTTTGCGAGGTGGTGATGGCGGGTGCGGATCCCAAGAAGCAGGCAGGAGGGAGCAGGAGGTTGTTTGACAAATTGTATTAAAATAAAGGTCAGCAGGAACAAAATGTAAAACACCAAAATCATCTGAACAGAAAAAATACAAAGTATCAAAAGAAGGCCAAAAGTAAGAGTCCGCCAAGGTTAAACAAACGTATGCAAAGCATACACATTGCAGACAAAGCAAACATGCAGCAAACAATGAACCGACACCGGATGGTCGTGCCGGGTGTCCTTTTAAGTGTAAGTGATTAAATGACCAGCACCTGCGAGGATGCCGGCAGGGCTGACATCGCTATCCGTTGGTCGCCAATCTTATCGGGACGACCAGCACCTGTGCAGGTGCAGGCGGGGCCGACAGCGCCCCCCGTTGGTCGCCAACCAGATCATGACAGAATCAATATGCTGCGGACATAAAATGTGATTACTTTGTTTTTGCCACTCACTGCTCATTTCTTCAATTGCTGCCGTTTTTTGTACTTTTCCGCTTGTTCTTATTGTGGTTGAAGCCTATTCCAGGTGACTTTGGGCTAGTCAATCGCAGGGCAGAGTGTACAAAAAGAAAGTCACATACAAATAATCCAGACTCTTCACCAAACCTTGCATGCATTATTTTGAAATGTGGGAAGGTTGTTTTGACAGGTCTTCCCTTTTCGTTGCCCCCTCCAAAAAAATCCTGCGCTTCACCACAGGAGCCCACAGAGGACAAGTTGGCACTATACGAGCACCTGACCAACATGGAGCTCATATCCTTGCTGCTGCAGCAGGAAATGGACATGAACAAGCAGCAGGCAGCTTCAGAGTGTCAACGGATGCAGTTGGAGAAGTGCGAGGCAGACCTAAAGAAGGTCAAGGCACAGGTCCGGGATTTGGAGGACTATATCGACAATCTGCTACTGCGCATCATGGAACAGACGCCTACGCTTCTGCAGGTCCGCGGTAGACACAAGTGACTGGCAACATGGCCCAAGTGCTGCAATGCAGTGTTTCTCACCTATAAAAGTGAGTTCTAGGATTTAGTAGATTAAGGTCTTCCAACAATAATGACTTTCCTGTTGACACAGTATTACATGCATGTAAGTTAAGAACAACAACAACGTTCTAAATAATAAGCTTCTTAATCTATTGCCTAAATATGCAAGTTGTGGCCGTTGGATGTTGTCACATTCAAATTCTAATGTAGAAACTTCATGTCAAATAACTGTGATAATTATTTGCACATAGAAGATCATTGATAATATTATTTATACTTGTTATCTAAAGAACCTTTTTACAGCTGTGATAGTTGTGGGAGTTGAGTTGTTAATCCAAATAAAGTACAAAAAAAAGGATATTGCAGCACTGCAAGAATGCAGACATTAAACAATGCAGCTCCCAATTTTAAACACTCCAAATGTAAAACAAACACACAAAATTCGGAACATATGATGCCTCAAACTATGGAAAATTGGACACCTAGCTAGCTTTCTATCTTTTTGACTTATTCCGGGTTGAGTAAACGCTGGCGCGTGTGGCTGCCGCTGCTCACCCACAGAAAAACGTATCCTGTGACTGTAAAGTGACCTTCAGAGTTTTGAAAGGCGCTTATAAATGAAATGGATTATTATTATATGACTACATTAGACTGTATTTGTAGCCCTTCCTAATTGTACATGCTAAGAAACTAACATTGACAACTTATTTTGTTTTAACCATGAACAGGTTTGATTTGGGTTCAAATCCGACATGTTTTTCCCACTAAACCAACTGGGCTTAAAACTCGATGTCGTCATAGCAAGAACCCATCAACTGATTTTAAACGGTAAATAAGATGGTTCTCACCTCTTTCAGACCACATCCAGTCAAACCTTTAAGTCAACCAGAGAAAAAGGAGAGCCGTTCGGTTCTGGATAAACTCAAGTCCACTATCAGCCCGGTACGCTCTGCGCAGCAGGTAGCAGTCGAGCCACCGAAAATTCAGGTAGGTGAACAATACAAAAACCCCAACTTAAACCACTTTGGTTTATTGGGTGAAAAATATATTTCTCTGGTAGCCAGTTTCAAATTATTGTGATAAAAACAAGAAATTCTCCACTTGAATATTATATATTTTACGATATTTATACTACATTAGCTGAGTGCTAGCTAGTGCAACTGCAGCAAGGCTGTAAAAATTGCAGCTAATTTCCAAGAGTGTTTTGTGTAATGCCCAGACAGTGAAGTCATTAAACTGCCCTAATACATAATCAGAAGCCTGTGGGTCAGCACAGTAATGCCTCAGCAAGCATTTATTAATACTTCAATCTGTCACGGTTTTGCGAGGTATGTGATGGCGGGTGCGGATCCCAAGAAGCAGGCAGGAGGGAGCAGGAGGTTGTTTGACAAATTGTATTAAAATAAAGGTCAGCAGGAACAAAATGTAAAACACCAAAATCATCTGAACAGAAAAAATACAAAGTATCAAAAGAAGGCCAAAAGTAAGAGTCCGCCAAGGTTAAACAAACGTATGCAAAGCATACACATTGCAGACAAAGCAAACATGCAGCAAACAATGAACCGACACCGGATGGTCGTGCCGGGTGTCCTTTTAAGTGTAAGTGATTAAATGACCAGCACCTGCGAGGATGCCGGCAGGGCTGACATCGCTATCCGTTGGTCGCCAATCTTATCGGGACGACCAGCACCTGTGCAGGTGCAGGCGGGGCCGACAGCGCCCCCCGTTGGTCGCCAACCAGATCATGACAGAATCAATATGCTGCGGACATAAAATGTGATTACTTTGTTTTTTCCACTCACTGCTCATTTCTTCAATTGCTGCCGTTTTTTGTACTTTTCCGCTTGTTCTTATTGTGGTTGAAGCCTATTCCAGGTGACTTTGGGCTAGTCAATCGCAGGGCAGAGTGTACAAAAAGAAAGTCACATACAAATAATCCAGACTCTTCACCAAACCTTGCATGCATTATTTTGAAATGTGGGAAGGTTGTTTTGACAGGTCTTCCCTTTTCGTTGCCCCCTCCAAAAAAATCCTGCGCTTCACCACAGGAGCCCACAGAGGACAAGTTGGCACTATACGAGCACCTGACCAACATGGAGCTCATATCCTTGCTGCTGCAGCAGGAAATGGACATGAACAAGCAGCAGGCAGCTTCGGAGTGTCAACGGATGCAGTTGGAGAAGTGCGAGGCAGACCTAAAGAAGGTCAAGGCACAGGTCCGGGATTTGGAGGACTATATCGACAATCTGCTACTGCGCATCATGGAACAGACGCCTACGCTTCTGCAGGTCCGCGGTAGACACAAGTGACTGGCAACATGGCCCAAGTGCTGCAATGCAGTGTTTCTCACCTATAAAAGTGAGTTCTAGGATTTAGTAGATTAAGGTCTTCCAACAATAATGACTTTCCTGTTGACAGTATTACATGCATGTAAGTTAAGAACAACAACAACGTTCTAAATAATAAGCTTCTTAATCTATTGCCTAAATATGCTTCGTAGCACAAGTTGTGGCCGTTGGATGTTGTCACATTCAAATTCTAATGTAGAAACTTCATGTCAAATAACTGTGATAATTATTTGCACATAGAAGATCATTGATAATATTATTTATACTTGTTATGTAAAGAACCTTTTTACAGCTGTGATAGTTGTGAGAGTTGAGTTGTTAATCCAAATAAAGTACAAAAAAAGGATATTGCAGCACTGCAAGAATGCAGACATTAAACAATGCAGCTCCCAATTTTAAACACTCCAAATGTAAAACAAACACACAAAATTCTGAACATATGATGCCTCAAACTATGGAAAATTGGACACTTTATAGTCACATCTTGATGGAAAACAAAAGGGCAGGAAATGTAATTTATTGCGACAGGATTCAGTGTTTACAAAATACATTATATTTAGTTCAATATCAATTCCAATGTTTTTTGTAGGTTTTCAGCCATGTAGCCAAATGCAAGAAATGATGTTAAAGAATAAAGATGCCAATGAAAACATTGCATTCACCTATGTATATTTCACTGATTCAAAAAAATGTTCGTTGTCACAGGACTGTGTTTTCCTTGGCTGCACTTGCAGGATAAACTAACAATTGAATATTGTTACTCGTAAAGCTGTCACCATATAAGATTGTTATCATTTGTAAAACTGTTACCTCCAGAAACTTCCTGCAGAGCACAATCCAACCACAGTTATGTAACCCTTGTTTTATCACGTGACCTCTGTGTGAAGTGAGCAAATACAGACTACTGTAATACAAGCATATGACCGCTAGGTAGAGCGCGTACACCAGCGTCTCCCGGTAATCAAAAGGCCATACCTTGTATGCAAGTAAGCTAAAAAAATGATTCTCTTTACTCATTAAAAACATATAAGATATATGGACGACTTAATTCAGTCGTTCAAATGCAAAAGTCTTCGTATGCTCTCTGTAGATTCATTGCACACTGTGAAATTTCATGATTTCTCTTTCCAAATTTGGATGATTATATTTTACAGCTATAGGAAATTCTAGATTCACCACCTGGAATAGAATAAGAATAATAGTGAAAAACATTGTCAATTAATTTGAATAAAAATTTGGTCAGGCACCAATGGTGGCATAATGGGCACACCTGACACAGTGTAGAGGTCCCCAGTTGGCATCTCAGTGTTGACCCTCTGTGTGTAGTTTGCAGATTCTTAACTTGCATGCGTATGTTTTTTCTGTTTTTGTTTTGTTTGTTTTTTTACTCCGAACTGGATGCAAGATGTATAGACTCAATAGTGTTTATTGTGTCAACCGATTTCGAGGGTACCATGCCACTCGGCCAGTCTTCTGGGACCGAATACGGACAATAAACTGGATGGATGCTCAAGAAGAAACACAAATCCCACTCTAAATACCTGGCCCATAAATGTTCATCCATAGAAAAAATAAATATTCATAGTCATTTCTTTGACAGCATGGTTATATTTACTTTTTATTGTGAATTCATATTGACCTCCCTTCACCTTCTTTTCCCTTTTCTTTGAATGAGCAACATTAATTGGTGATATGATTATATATCTCTGGGCTCTTCGTCAAATTAAACAGACCACCATGATCGATAGTTATGCAACAGCCTGCTTGCTGCCTGGCATCGATCATTTAAGAGGCGTAGTCTCGCTCTGTTTCTAAACTAGCGACGGCAGGCGGGAAATAACTACGTTTCCCAGAAGGCCTTGCGGCTGGCAGCAAGCCTCCCCTTTTCCCCAACACTACTTTGAACGGCAAGGAGTTGCCTGTACTTGAGGTTCATTAATAAGAAACAACAGCGAGCTGTCATGGCGGAGGAAAAGGCTTTTCCTGCGTTCCGGCTCGGCGCTTCGCGGTACGACCAGGTAAGCCGTCTCGATATCGCTTATATCGGTGTGACATTTGTTTTTTAGAGTGATGGAGGACGAGCAAAAGGGGTCCTCGGGTGGGGAAACTGTCTGCTTCATCATTCTCTCTTTCGCTCGGGATGTTTCCCATTTCACACTTTTCCTGCATGCACTTTTGGACGCTCCTTTTCAAACTTTTTTTTACAGCTGAAACACAGTGGAACGAGTTTAATTGTGTGCACAATTAATTCGTGATAAATTACTGAAGTGTCAGGACCCCCCTCACCCTCCACCCCAACTCCCTGTATGTGCATAAAGAGGTATTTTATGTATTATGTTCAAATTCTGCTCCCTCCCTTCATTACCAATCTTTATCTCCTTGTCCTTATGCAACGCCCAAACTGTCACCCGTACTTTATGCTACAGTTTATGGGCAATATATTGTTGCACTTTGTTGTTTGTGTTGTCACACATTTTATGTTGTTCACATACTTGGACCGCACCATAGTTGTTTTATTGTTCTCATTCATAAAATACAGTGACACCTCAGTTTCCGAACTTCATTGGTTCCCAGAAAGTGTGTGTAAGGCGAAAAGTTCGTCTGCCAAACATTTATCTCCCACAAGAAAAAAATAAAATGAGAATAATCTGTTCCCAGAAAGTGTGTGTAAGGCGAAAAGTTCGTCTGCCAAACATTTATGTCCCATAAGAAACAATTAAAATGACAATTATCTGTTCCCAGGTGCCCATAAAACATAATTCTCTACCAAATAAGTCTTAAAACCACACAAAATGTACCTTATTTTATGTATAATAAATGTGCTATTGGATTGTAATTAAATAAACAAACTGTATAAATAAGTCTGTAATAACTCGTTTAAGTCGTTTCATGTACCTTTGTGATGGTCGTTGTTGTAGTTTCCTCTTGATGATATCCGAGTGAAGTCGCAGTGCTTTCTCGGTGATAATACCCTCACTCACACGGCGAGCTGCTTTTCGTTAATCCAAATCAATCAAGTTTTTCAACCTCTTTTATTGCCTGAGACCGTTGCTTAGACAACACAGAAACACCCATAGCCACACGGAGCCATGGTCGACCTATCATACTGGTACTGGAACGCTAAGTCACACAAACGAACACCTCGTTTGTGATTTTTTGATGATCTTCTTCTGCTCGACCGTAATTATCTTGTGTCCTCTTCGGTTTAACACGAACCTGTGGTGGGGTCTTTTTAATAGCAAAAGTACTCCACTCGATAGCAAACCACGTCTGCACTCAAAGGGGGTGTGGAAACTAGTCCGCCAGCCACCTTGGTGCTGTTTGATCGTGTGGTTTGGTGTTCATCCGCAGAAAACTAGTCTGCCTGGGTGGCTTGATTCGTTCGCCGAAAACTAGTTCGTATGCCAAGATTATATTCTCGCGAATTTAATGTTTGTAAGGCAAAAATTGTAAGATAAAGCATTCGTAAGCCGAGGTATCACTGTAGGTTAATACTTGAAGGTAAGAGTTCTGTTGATGTTTGGTATGAACTGTCAACAAATGCATTTTTGTTATATGTACCGTATCTTGTGCTGACCCGGTGCGCCTCTCAAATTTTAGAAATCATTGTGACCCATGAGCCAAAAAGTTTGACCACCCCTGCTCTTGATTGTCCGTATCTGTGAGTGTGAGCGTGGATGGTTCTTTGTCTCTGTTTGCCCTGCGATTGGACAACCGCTTCCCTGCCTACTGCTTGAATGCAACTGCGATAGGCTGCAGAACGCCCGCCACCTTTGTGAGGATAAAGCGGATTGATAATGGATGTATGGTTGGATGGATGGACTATTTGGCCATGAATTTACTTTGGCCCTTGGTATAAAATCCTAACTGTCCCATAACTGAAAAAAGGTGCCGGACTTTCAACCTCCTTCCTACAACCTCGATTGATGAGCTGCTTCCCTCCATCAAATGAAACCTATTAGTCAATGTTCCATTCCTGCGAATGAGTAATTAAACATTTGCATTGGTCAGCCTTATGAAAGTGACCTTCACGTTTTAGAGGCTCTCCTTTTTGCTGATTGAGCAGCGGCCTGTGGGAATTATTTACCTCCTGCCGCACTGAGCAAAGTCCAGGGAAGACATTTCTCTTTTCTGGTCTTGTTCAATCACAACGGCACAGTTCAAATTGATTCCAAATCTGTTGTGCACAGAACATGCATTGCTATATGAATGAATCGGTCAGTAACTGATTGTTGAGGATGCTTCTGTATGCATTGAATTGATTAATGTTAGTTAGTTTGTGGGGTGGAAATGTTATGCACCACTTGGCTCGTAACCAACAGAGGCACTCCGAACCACGGTTACTGTACTTAACAAAAAATAACTAAATAAATACATCCATGAATTATTGATTTTATTTTATTTTTTGCTGTTGTAATGCAGAGTCAGATCGAAGCTTTAAAATTCATATCCACTGTGAGGGAAACCAGCTAATCACTGCCAGAAATTTCCTACATAAAGAGAATATTTTAAAATGTTTTGACATTTTTTGTTCTCCGGCAAGACCTGTAATTTATTTAAAATGAATTTGAATGTAGAATTTTCATAACTCATCTTTGAAAGCGTGCACACGTTTTTGGAAAAATGTCAATGCATGGTCAAATTACTGTATTTTCCGGTGTATAAGGCGCACCCCCAATGAATGAAAAAAACCTTTCCAAATATAATATTTAAATATGTATATAAAACCTTCCAGAATATAAGGCACACCACATTATAAGGCGCTGTAGTAGAGGCTGGGGTTACGCACGACTCCTTCTATAGGGGAAAACGGAGTCGAAATCTGCTGACAGAAGTTGCGAGACCTGTAGTGGCTCAATATCAGTTCACATATAAGGCGCACCTGTGTATAAGGTGCAGGGTCAACTCTCGAAGAAAATCAAGGCATTTGGGTGCGCCTTATACACAGGAAAATACAGGAGTTTTGTATTAATAACACCGTATTTTCTGGACTACGGCGCACCTTCAAACAAATGACATATTTAAAAATGTTTCCATGCATAAGGTGCACCGCATTATAAGGGGCACCTTCAATGAATGCACATATTTTAAAATGTTTTCCATACATAATGAGGCGCATGGTCATCTTTTGAAAAAAATATTTTCTTTTAGGTGCGCCTTATAGTGCAGAAAATACAGTAATATAATAATAATAACAATACATTTAATTTCTAAGCGCCTTTCAAAACTCTCAAGGACACTTTACAGTTTGTTTTGCGCGCTAAATATGAACTTTTCAATACCACTCTAAGTTTACTGTTAAACTAAACATAAAAAAATATCATTTTTTAATGTATTCATTCACCTTACCAAAACAAATGTAAAACGCATCCATGATTTGACACAAAGCGCACCAACATGCACCCCCCAAAAAAACAACACAATATTTGCAGAAGTAAATTTAGTCCCGCGTGCTAGACAGGATCTGTGCAAAACATTTTGACACGTTTCAAGTGGGATTTTCAAACATGTTTCAAGTGGGATTCAATTGAAGTCAATGGGAAAATCTTGTGGTGTCAGGCAATGAAAGCAGTTGTAACATGATACTTTGGCACCCCTAAAAAAGTCTACAGTTAGTCAAAACAATGCAGATTCATCCACAGTAGTTGTCAGTCGTCTCCCTGAAAAGCACTCTAGCCCGCCCGTGCGTAGCTTTCAATGACAAATGGCTCAGATGTGTACGGCTCACTATTCGGATTGCAGATCTAGTTCATACATGTCTGATTTACATCCATTGTCGTGTTAATACCGCATGAAAAAATCTGAGCAGAACCCATCTGGGGGAAAAAATGGAATTGAGCTCTTGTGTGAACATAGCATTTCACACAGTGTATTTAACTCTATCGCACAACTTGCAAAAGTCCACATGCTTCATGCTATCCCATAATGGCAAATGGGAAATATTCAACATATTATACGGCCCTCATTTACCAGACACGCAAAGGCCATTGAATTTATTTCCATCCATCTATCCATTTTCCGTACCACTTATTCCTCATTAGGGTTGCGGGGGGTACTGGAGCCATTCTCAGCTGTCTTCAGGCACGAGGCGGGGGACACCGTGAATTGACACCCTGAATTGGTTGCCATCCAATCGCAGGGCACACAAAGACGTACAACAGTCACTCTCAGACTCACACCTAGGGACAATTTGGGGTGGTCAATCTGCCTGCCATTGTTTTTGGAGTGTGGGAGGAAACCGGAGGACCCGGAGAAAACCCACGCGACCTCTGCACTGTGAAGCCGGTGTGCTAACCGCTCGACTACCGGGCCGCCGAATTTATTTGTATTATATATTTATTGTATTAAATTCTGTTGACATCATTTCTGCATGTTTTTATAAAGCACACTATTTTAAACTTGACGTTATTTAAAGAAACAACCCAACGGCATTAAAATGGCTTTTAGAGAGGATTGACCTGCGCCAAGGCTTTCCAAATCCTAATATGGGTCATCGTATTAAAAAAATACATGAAAAATAGTGCTACATAATTTTCATCAAAGTGAATGGTTTCTTGCCTCACACCAAGCACAGTCAAAATAACATCCCACCGTTTTTTTGTGTGATCCTGCTCACTAGCAAATAAATGATAATCAGAAGCTATTATAATAATAATAATAATCCATTTCATTTATAAGCGCCTTTCAAAACTCTCAAGGTCACTTTACAGTACTCTAACATTTTTTTGTACACATGTATCGCGCAGGTTTTTGACTTTTTTCAAACGGCGCTGCTTAAAAGGAGGCCAGTCTTTGAATCAGCACAAAATCTCTGCACACTTTGTGTGCGCAGTGTGTTGTGCTGCGTCTGTGCAGGCCTTGTGGTGTCCCCAGAGAGCGAGTACTCATGCATAATTAAAACTCGCTCCTTGCATGGATCCTGTCTCCTCCTGCAGCAGCACAGAAGGCATCAAAAGAGTGTTTTTTTTAGACACTTATGAGCAGCCATAAAGGTCATTGCCAGTCATTTGCAGGAATAACCATTAAAATGATGTAAAACAGGGTTAGTACCATCTTATTTGCAGTGATGGATATCTTCCGCGGCTTTTGATTGAAGTTGCCTCGATTTTGGGGTGCCAAATGGGCTCTTGGCATTATTATTGCGTCTGTACAGACTGTTGGCACTCCTGCTTTGCACTTGGCAAGAGCTGATTGGGGACACACACACACAAAAAGGCTGCACACAAAAAAGCTTGACCCACCGGACTCGTGAAAAGGGTCATTGAAAAGGGTCTCCTCTGCATGCAAACTCTTAAGTGAAGCATAAATTAACAGACATTTTTGGGTAATTCAATTCCAAATTGTTCGTGGCTTTCAATTACGTTTGTGCTCAATTGGTTTTAAGTCAGTTTGAAATGTATCTTCAATCCAGGGATCCTTTCTTGGCCGGCTGAGACATTTTGTGGACATCATCGATCCAAGCACACTCTTTGTATCAGAGGTAAAGCTACTTTTGTATATACAGTTAACCATAACTTGCCACTTTACATGACCACAATTATATTTTTGTCATAGAAGCAACAGTGTTTGTATTTGCCTTTTAAAATATAATGCAATAAAGTAAAATATAATGATATACAGACGCTCCCCAACTTACGAACGATATACGTTCCGAACGGTCGTTCGTAAGATGAATTTGTTCATAAGTTGCTTCAGTGCTATATTTTGTATGGTATGTATGTTTAAGGCGTATATAAGTATGTTTAAGGTTCATATAAATATGTTTAAGGCTTCTATAAGTAATCTGTATTGGTTTGTACTGAAAAATGAACATTTAATAAAACCTAGGCTCTATAAAGATATGTACATGTACAACTGGAGAGAATACTACATATGTTACTACAAAAAATCGATGAGAAGGTTTCTTCAGCCGTCATCTGTACAAAAGTGAAGGTTTCGGACGTTTCGCCTCCTATCCAAGAGGCTTCGTCAGCGAACTAAAGTCTGACTGGTCGTATCGGTCCCATTTATATATCCCTAATGTCCAGACATAAATGGGGCCGATACGACCAGTCAGACTTTAGTTCGCTGACGAAGCCTCTTGGATAGGAGGCGAAACGTCCGAAACCTTCACTTTTGTACAGATGACGGCTGAAGAAACCTTCTCATCGATGGACCACTCCTGTACGACTGAGAGCTTACACAGACGTACTACAAAAAATGTTCGTATGTACAGTTGTTCGTAACTCATATGTTCATAAGTAGGGTAGTGTCTGTATTTGGTACTTATTCTGAGCCTCCCACGGCTAACTTTGGGTGAGAGGCCAATCGCAAGGCACAATCATAAAACCTATATGTGGAGAGATGGAAGTTAGTAGACCCACTATTGTATAGACTGCCTTTACCATTCAAGATTTTCGTCACATTGAATCTAAAAACAACCATCTTGTTTGATGTCAGACACGGTGAGACAAAAATTACCTCGATACTTCATTGATGGTACCTCAAAATAACTGGTTCTGCCATTTCCTTTCAGAAACAACTCAAAGAGAGTATCAAACTCCTCGATGACTTCAAGCATGGAACACTTCCACCGGGGATCTCTAATCTTCAGGTGACTTCATTCTTGTGAAATTGACGGAAGATGATGCTTTAATTTCGGAGAAGTAAGCACAATTATTGCTGGCTTATTTTATGTGTCTTTTCACCTGTCTTGTGAAGTTGTGGGAAGCCCAAAAGGTCAAACAGGTGAGTCATGATTGGTCAAATCTCTCAAGCCTGATTGGGCGATCATGTGATGATGGTGATCCTGTCCTGATATCATCTCAGGCCATCATTCATCCCGACACAGGTGACAAGATCTTCATGCCGTTCCGAATGTCAGGTACGAGAAGATGAAGATCTTTCCATAAGTCGTCCATGTCGTTCTCCTTCTGCTTACTCAGTGTTGCTTTTTTTTTTTTTTTTTTTTTTTTTTTTTTTTTTTTTTTTTTGGTGTGGGTGGGGGCCACGCAGGTTACGTACCATTCGGAACGCCCATCGTAAGTGTCATGTTGTTGTTTCTTTAATCATGCCAAACACTGAATTCATTCTCATTGTATTTTTGGGGGGATTGAGGAAGATGCATTTTTGACTTTGCTCCTAAAATAAGCTGATCTTCCTTGAATTTCATCTTTCATCATGATAGGTTATCGGCCTTCTTCTGCCCAATCAGACTCTGGTGTCCACCATAATATGGCAGGTAAAAGTATATATAAAATATATATTACATTATAAAACTATCTATCTATCTATCTATCTATCTATCTATCTATCTATCTATCTATCTATCTATCTATCTATCTATCTATCTATCTATCTATCTATCTATCTATCTATCTATCTATCTATCTATCTATCTATCTATCTATCTCTCTATACCTACCAACTATCTATCTATCTATCTATCTATCTATCTATCTATCTATCTATCTATCTATCTATCTATCTATCTATCTATCTATCTATCTATCTATCTATCTATCTATCTATCTATCTATCCAGGTAGCTAGGTAGCTAGCTGGATATGTGGCTAGGTGGCTAAAAGGCTAAATAGCTAGCTATCCATCCATATGTGTATCTGTCTGTCTCTCTCTCTCTCTCTCTCTCTCTCTCTCTCTCTCTCTCTCTCTCTCTCTCTCTCTCTCTCTCTCACCCTCACTATCAGTCTATTTATTAATTTCGGCATCTACTAACTGATAATGTACTCCTTTCCTCCAGTGGCTGAATCAGAGTCACAATGCTTGTGTCAACTATGCCAACCGCAATGCCACAAAGGTAAAGATGATTTTTACTCATTATTCCCTTGTAAAGTAAATAAATAATCATTTGTCTCTCTCTTTTTTTTATTTCTCTCTTTGTCTGTGGTGTGTGTGTGTGTGTGTGTGTGTGTGTGTGTGTGTGTGTGTGTGTGTGTGTGTGTGTGTGTGTGTGTGTGTGTGTGTGTGTGTGTGTGTGTGTGTGTGTGTGTGTGTGTGTGTGTGTGTGTGTGTGTGTGTGTAATCCTTCGTAGCCAACGCCAACAGCCAGATTCCTCCAAGGTTATTTTGGAGCTGTGACCAGTGCTGTGTCGATCGCAGTGAGTCTTTTAATAAAAGCATTCAAACAAGCATCCACACAATTTAATGTCTACGTGTACAGTGATCCTCCCCATTATCACGGTGCGATTTTCACAAATTCACCAGTTATTGTTTCTTTCGGCTTTTCACAAAACAACTAATTAATTTGTACTTTTGTGCTCTAAAATGGCCAATAAATCTATCAAATGCCTGTATAAATCAGAGTTGGTTTGGTACATACCAACATTTTTGCAGGTATATCGAAAAATGTTCGGACAGCGATGCTGTAAATTAGATTTGGTATTGCGCGGATTTTTCCAAGTAGTGCTTCTTTCCACTGCTAATACCAACGCGAGACACTCTGAGAGCTCTCTCTCACTGTCTCTCTCTCTTTCTCTAACATATGTATTATTTTCTCCATGTACACATCTTTAGAGAGCATATATTTTATTACATGTTTATTTTTCAATACAAACCAATACAGGTTACTTATACAAGCCTTAAACATAGTTATATAATAAACCCTAAATATACATTAAATTCAAACTATAGCACTGAATAAATTTACGAACAAATTCACCTTACAAACGACCGTTCGGACCGTATCTCGTTCATAAATTGGGGAACGTCACTAATGTAGTCGGATGATTTTTAAATGACAAACAGTTTGGGAATCATAATTTATTTTGCAGCTAATACATTTTTTACATCATCTGTAATAAACATTTTGCGGGAGGGACGTGTATTTTTATTTTATTTTTTAAGAATGTGCGACATAACTTTGATTTGAGCATAAAAGAGAGCAAAGAGGCAGGTTATCCCATGACTAACCAAGTATAGATTCTGGAAAATCATGTGTAAATATCAAACCATGAAGATGTAATTCACTGTAATTTAATTCACGTTAGTAATGTATACAAGCGTCATGTGTTTAAAAAGTGTATGAATGTGTTTTAGGTGGGATTGAATGTGCTTATTCAGAAGGCCAATAAACTCAATCCTGCCACCAGAATGATCATACAGAGATTTGTACCATTTCCAGCAGTCGGTATGTTCTTCAATTGTCATCAATCAAAGTCTTTGCTGCCCACTTATAAACCAAACACGAATGTAATCTTACATTGTATTGTATTTTTTAATCCTCAAACTCAGCAAGTGCAAACATCTGCAACGTGGCCCTGATGAGACACAACGAGCTGTCAGAAGGTATCGACGTGCTAGACGCCGACGGGAAGGTGGTGGGCTCCTCCAAAGTCGCAGCCACGCATGTGAGTGCCACTTTCGAAGGTGGCCGATAAAAGGAATGATTTGCCGCTCACGTCATGCGGCAGCCATCTGCTCTCCCGACGGAGGGAATTACTGTTCTCGTGCGTTTTGAAGTGAAGCGTATGCACAATACTGTCGTCCCGCAGGCCATCACAGAGACGGCGTTCACACGTGTGGTCCTGCCCATGCCCATCTTTGTGCTGCCCCCCATCATTATGTCCTACTTCGAGAGGTTGGCACACATACACAGAGCACAACTTCCATTGAGACCGGGATCAGCCGTGGAACCAAAAATGGGTTAACTTCATTTAAAATGAAGCCTGTCCTTCGATCTGCGAGGCAAAAAAAAAGCCCCATTTGTCCTGACAATCAGTCGAGAAGGAAAACAGAATATATCACAGAACAAAAAAGTATATACAATTGTCATGGCAAAATGCTTATTATAAAAAGTCATTGCACTCAGTTAAATGCTGGTAATGGTTAATACAATACATTACAATACAATACATATTGATTTATATAGCGCTTTAACAACAGCTGAAGCTGGAACAAAGCAACAACATGGACAGCTATCATATATAGTAAATAGAGCAGTCACAAAGATAGTAGAAAGCACCAGGGAGAGTTAAGGAAATAAGGTATGAAAATTAAATATTGACAATATAAATATTTCAAAAATATGAAGACATATTTAGTTACCGTAAAGTCTCGTTATATCGATATTCAAGGGAGTCCGAAAAAATATCGATATAACCGGGACTATCGATATATCCGACCCTGTTTGCATGTAATTTTCTCCGTGCGTGCATAGAAATAGTATCGATATAACCGGGACTATCGATATAACCGATATCGATATAACGAGACTTTACTGTATATGATAAAATAATAATATTTTTTTAATAATAATAATAAGAGCATTAGAGTTAATTAGTGAGCAAATTATATATATAACATAATATAAAATATCAGTATACAATTTTGAAAAGTATATATGAATAAATATAATCATCCAGCATTGTGTAAATAACTTAATTGACATCATTACAATTATATCACATGAATAATATGAAATTATAGTTATAATTTTGAAATAATAATAAATAAAATATTCAAACACAACAAAGTAGTTAGACTACTATATGTAAAAAATATCCATAACTCATAAAAAAACACTTATTATTCTTACAATCATTATCATTAGAACAAAGCCAGTATAATCGAGACAATATTTTGTCAAAGTCCAATCATATTTTTATGCACAAAATAGATATTTTGTAAACATTATTTAAGAAAAATTAAGAGAAAATGATGTTGCATGGCACTGGTAGTGAAACTACAAATGCATTCTCACCACTTTGTGTAATCTCGCAACAAAGTCAAGCATATGGCCACGGACACCAGAAACTGTCCATCCTGACATGCCAAAACTTAACAAAGCGTGTTTGAACATCATGAGCAGCCTGCAGCCAACTAATGTTCAAACCTGAAAATCTGGAAGAGCAACGTCTTTGCATGAAAGCTGCGCAGACAACTTGCAACCGTGTGTACTTCATGCTGTGAGTGGCTTTAGTTTCCCAATTAACATGAGGCCAAAAATAACAAAATTTGTAGTACCAAACAAGGACTTCCCACCACCCAAAAAATAAATAAATAAAATAAAAAACATTGCATCAGCGATGTCAAGGTATATTTACTTGCAGAAAAAAAATATTTTTACTGTATCAAAATTTCATTTCATTTGGCCTTATACCTTCTTATGACATTATACCCCGATTTATAACCATTCCTCTATACATTTTCACTGTATTACTTTAATCTATTCATTTTATATACCACTTTTTTTTGTGGATGGTTGAAATGAGGCTAAATGGGTAGCAGTAAGAAGTGTCCCACAATATAAACACATTGACTGGAATGCTAATCATCTCGAAAGACATATAATATAATCTGTACTTCTGTACAACGTACAGGTAACATCCGATTTACGACCGCTGCGAGTTACGACCACCTGTACTTATGACCGCCTGACCCTTTTTTTTTTAATTCTACGGCTGGCAGCCCGGCAACGCTGTTGAGATCTGCAGCGTGTTTGAAATGCAGTTGGTAGAATAAAGACTCTTGATGGTCCTTAGATTGAACAAGTAGGATGTTTATTTGCCGGAGCACAGAGAGCAAACGCTTCTCTCAGCATTGTATAAGAACTTTTTATCGCTGTCAAAGGACCATTTGTAGCGTTGTGGCCGCGTTGTCAGATCCGCTCAACATTCAGCATGCCTCATTTATCTTAACAGAGAATATTACTGCATTGCACAAAATGAGGATGCAAAATAACTGTTTCTTCACAAACACGTACGACAATTTTGGCCAGCCCGCGCTGGGGCGCGCAGGATCAGCGCAACGAGAACGCCGCGTCTGGCCCACGCCGCCACCGCCTCTTTGAGACTTTTTTCCGTTGGTGTCCGCCTAAGTCCGAGCGTGAAAGACATTTTTCAACAGCGCGCATCCGTGGGAAGCCGTGCGTATTTGGGTCAGCAGAACGACACAGTAATAAAAATCGATAATATGAAATATAAAATGATAAAAGTGACACTAAAAGTTATAAGATTTATAATAGAAATGTAAGCAGTTTGGTATATAATCGTATTCAATAGAAAACGTTCTTTAAAAACAACAGATTGACATTTCGTCTGTGTAAGCTCTCAGTCGTACAGGAGTGGTCCATCAATGAAAAGGTTTCTTCAGCCGTCATCTGTACTTCTTTGAAGGTATCGGACGTTTCGCTTCTTATAAGTTTCTTGGATAAGAATCAAAACGTCCGACACCTTCAAAGAAGTACAAATGACGGCTGAAGAAGCCTTTTCATCAACAGGTTGACATTGTATACTATTCTGACGTATAAACCACGCGTTGGCCATTTTGAATGCATTTCGACTTACGACCCTTTGACTTACGACCGTTTTGTCGGAACGGAACCCGGTCGTAAGTCGGATGTTACCTATACTTGTTTTTGACACAAAGTATGACGCCACACTAAATGATACAAAAGTGCTCAGCAGGCGCTGTTGTTTTGGTTAATAGCAGATTTCATGAGGGTTTAGAAATGGCTGGCTATACATTTAAGCCAAATGAGAGATTGCAAGATCACACCCAATTGAAATCAATCAACACGTATGTTTTTTTTTCATGAAGCTCTGCAGTGAGCTTGGCTAATAAATAACAGGCCAGGTTAGGTAATTGCATCTCGAGGTGATTTTTTTTTTTTTTTTTATGTACAAGATGAAGCTCACAATTCTGCATGTCCCTCCACTCCCCAACCCATCTCCCTCGCAGTTCCTAAAATAACTGCAGGCTTCTGAGAGATCGATGTGCACATGGAGCATCACTCCCGTTTCACTTTTTTTTTTATATAAATGTCTGCTTCTACATTGCAGGCTGCCTTTCTGCAGAAGAACCCCAGACTGATTCTGCCCATCCACAGCATTGTGTGTTTGCTTACATTCGGGTTGTCTCTGCCCGTGGCCATCAGTCTCTTCCCGCAGATGTCACAGGTACATTACGAGCACATTAATGATTCAAGGTCACTAGGCTTCAACTTCCAAATCAAACCCACAAAGCCTGTCAAGCTCCCTCGCAGCCCGGATGGCTCTATTCTTCTCCAATTAGAATCTCACCTTCAGGCCTCTCTCTCAGATGTTGTTTTTTTTTCTTCAACCTCCTCACAGATTGAGGTGTCTCGCCTGGAGCCCGAGATTGCCATGGCAACAGATTGCAAGATGGTGACCTACAACAAAGGTTTATGATGGCTGACTTGACTGCCCAAGAGGACACAAAGATGAGATGAGAGGAATGTTCACATGGAATCTTATCGCAGCTTTGGATGTATAGAAATATTATTTAATTAAGTGCATTTTATTCAAATCACATGTGTTTTAAATAGGCCGCAAAAGTGTCTAGAGGGCACATTAATAGTTTAAATAGGCAATAATGGCCTTTGCCACAAAAGGGCATTAAAACTTGGCATTGCTAGAAATATTTTCAATTGTTTTTCATAACAAAAATATAAACAGTCATAATAATTTATTTGTATGGATATTTTATATTTAACATACATATTTTTAAATGTTGTAGTATCAAAAGAATATTTAAAATTAGTGTATATTAGACACAGACATTATATACTGTATATGAACCAGCGAAGCATTTTTCATTGTTTTATGAACCGGCTCAAAAACAACGACAACTTTGACCTTCTGAGTCGACTGATAATGTATCTCTAAGCAATATAATATACTGAATGTAAATGTTTTAGTCAACAGCACCTTTACAATTCATCAAATTACCATCAATGTATTCAATCAGCTGGCATACAACACACCGCATGGAGTTTCTTCACATTTTATTTAATCGTACTTTTACATGACTACAAATGTGAATTCCTCAACTTCTTATTTTGTTTAAATCATTAGCCAAGTCGTCTCCCACTGGATGTATGTTATCACCTTTATAATATAAAGTGATGTTTTTAGTTTGACTCTATTTTGAGATATTGCTGGGTAATTCTCTTTTTTTGTCAGTAGCACTGCAATAAACATTAGTAGTGCATCGACATTATACTTGACTATTGTTCCAACATATTGATGGAAAAATGTGTATATGTTTTTAAATTGCCAAGTATGTTAATACCTATAATGTGAAACAAACTCTCTGTATTTTACAATATGCATTCTTAATAACTTATTATGCACACAGTTTTTGGACCAATTTTATAATACTCTTGAAAACATGAAATTGTAGAATATTTGTATAAAAAAGTTTATTGGGTACAAAGTGCATGATTTAAAACACTAAATAAATTTACTGAACATATTTTGTGGAGTTGTGTCATTCTTTTGTTATTTTATTATTAACCAAACTCAAAGCAGTCGTTGTATGGCCCACAAAGGTATTTCTGAAACTGTACAGTACAAGTACCCCGCCATTTTTAGTCGATCATGAATTAATTATATTAGTTTGTATTTTCATATATTTTAATAGTGTCAACAATATCATTACCTGTATTTGTGAACATTTTTTTTTATTTGATCCATGCCATATTTATTTATCTTGAGGTGGTACTTTGTGCAAAATGTTTCAGAACCACTGGTCTACAACTTTATCCATAATTGTTTTCTACTCAATTAAACGTGTGACTGAAATGACATTTAGTTCATGTTTGACCAGGCAACTATCAGCTAGCTTGACATTTAAGTAAATGTACATGTGGTTGTGGATTTTATTGATTCTTTTAATAATAATTATTATTTTGTTTATTTAAAATATTAGTAGCCCTTGCTGCAGTTGTATCATAGTATTTGTAGCATATATGTTCTATGTTGCCATGATTAATTATGTATTAATTACATTCATTTGACAACTACTGTATTGTTACAAATAATAGAAATTGTATTGCATGAGCACTCCATCCATCCATCCTCCGATCCGCTTATTCTCACAAGGGTCACGGGGCTGCTGCAGCCTATCCCAGCCATCTTTGGGCAATAGGCGAAGGAGACCCTGAACCTGTTGCCAGACTATCAAAGGGCACAGAGAGGCAAACACCATCACTCTCACACTCACACATAGGGACATTTTAAGTGTTCAATCAGGCTACTATGCATGTTTCAGGAATGTGAGAGGAAACCAGAAGACCGGGAGAAAATCCACGCAGGCCACGGGACAACATGTAAACACAGGGAGCCTGGAGCTGGAAGTGAACCCAGGACCTTTCCATTGTGAGGTCGAAAGTCTAGGTCTAGGATCACTGGGCTGCTTCCTTCATATTGCTGTCAGTATGAATATTATTTCAAATATCAATATTTATATTTTGATCCAATTTTAATAATATAACGCCATTGCTATGGTCTTAATCATAATTACTATTCGTTGATTTTGGTAATATTGTAATCAGTTGTATTGTGACTACAGTACTGGACTGTATTATGCGCCTATTCAATGCAGTTCACATGGTTGTCGTTAGAGGGCGTGCCACTGACTTGCAGCAAAGTTTTGGCCACTACATGTGCACACGAGTATGACGCGGGTGAAAGTTCGTATCCAACATGGCGGCCCCCGTGGATGCTATGTTTTCCTTTTGCGTGGATCCTGGCAAAGTTGCAGGCAAGGTGGAGGTGCGATTTATTGACAACGTCAAGGTTGGTTTGTCGACCCGGTTAAGTTTAGGTTTGTTGTCTCCAAGAAAATGTGCTTTGTTCGCCGTTTTTTGATCATTAAAACTCCCAGCCATTGCTGCACATGCATCGTTGCTACTGATGTGCGATGTCAATGCAGTTTGCCTAGACGTGCCTAAGACTACAGATAACACTTGTAAGTGCTGTTCACATTCTTGGGTGTTTTCCCATAATAATTACATTAACATAAGAAACTTTGATTGGCATAAAGCAGGTAAAGTTGGTTAACATTTTTTACAAATCATTTGTAAACTTTTTTTTGTTGCTCTGATTGTTCTGATTTAGTGTTGAATCAATGTTTTTTTCGGAAACATGATAGCATAATTACAATGCATTGTACAGTCCATACGGCACGAGCTCAAAAACTTGATATACGTACATTGCAAGACAATAGGTCCTGCCTGATATGCTAGGGGGGGGGGGGGGAATCGGAACTAGCACCCCCATAAAATCTATACCGTTCAAGTGTCACTCATAGTATGTCATATCAAACTTCTGTTTCATTTTGCTTCATACAGTATATGTCGAATGGTTTGCATGTCTGCTTCACATTTGCCACATTCTCGTGTTGAATCTTGGCTCAGGCTCTGTGTGGAATTGCATATTTTCTCAGTCTGTGCGAGTTTTGTACCAGGTACTTTGTTGCTGTTTTTTCACATTCCAAAACACACAAAAGATCATCGAATGTGAGTGTGACTACCGGTAAATGTTTGTCAATATGTCCCCTGCGATTGGTTGGTGATCATTCGCGTACTGTAGAAAATGGATGGATTTGTTCAATTTTGTCTTCATTGAGTTCAACTGTTGCTCTTGAACATGCGCCTAAAGGGGAAAGGTCTGTTTGCCAAGAGAAGCATCAAGAAGGGAGAGGTCATTTTCATTGAGCGCCCGCTTGTCTGTGCCCAGTTCCTGTGGAATAATTTGTACAGATACAAAGGTGAGACTGCATGACATAACCCAACGTCATAACCCAATGTCTCATGATTGACATTTCAATTGTGCTTTTTAAAAGCATGTGATTACTGTTTGAGATCTCTGGAGACAGCTGAGGAGAATGCTCAGAGACTCACAGGCATTCCAGCCCTCAGCCTTCCTTATCCGGAACTCTGTCCCGTTCGACCGCAGCTCCACCAGGTCTGCCCTCATTGTCAGGTTGGTCAGCGCAGGAAATCACCGTAATGACAATTTCAAGTTTGGGAAAATTGGAATCTGACTCATATTTTCTAGAAGTCAATACACTTGATGTTTGGGAAATATTCACGTTTCCTTTATGTTCATCCATTGTCAAAAAATGAACTCTGTGGTTTGCTGTTACTTTATTCGTTTTTTTACCTCGTTTTTTTTGTTACATTGGGTTAGGCTGAAAACATTCCAAGTTACAGCACACAGGTTCCAGTTTAAACTAAAAGATGCGCTCTGGCTTTGCTCATTTTCATATGGAGGAGACAGGCACACATACTGAGATACAAATGGACCATATGAATGTTTCCAAATGACTTTTATTTCAGATTTCTGGTCGCAATTGGCCTATATTGCAATGTGGTCTCGCACACACACATTCACGTTTTTGCTACATTGTGTGGACGAGGTGTGTGAGGGATTTGTCCCGTGGGAACCCACAATTTTTTTTTTTGCCCGAAACGAGAACATGTGCAGACACACTTAGACACACACGCGAATCCCTCACCTGGCCTACCACTACCTGTAGGTTATGTACTGCAGCACTGAATGTCGACAAGCTGCCGCGGATCAGTACCACCGGGCGCTGTGTCTTGGGCCATCCTGTGAAGATCCAGACCACCCTGTCAACAAACTGAAAGATGCATGGAGGTAATCAGGGTTTTATAATACTAATAGTAATACTAATACTACTACTACTACTACTACTACTACTACTACTACTACTACTACTACTACTACTACTACTACTACTAATAATAATACATTTTATTTCTAAGGAATTCCTTGCGAATTATATGGTAAACAATGTGTTTGTCACAGGAGCATGCATTACCCTCCAGAGACTTCCAGCATCATGCTTCTGGCCAGAATGGTCGCCACTGTTAAACAAGTGAGGTGATTTTATTGATGTATTTATTTTTTTGGATGGTGGTGTAATGCTGTCTCTGCATGCTTGTCACAATAAAATTCCAGGTATCGCTTTCACATTCTGACAGCATTTGAGAGGATGTACTCTATAAACAATTGATTTGAAATATTTATATTAAATATAATCTTTGAAGCCTGGTAAGAGTGATACAGTTGATATAGCCACACGACTACATCACATAATACATCAAATTGACAGTAAAATCAAAAGTGGACGTCTTATGAACTCATTCACTGCCAGACGATGTGCAAAAGTGCCAGGGCTTTTGTCATTGTCACTTGAATTCCAGGACCCAAAGAATATTAAGTTTTAGGACTACATAAACATTCAATGCAGCCTAAGAAACCTTGGAATCTCTTCTTTCATTTGAAAAAAAAATAGTTAATTCCTAAGCTATATGGGTCTGGAGTTATCTGAGCTTGAAATGGGGGCATCTGTACAAAATACAATACATAAATATTGATTTATATAGCGCTTTAACAATAGCTGAAGCTGTAACAAAACGCCCACATGGACAAAAGGCAAATGTTGCCCACTCGTGGAAGGGAAAAAAAACATTGCCAGAGGTCTGACCAGCGCTTTATCGGCAATCCCCCTTAGGAAGAAGCAAAACCTGAACAAATTCGGGAATGGCGCTCCACGTCATGCTTTTCAATTCCCAAATAAATTCGTCAATGGCAGTGAATGAGTTAATTGTGGTTTCCTTATTCTTTCAGTTGGCCCCCACAAAAAAATCTCTCATGCTAATTACATAAGTAATTATGTGTATATTTGCCTCTGTGTTCACAAAGTGTTTTTAATGTGTGGTCCAGGCCGAAGACAAAGCACACTGGCAGAAGCTCTTCTCGTGTTTCTGCAGTCGCACGGCAAATGAGGAAGACGAACTGGCCCACAAACTCCTCGGGGAGAAGTTCAGGGTAAATATTCCTCAACTGGGGGAAAATGTGAAAGATTTCTACATCTTGTATCGAACCCGTAGCTTACCAATATAATATCTTATTTTAGGGTCAGCTGGCAGTGCTCCAGAGTCTTTTCAAAGAAGCGCTGTATGATGACCAGCTAAGTCGTGTAAACGCAAATCTTCTTCTTTTCCTTTTGGCTTTTCCCTTCAAGGTGTCGCCACACCGAATCAGTTTCCTCCATCTTCAGAAGTTTGATTCGCATGTTTGTTATGGCCAAGCTTTTAAGTCGGATGCCCTTCCTGACACAACCCTCTGTATTTATCCGGGATTGGGACCGGCACTGATTCGATGACAATGCTCCGATCTTACCGTGAAATGGGCATCTCTTTCCCTACATTACATCACAAACAGGACTTCAAAGTCCAAATAATAATCATAATAATAATAATAATAATAATAATAATAATAATAATAATAATAATAATAATAAAACTTTTCATTTATAAGCGCCTTTCAAAACTCTCAAGGCCACTTTACAGTCACAGGATAAGTTTTTCTGTGGGTGAGCAGCGGCAGCCACATGCGCCAGCGTTCACTCAAGTAACTGTTAATGCTAATATTAGCTTGTAATATTTCTAACCTGACACTAGCTAATAGATAGCTAGCTAGCTAGCTAGCTACTCCCTTGAATCCCATCACAAGAATTGAAAGATTACAATAAATGTCCTGCATGTAATATGAACGGATTTCCAACCCTTTTTCTAATGTCACTGTACGCCTAATAGATAATAATCGCTAAAAATATTATGGTTAAATAAATAATAATAATAAATATGTGGTTATATAATTAGATTTGCTGAGTTATGTACCTCATTACATGACCAATAAATTAACTGTAAAGTGTAAACTAAATAATAATAAAAATAATAATTATTATTATTACTATTATTATTATTATTATTATTATTATTATTATTAAAAACTACACTTACATTTACTGGTCATGTCATGAGGTACATGACTCATAGAAAATATAATAATAATAATTATTATTATTATAATTATAAATGTTGTATTATTTATGAGTAAAGCTCAATGAATGCATGATTGTAGCATTGTTTGTATTTCAGTGGTTTGTTCCCGAAGGCTTCCGCTCTCTCTTCGCTCTGGTCGGCACGAACGGCCAAGGAATCGGCACAAGGTTAGCTGCTTTTTATTCAACTTGTATAAGGTCAGATGTGAAGTCAACCTGGTCAAACATCATTTGAGTAAAAGTTATAGGTATACTTTTGTTTGTTTTTCAGGTTCAGAGTCAGACGCATAGCAACACACTTAGCAATGACAATGCTTTTGTTCAGCAATTTTTGGCGAGTGATGTGATTGACAGAATGCCAAATTGCAATGTCAGCTAATGTAATACATTGTCACTCGAATTCCAGCACCCATAGAATATTGAGGTTTAGGACTACATAAACATTCATTCATTCACAGGCAAATAATTAATTCATAAATTATATGGGTCTGGAGTTATATGAGCTTAATATGACTGGTGGTTGTCAAAAATACAATGCAATACATACATATTGGTTGATATAGTGCTTTAACAACAGCTGAAGCTGGAACAAAGTGTTAACATGGAAACAAGGGAAATGCTTCCCCCTTGTGGAAGGGAAAATAACATTGGCAGAGGTCTGGCCGGTGCTTTATCGGCACTACAGCAAAAATAAAAATAAAATAAGCATAGTTTTTTTTTTTTAATTGTGCACAAAATCAACCATACTATCAGGACAGTCACACACAGTGATGACTGAGCGAACTAAATTTTCCCCCGGTACTGGTTTGTCAACCAATGTAATGTGATCATCTGCGGCCAGTGACGGCCTAGCATGCCTGCATGTTAACAATCACAGTATTTGGCAAAACAAATGCAGTCTATGTAGCTTCCTCTTCTTGTGATTGTTATCCTTGGGAGGTGTCACGCTTCTGAGTTTAACAATCTACACCAGGGGTGTAAAGTGTCATTTTTTGCCGCGGGCCACATTGTAGTTATGGTTTCCTCTCAAGGGCCGTTATGAATTTGGGGACGCCATTAGAATGTTTAATCCCCTCCACATATTACATATAGAGCGCACAACAAATTAATGAATAACTAGTTTTCAAATCTAAAGTCAAGAATAATGACTGTTATTGTGGTTTACATCCAAAAATATGAAATTTTGGTTAGGATTTTAGCAAGCATCATGGCATTTCACACGTTTGATTTGCTTTCACGGGCCGAAAAAAATGATGTGGCGGGCCGGATTTGGCCCCCGGGCCATGACTTTGACAACTGTGCTCTACAGGACCTCACTTAGGGGTACTTTGTCATATTGATGAAATAAAAAAGATTATTTTTTATGCTTTGTTGGGACATAAATATATTCCATTTGACATTTTCTATCATGACTTCACAATTGACCTTTGTAGAGCACCCCTCACCTCGATCCTTGACACGACACCTGACAGGTTTATCCTTTTTGTTCCGTCAGCTCGCTGAGTCAGTGGGTTCACGCCTGCGATGCAGTTGAGCTTCCTCCCCAGGAGAGAGCGCAGTTGGACTCCTTTATCGATCAACTGTACAAAGACATTGAGAGAGGTGAGCGTTTTTGGCCGCATTCAATTGCATGAGCCCGGGAACACAATTCTTATGTTTTATGCTGAAAATGGGATCTGCCTCACGACAGGTCTTATTAGTAGAAGTTTGAGGACATCAGAATGTGGAAATAAGTGTGCACAACCCAAGTCAAACCAGACCATGAAAAAATCAGATCTTTTAAGTCACAAGGCCATGTAACACTTTGAGCTGTGTGTCTCGGGGTGTTTTGTTTTCATTTCCTGATCTGAAAGGTGATGAATTGCTCCTGAGCTGAGGTGATCCAAGTTAGCGCGAGAGAAAAACTGTTTCTAAGCATGACAAGGGGCAATTAAACTGGGAAATTGGATTTTGGAATCATATTTCATTTCGAAGCAACATAACACGGCCCTAATGAGAAATCCGTGAATGGGAAATTTGGAATGTAAGAACCACAGTATTTAACCCCTGCGCCCCCATTTGTCAGTATCATTTGTTGATACTTCATGTTTCTCTTGCTCACACTGCAGAAACTGGAGACTTTCTAAATAGTGAAGGCTCAGGTCTCTTTCTACTCCAAAGCTCATGTAAGTCACCGTGACTTTCATGTTTATCGATGCAAGCACAAAAGCATGTCCTTTTATTGCTTGGTGGATTTTTTTTTTACCCTTTTCAGGCAATCACAGCTGCTTGCCCAATACAGAGGCTTCCTTCCCTGACAACAACTTCCTGCTTCACCTCAGTGCCCTCGGCGACATCGATCCAGGCCAGGTTAGCTGATGCCTGGGCCGCGGGGGGTTAAGGGTTAGAGTTCATGCACACAGAAGGCAGCGGTCATGCGCCCTGCCAAGCAGTCATGCGCCCTGCCAAGCCATTTAGAAGGCTTTTAATATTTTTTTAGGAAATACGGTTTTGCAATGTTTTAGGTTCCTAAATATATACATATTGAAAAAACAAATTCCCATTGTGGGACTTAAAGGCTTTCAGATTGTGAATCATAATAAGACATAAGTATTTCAATGTATTTTATTTTTCTCCATTCAATCTACAAATTGAACATTTAGCAAATTTGCCATTTTGTAACATGTTTATTTTCTTTCTTTTCTTCTTCTTTTGTCTTATCACTTTATAATTCTTCCTGGCAATTTTCATCTTGAACATTTAACACATATAACAAATAAATAAACTGTTTTGTCATAACAGCTTTCTTCTTGGAATCTAGGTGGAGGGTGGTGGAGGGTTACAATTCTGTAAATAATATATTTATTTATGTATATATTTATTTATTGAAAATGTGCTTTTATTGTTTAGTATGTTTAACTTTATTTTTTTACCAAAATACATTGACCATAATTTTTAGGCTTTCATTTCTACATTCTCATAATAAATGATTTTTTTTTTCAACAAAATGTAATTAATCATATAATCTTATATAATAAGATATAATATTATCTTGTATAATTTTAAATTTTAATTAACTCATTGATGGAAAAAATACAAATACTACTTAAACTATTCTCGTCTTTAATGTAATTTTTTTAATAAGACATTTACCCCCAAAATGTAAGCATTTTGATTCTTATACAAATAAAAATCCACCTACGTGTGTGTTGATTATTATATTTTTTTTTTGTGTGCTACGACAGCATGCCTCAAGTGAAAGTTTCCAATGTATTCACAATAATTTATCTCCATTTGAGAATTACTTATCTGTAACGCTTGTTCTACAATTATTTGTGGGGTCCTTTCCAGGAGATCTGCATCAGTTACTTGGACTGCTGTCAACGAGGCAGAAGCCGCCACAGCAGGCATAAAACTCTGAGGTGGGCGTCTCCCAATCTCTCCTTTCTGCTCATCATGAATCTCTCGAACGCGCTAATAAGCCACATGGATCGATGTGAAGCCCGACGGCTAATAATGGGCTGGTTCGTGGCAGATGTGCAGAGGGTTCAGTGGTCGCACTGATCTTAGCTTTTAGTTGATTGATCTATGCGGCAGGCACTTCAACCGTCAAATTTCATTTAGCATGTTTTTATTTTGCTTCTGTGCTGATTCTCTCAATTCACAATGTATTGTTATGTTTCCACCACTTTGCATTTTATGACACAATCTGTGTAGAATACTGAACCCCACACTGTTGAGGTGGAAAAAAAGAAATAAGAAGTGCAATTGACAAACCCTTTCCAGATTGAATAGGCAGCATTAGTACATAGCCAGTTGAGACCACTCACAACATTTTTTGTTGTCTTGAAGTACGGACTTTAGCATAGAATACAATGTTGTGAAATAGTATTCCCCCCTTTCTAATTTGTGTGACCTTTCCATATTTATGACACGCAATGGTTTCACTTCATCAAATCAATTTTAATATGACACAGATATTCCCTAAGGAAATAAAATAAATACAATTTCTAAATGATAATTTAATATACCAATAGAGCGGGAATTGAAACCGATCTGACTCTAATCTGAAAAGGTAAACCCCCATACATCTGTGTAAACTCTCAGTCGTACAGGAGTGGTCCATCGCTGAGAAGGTTTCTTCAGGCGTCATCTGTACTTCTTTGAAGGTGTCGGACGTTTCGCTTCTTATCCAAGAGGCTTCGTCAGCGAACTAAAATTTGCTGGTAGTTTTGGCCCTATATACAGGTAACATCCGAGTGACGACCGGGTTCCATTCCGACAGAACGATCGTAAGTCAAACGGTCATAAATCGAAAAGCATTCAAAATGGCTGACGCGAGGATCACGTGATCATAACAAATGACGACACGCTGGCATCTCCTATACGACAGCATAGTATACGATGTCAATCTGTTGTTTTTAAGCAACATTTTCTATTGAATACTATTATATACCAAAATGTTGACAGTTCATTTATAAATATAACAGTGTCATTTTAATCATTTTATAATTCGTATTATCGATCTTTATTACTGTGTCGGCGCACACGTTTTCTGCACTGCTTCCCACGCATGCGAGCTGTCAAAAAAAAAACAGCTGTCCAAAAATCGCTCTCCTTGCTAACAGAGAAGCCAGAAGAGGTAGGTCACCTGTCTCAAAGAGGCGGCGGCGCCGACCGTGAACCCGACGTGGTATTTGTGTCGCGGCGATCCCACCCGCTCCGCCTCGGCGTCGGTGGACACCCCTCCCCCCGATTGCTGTGCTGTCATGCTGGAGAAAATTGTCGTACACGTTTTGTTACGAAACAATTATTTTGTATCGTCATTTTGTGCAATGCTGCTCCGGCAAATAAACATCCTACTTGCTCGATATTGTCACGTTCGGATTGATAGCTGGGGGCAAGGCCACGCCTCCCCGCTTCCTTCTTTAGGACAGCGGGTACGAAAACGGGACGCTGTCAACTTGTATTTGTACTTTGTATTACCCTGGAATTTGTCTTCGGTGCTCGGTCCCATTAAAAAAAAAAAGTCTGGCGGTCATGGTCCCCCTGCTCTCAGGTTGGGGGGAGCGGAGGACTATTCCCTGAGGCTACACTGATTACTTCTGTTGTCCTGACTGATTACTTCTATTGTCCTGCCTGATTATGAGGTCTATGACTGGCCTGATTGCCCCATTTGCTGTGGTATCACCTCATCAGCATAACTAAGCCTATGTGGTCTAATAAGTCTGTTGTAAGAACGATCCAAATTAAACCTCTCCCCACCATGGCGATTTAGTGAACGATTTCACTGTTTTATGAAAATAGCTTCTTTTACTCCCTTTTCAAACCATGTATTTTCTTTCGCTAAGATTTTAACCTCTGTCGTCAAATGTGTGGTTTCTGGCTTTTAGGTGCATATGTACTGCAGATTGAGGCCCACTAGTATTATCCCTGCGATGTTGATAGTCTTTTTTTGAGAATTTGTTTAGTTTACCGAATGTATTGCTCTTTACAATTTTCATTCTTACAATATATTGAATGAACTACATGACTTTGTTTTTCATTTGGTAGCCTATCTTTTGGATGCACCAATTTTTGCTTTATAGTTTTTTGAAATAAGTAGGAATTTTGTGTTGCCAAAGGACTCGTAGTTGTTCAAAACCCCCTGAAATGTAAGGTAATGCTACTTCTCTCCTTTTAGTATCTTCAGAAGTTTTGGTTTCATTCCCTATTCTTTTCATTTGACATTTGTTAAAAGACCACTGAGGGTAACCACAGTTTGTGAGTGCTCTCCTGACATGTTTTGACTCCTTTTCTCTACCTCAGACGCTTGTTGGTATTAGTTTGGCCCTGTGTTGGAGGGTTCTGATAACTCCTAGTTTGTGTTGTAGAGGGTGGTTACATTCAAAAAGTAAGTATTGGTCAGTGTGTGTGGCCTTCCTAAAGACTTCTGTTTTTAGTGCGCTGTCTTCTTATAATTACTTTACAATCCAAAAAGGCTAGTTGATTCTCTTCAAAATCCTCGCAAGTAAACCAAATTCTCGTAACTCGAATGTTCATAAGTAGGGGAGTGTCTGTAATGACAGGTTGGGGAATGCTGACTTGTGTTTCACACGCACCATTGAATCAAGGAAAAGTTTTTAAAATCTCTCTCTGCCTTTCTTAGAGGGTGAGTTTTCGGGGTTGTGAGGTGGGCTCTTTTCTCTGGAGTTGAACTCCCAGAGGTGGTTAAAAAGGTTCTCAGTGGAAAAGCCTTGGGGGAGGATGAGATCCACCTGGAGCGTTTATGTCGAATTTAAATGAGCTGTGGTTGAGAAGAGTGAGAGTGTGAGTGAATGCCTGTCCAACATGTGCTGTTTTTGCCTTCAGGGAGAACTACATGTTTGTCTGCTCGTGTGCCAAGTGTCTCTCTCAGACGGATGAGCCGGACGTGACGTCAGAGGAGGAAGAAGAGGACGATGAAGACAACGCAGAGGCCGAAGGTGCAACGGGGGGTGAGGAGATGGAAGACGAGATGACGGATGTGTGATTTATTAAAAAAAAAAGACCTCATTGTCAGCCTTTTGACATGCAACCCCATCCATCACACGAGAGGCGCACAACAATAAACACAACTCTTCACAGTCGCTGTGAAGAAACCTTTCACCGTTTCCCCCCTTTTAATAACACATTAAAGCTCACAATCAAAATGGAGGCTCAGTGCAGCTAGCTGAACAGTACTGCCATTCTTTGCAAGAATCGACTCCTTACCTTGAGCAATTGATGTCAAATTATCAGTATGTGTATTTGTAATGTTTCATATTGATGCTAAAAAGACTGAGGCCCATACTATAAACGAAAAAATAACCCGTACTTACGACCACAACCGCCAGAACCCCCCCCCCCCCTTTTCTTTTCTTTTTTTTAATTCTACGCCTAGCGTAAGTCGGAATCCATTCAAAATGGCCGACGTGACGTTTACATGACAGGATAGTATACGATATCAATCTGTTGTTTTTTTAAGCAACATTTTCTCTTGAATACTATTATATACCAAACTGTTTACTGTTCATTTATAAATTGTATAACTTTTGATGTCATTTTTATCATTTTATATTTCATATTATCACTTCTTATTACTGTATAACTGTACCTGTAATGTATACAAAACTGTTTACTGTAAAGTTCATTTATAAATGTTATCATTTCCCTGCTCTCCCTGCTAACGGCCAGAAGAGGTCGCCCGACACACACGCTCGGACTCAGGCGCGCGCGCGCACACACACACACACACACACACACACACACACACACACACACACACACACACACACACACACACACACACACATACACACACATACCTACACACACATACCTACACACACATACCTACACACAAAATACACAAACACACACGCACACACACACACACACAAACATACACACACATACCTACACACAAAATACACAAACACACACACAGATTATATTATTTTAAACCACTGTATATTATATTAGATTAAACTACAGTAAATTAAATTAGATTAGTTTAACCTTCATTAGTCTCTCAATGGAGAAATCGATGAGAAGGTTTCTTCAGCCGTCATCTGTACAAAAGTGAAGGTTTCGGACGTTTCGCCTCCTATCCAAGAGGCTTCGTCAGCGAACTAAAGTCTGACTGGTCGTATCGGCCCCATTTATATATCCCTAATGTCCAGACCTGGTGGCGCCGGACACAGCTATGATAGGTCCCTACTCTCAGGTTGGGGGGGGCGCGGGACCCCCCCCTGTGGCCCTACTGATTGTTCCTACATTCCTGACTAACGATTGGCGTATTACACCCACTCCCCCCGGTATCACCTCATCAGCATAACGACCCTCATCAGCATTGCGAAAGTTGACTAACCTGTTTTGCTATTTCATACAATAGCCTGCTCAGGCAAAACAGGTTAGTCAACTTTCGCAATGCTGATGAGGGTCGTTATGCTGATGAGGTGATACCGGGGGGAGTGGGTGTAATACGCCAATCGTTAGTCAGGAATGTAGGAACAATCAGTAGGGCCACAGGGGGGGGTCCCGCGCCCCCCCCAACCTGAGAGTAGGGACCTATCATAGCTGTGTCCGGCGCCACCAGGTCTGGACATTAGGGATATATAAATGGGGCCGATACGACCAGTCAGACTTTAGTTCGCTGACGAAGCCTCTTGGATAGGAGGCGAAACGTCCGAAACCTTCACTTTTGTACAGATGACGGCTGAAGAAACCTTCTCATCGATGGACCACTCCTGTACGACTGAGAGCTTACACAGACGACTCAATGGAGAAATTCACAATTCACAGCAACAAAATTATTAAAGGAAGAGGAAAGGAAAAATATGTCCTCTTTCAAAAATAAAACAATTGTCTTAAAAACAACTGTATTACTGTACTGTCCATATATGTTAATGTTTCTTTCCAGCGGTAGAACACAACCCCCACATAACCGGGATGAAGCACATGAATTATCTTCATCAACATCCACATCATTTTTATTTACTAATTGTATCTAACACGTACGTTTACTTCCCTGCGATACCTTCTCGGGTCCTTGAAGTCTTGAAAGGCATTTCATCCATGAATTTAAGTCAACTGTATTTATAGAGCACTTTCAAACAGCCAACGCTGCACGCAACTATCACTTATAAGCAATAAATCAGTCACAAAGACAGTCAGAAGCACAAAGAAGTAAAACTAAAAGCAAGTCTGAGTCATTCTTAGTCAAATGCCAGAGTACAAGTGAGTTTTAAAAATGGCCAATGAGGGAGGGCATGTCTTCAATGCAGTGGTCAAGGTCTGAAAAAATGCTAACCCATGCATGATAAGTAACATTTTGAGATAAAAAAAATAATTAAAAATCAATGTGTTAGGTTCATTATTTTTAGTTATCATACATTTGCTTATTAAATAATTCACTGCCAGACGTGCAAAAATGTGTCTACTCAAGTGCCAGGGTTTTTGTCATTGTCACTTGAATTCCAGAATATTGAGTTTTAGGACTACATAAACACTCAATACAGCGTTAGAATCCTCAGCCTCTCTGTTTCATTATAAAAAAAGAGTTAATTCCTAAATTATATGGGTCTGGAGTTATATGAGCGTCAAATGGGGCAGCTGTACAAAATACTATAACAATACATAATATTGGTTTATATGACGCTTTAACAACAGCTGAAGCTGCAACAAAGCGCTAACATGTAAGAAAGGGAGAATGATGCCCCCTTGTGGAAAAGAAAAAGCATTGCCAGAGGCCACGGCCAGCGCTTTATAGTTTATCACACCACACTTTTTTAAGTCTGGATTGATTCAGACATAACACTACTGAAGGCCTAGCGAGGCCCTGTTATCAGAGCAGTTTTCGCATACTATGATTGGCCCTTGACTATCCAATCATACTTTACAAAAACTCTGACGTTGACCAACGCCTTCAAGAAGGCGTTGGTACCCCTTTTGGGTTGCCAACTCGAAATCTGATTGCTTAGAGCAACAGTTTGATCGACACATTTGATGTGACAGGGCCTGCAGAACTGATGATGAAGGTGTACAGGTCAATTTCTGACCCTGGTAACAAGTAATGGCTGACATGTTACTGGTTAAATGCTTGAATACGAAAACACACGTCTGGAAGCAGCGCAACAAGGGAAAAATAATGAAAGGAAACTGAAAGACAATTTCGAATTATTTAATAAGATTTCATGGACAAAATATAATTGGCGTGATTCATATTTTTTTAGGCCAGCAGAGAAGGGTTTGTAGGCCTTGATGGGCCACCGCTGCCTTACCGGTAATTTTCCAAGGATGGATTCTGTACAGTCTCCTTATCACATTGTCAGATTTTCAATGACACTGTGAGCATGATCATCAATCGGAGCGTAGTAACTTTTTCTGTTCATTCTTAAAAATGTGTCTACAGTTGACTTGTTTTCATGAAGCGTCAAGTCCAGTTGAGCAAAAAGTTGTGTGAATGTCATTTCATGATGTCACACTGATACATAAGAGACCTCGCGGCTATTTGGGCAAGGAGTCAACGGTGGCTGACTTTTCCAGAAGGTCACGTTACAAACGCCGTCTGACTCATGCGGACGAAATGAGGCGTCGGAAGGAAACACTTTGGCTATTCATCTATAATCTCCCGTCTCATCTCTCCAAGGACGTGCTCCACATCTTTGTCGTATGAGACAAAGAGACTTCCAAGACTGGGACCAATCGTGTGAAGAGTTTTTGTCCATTCTGAGCGACCACATGGTCCCGCTCATGCCTGTTAGCTAGTTGGCTCGGCTTGATTTGAATTTTGGCCGGCATTGAACAATTCAATCCATGAAAATGCATTTCAAAAAGGGTGCTGTCTATCGATGTTGAGGAATGTTAGTAAATCATTGAAATGGTGAATCTTTGTCAAGAAATAATATGCATCCACAATGATCAGAATTAGGTTTTACCATGAAGTGGATCGTTTCCAATGACCAGCTAACATCAACATTCAACAAAGGTTTACCAATTTAACAGGATGTAATGCCACAGTTATTTCTGGTTTTTAGTGAAAGAAAATGTTACACAAAAATCTTAACTTTTGCCAACGATGCTATTATTTTTTTTGTAAATGTTTTTTTTTTTCCCTAAAATTACAGGAAATTGGCTTTTTTTTTTAAATAGCATGTTGTTTGGTAGAACTTGATATTTTGAAGATAGTTTTTGTAATACAGTAAAGTCTCTTTATATCGATATTCTCGGGAGTCTGAAAAAAATATCGATATAACCAGACTATCGATATAACCGATCCCAGCGGCATGTAAATTTTCTCCCTGCGTTCATAGAAATAGTATCGTAATAAGCAGTACTATCGATATAACCGATATCGATATAACGAGACTTTACTGTAATTGCTGCAAGAGGTTTATTTATTGAATATTTTCATTTCTTTAAAATATTTTTGAGTTGATTTCATTTTAATATTTGACATGCAAATGTGCCATAATATTGTGTATTGGTTATGTCTTTTTGTTCAAATGTCATTCTTAAACACATTGTATAATTATTTGTCAGTGCCTTTCATCAAAAAAATTAAAGCATGTTGAACAATAGGATTATAAAGTACTTTTTGCAGTTTTTTTCTTTCCAGGTTGATTTTAAAAAATGCTCAACCATATATTGTGTTTACAGTATTTAAGGTCTGCATTTAAACTGCTAGCTAGCTTTCAGCAGATACTGTCTACCCCAATCCCATGATCAAGCCCATGAAACATCCCATGAGTGTTTCTTTTGCAAACTCCTTTATGAAGAATGAAGCATATGATCCTTTTGCTTCCTGTAAAGAAGAGTTCGGTTGCCCCCCTTCCCCTAATCACTCCGACCCCTCACCACCCCCAGGATAGTTTAGGACCAGCTTGGGAGGCCCCGATGCGCCGTGTTGCACCATCATTCAACGCCCTCCACCATTTTCACTGATTAGGCAAAAAGAAAAACCTCTGCTGGATCACGTCAATATGGGGCCGTTTCATTACATGGACACACATACACACAATCAAGCTCCTGTTTTAACTCTTCTCACAATTATACAATTTTGCTTTTATAAAATTCTATCTATTGGATATTGGATATATATATATATTGGATATACCTTTATTAGTCTCACAGTGGAGAAATTTACATTTCACAGCAGCAAAGTGATGAAAGGAATGAAAGTAGAAAAACAAAATACGTGAGCTGCTGGAAAGGCAGCCACTCTCGCAGCGTCGTCCTGAAGTCAAAAGAACAAAAAAAACTAAATAAATAATATGACAGCATAGAGACAATATGACAAAACAAAGACACAGAGAGACATTCATTCTTCAGGACTTGCTGTACCCTCTTTGTGATGACATGAAGCAGTTCTAGATGAAAGAGGAGAGGATCAAAGCGTCTTTCCAGGGACATCATGGTGGAATGTGCACGTCGACTACAAGCTAAATGTTGAAAGCAAACACGCAGCTGTAGCATCCATTGACGAAAAGAGATTGTCTCACATCTCCTGTTCCACATAAATCTGCTTCTGCTATCTATCTATCTATCTATCTATCTATCTATCTATCTATCTATCTATCTATCTATCTATCTATCTATCTATCTATCTATCTATCTATCTATCTATCTATCTATCTATCTATCTATCTGTCTGTCGCTATCTCTCTCTCTCTCTCTCTCTCTCTCTCTCTCTCTCTCTCTCTCTCTCTCTCTCTCTCTCTCTCTCCCTCCCTCCCTCCCTCCCTCCCTCCCTCTCTCTCTCTCTCTCTCTCTCTCTCTCTCTCTCTCTCTCTCTCTCTCTCTCTCTCTCTCTCTCTCTCTCTCTCTCTCTATTTCTATCCATCCACCCACCAGCTTGCTATCCATAGACGAACGTTTCACCTTACACACACTTTCTGGGAACCTATTAATTTCGTAAACTGAGGTATCATTGTATATGGTTAAAACAGCCATTACCGCTGAAATGGTCCCTACGAAAAGAGAAAATCCTTCTTTTTCCCCCTCCCCTCGTCACTGAGGATTGAGGGTGGGGTGATGGGTGGCGACCTCACACTAAATCAATTAGCGGCACTGGAGGCAATCGGAGGACCTCCTCTGAGAGGCCTCATTACCTGAAGTGAAGTGTGCTCCACCTTCTCTGTCCTTTTCATGGTGGAAATCCCAATGATTAGTGGGGGTAGGAAGACAAGTGGTGTTGCAAAAGGGTGGGAAGTCAGGTGGTCTGAAGTAATAAGATGAATTTGTGGTCGTTAAATTGAATGTCGCACCATGTGTTCTTAAGCAGGTGGCCATCATGGAAAGATTCAGGATTTTTAATAAAACTTCAATGGTGAGACGGTGTAACCCCGCAGTTTGACCTTTTTTTTTTTTGCTTGTTTTTTTGTAATTAATTTATGCAAGCTAATTTACTGAAAATAGTAGTTGATAGTGTTGATGTCTTTCATCTGTCCTTGAGATCCCTCATTTTGTGATCCTAGAATGTAGTAATAATAATAATAATAATAATAATAATAATAATACGTTACAATACATTACATTTTGAGCGCCTTTTAAAGCTTTCAAAGACACTTGACAGTCACATACATAGGTACTATAATAAATAAAATACAATCACAAATATAATACAATAAATAAAATACAGTAATAAATAGCAACAAGAGAGAGAGAGAGCTACACGGAAAATACAATTTTAAATAGGTGGGTTTTGAGATGGGACTTGAAGGTGGGAAGAGAATCGATGTTACGAATATTGGGAGGAAGTGAGTTCCAGAGTTTGGGGGCAGAGCAGCTGAAGGCTCTGTCACCCATCGTGCTGAGACGGGCAGGGGTGTGCACACAGAGGTGGAGGGAGGAAGAGGATGTGAAGAAGGTCAGATAGGTATGGGGGGCAAGGTTATGGATAGCTTTAAATGTATAAAGAATAATTTTAAAGTTGATTCGATATTTGACCGGGAGCCAGTGGAGCTCTTGGAGGACGGGGTAATGTGGTGAAAGGATGAGATTCTGGTGATGATCCGGGCTGAAGAATTCTGGACGAGTTAAAGTTTGTGGAGAAGTTTCTGAGGGACACCAAAGAGAAGTGAATTGCAATAGTCAATCTGGGACAAGACTGAACAAGGATAGTAGTGGTGTGAGGAGTGAGAGACGGGCAAAGACCATTGATATTGTGTAGGTCGAAGTCCGCAGATCGGGTGTACCTTCAATCGTGAAAGTGAAAGCTTCTAGTTTATTTTGATGCTAACCAACATTTATAGATGTGCGTTAATGTCTGTTTAAGTTCCCAGTCGTACAGGAGTGGTCCATCGATGAGAAGGTTTCTTCAGCCGTCATCTGTACTTCTTTGAAGGTGTCAGACGTTTCCTTATCCAAGATGTTTCTTCAGTGATATATATATATATATATATATATATATATATATATATATATATATATATATATATATATATATATATATATATATATATATATATACACAGTAAAGTCTCGTTATATCGATATTCAAGGGAGTCCGAAAAAATATCGATATAACCGGGACTATCGATATATCCGACCCTGTTTGCATGTAATTTTCTCCGTGCGTGCATAGAAATAGTATCGATATAACCGGGACTATCGATATATCCGATATCGATATAACGATACTTTACTGTGTGTGTATATATATACAGTAAAGTCTCGTTATATCGATATTCAAGGGAGGCCGAAAAAATATCGATATAACCGGGACTATCGATATATCCGACCCTGTTTGCATGTAATTTGCTCCGTGCGTGTATCGAAATAGTATCGATTGTTCCTATTGTCTTGGCCTGCTATTTATAACTGTATTTTATTTATTGTATGGCCAAATAAAAGGCACACATATGCACAACTTTGCTCAAAGTAATCAGAATAAAAGCTGGAACAAGAAATACTCCATTTGAGAAAAACAATAAAAGCAAGCATGTGCGTTAATGTCGCACAGTATTATTATTATTATTATTATTATTATTATTATTATTAGTAGTAGTAGTAGTAGTAGTAGTAGTAGTAGTAGTAATAATATGTTGTTATTTATTACTACTACTATTGTTATTGTCATTGTTGTTATGATTATTATTATGGAAATAATATGAAATATATTTTCCATATTGATTTTTGGTACAATTTGAGAATTATATCGTCATATCATGTGTAATCATATTATTGACATTTCACTTCGCTAGGTACTGTGGTAGATTGATGATCGTAAACATTGTTCAATGAATTTCTCTCCGGCAGTGTCAATGGAAACTCAATATTGTTCATCCCCATTGCGGCAAACACACACTGCACATCTGTGTCTCATTATATCAGACTCTCACGGATCATATTAAAACAGGGGAATTATGTCAATTATTGCCAGGCCGTATTAGTTATTATTTTAGTGATCTTCGGGTGTATTTCGTTTGGAGGTTTTATCCGCAGTTTGCAGGGCCGACTTGTTTATCAGCACGGTGACTGCAGCATCTGTCCCCCGTCCCCCAAGTCCGGGAGCGATATAATCCTCTTGCATTCCGAGCCATTCTTGAATCTTTAGCGCTGACTCCCCTGAGGATACGTGGGCCTCATTTTTACCACCGACCTGAGCGACCTCACAATGTGCAGGATGCATGGCTGGGCAGGCACACGCTTCATGTAGCATATAGCTCACATGACCTGGCAGGATCATCACAACAGAATGGATGTGTTTCTTCACCGAGAATGCTCAGAGTTTACATTTCGAGTAGAGGGGAGGAAAAAAAAGAAATGAATTGCAGTTGTTGATTTCCCTCTGGCCGTCATTCTGTGATAACTTAGCCAATTGCAGATAAGAATAAGAATAAGGAGATGAGATGAGCAACTCCAGCAGAATTTTGCCAAACAGGGTTAGAGGTCTGGGAAATCAATCAAGTTTCGATGTTTAAATTTGATGCATCAAATCATCCATTTGATTGCGAGCTGCGAAGAAAATATATCTTAACAAGATAGAAAATCATCAGGTCATCTTCAGTCTAATGAGTGCCCTATTCCATGCCTTTTATACAAAACAACACAATACAAAAATGCCGAAATTCGCCGGCTTTTGCGGTGTACCAAAGTTATCAATGTTAAACTAAACTAACACAATAATTAACTCATTCACTGCCATTCACAAATGTATTCGGGAATTGAAAATATGACATAGAGAGCCATTCTCAATTTAGTTCGGTTTGCTGCTAAAGCGCTGGCCAGGACCCACAGAATATTGCGTTTTAGGACTGCATAAACATTCAATGCAGCGTAAGAAACCTTAGGCTCTCTTCTTTCATCAGAAAAAAAAGTTGATTCCTAAATTATATGGATCTGGAGTTATATGAGCTTGAAATGAGAGAGGCTGTCCAAAATACAAAGCAACACATACATATTGGTTTGTATAGCGCTTTAACAACGGCTCAAGCTGGAACAAAGTGCTAACATGGAAAAAAAGGGAAATGCTGCCCCCTTGTGGAAGGAAAAAAACATTGCCAGAGTTCTGAGCAGCACTTTATCGGCACCCCCGCAAAAGAAAAAAAAAAAACGAACAAATTGTATTTTCAATTCCCAAATCAATTCATGAATGGAAGTGAATGATTAATATGTTTGCGATGTTAGAAGAAACCGCAGTACCCATAGAAAACCCATGTAGGCTCGCGGAGAACGTACAAACTCTACACATGAAGCACCTATCCAGTTGTTGTAAGTTAAGTGCCGGGTTTTCTTCGGGTAAGCCATTTTTATTTAAATGACATTCAAGGCAGGTTAATGGAACACCCTACATTGTCCCTAGCTGTGACTCTAAATGTAAATGGTTATTCGTGTAAGGGCAAGGACAAAAGGGTAACAATTGTGATTTAAAATCAATCGGTCTGATGAAACACTTTCATCTGTGGCAGTTTTCCCCCATGACAATTGACCTGCTACATTTGTCAGACTTGTTTGAATTCTCAACAGCTTAATAGGGTCAATTATCACTCAAGATAATGGCTATTACATAATGTCATATAATTAACATAAATCATCTTTGATTGCAGATCCACTTCATCAGCATGTGCACATTGGAAAGACCTCACAGGTGAAGGTCAACACAAAACAGGCAGGTCTCATTAAATATAGTGGAATTTAATTTGTTCTCACCAACAACCCGGTGTGCATTGAAACGCACCTGCTCCGGACAAAGATGAACTATCATTCGGAAGGTTTTAAGTCACCTTTGAACTTTTTTAACGCTTTTCACAAGTTGAGATAGAAGTTAACTCATTCACTGCCATTCACACATTTATTAAGGAATTGAAAATATGATGTAGACTGTACATCGTAGAGCATCATTTCCGATTTTTTTTTCATGCTCGGGTGCTGATAAAGCGCTGGCCATGGTCTCTGGTAATGTTTTTTCTTTTCCACAAGGAGGCAGCATTTGTATTGTTTCCATGTTAGTGCTTTGTTCCAGCTTCGGCTGTTGTTAAAGCGCTATATCAACCAATATGTGTATTGCATTGTATCTTGGACAGCCATCCTCATTTCAAGATTAGATAACTCCAGACCCATGAAATTTAGGAATTAGCTCTTTTTTTCCTGATGAAAGAAGAGATTCTAAGGTTTCTAACGCTGTATTGAATATTTATGTAGTCCTAAAACCCAATATTCTGTAGGTCCTGGAATTCAAGTGACAATGACAAAAACCCTGGCACTGGAGTGGAAGCATTTTTGCACATCTGGCAGTGAATGAGTTAAGCAATGTCAGAAATGATACCGCTTCATTGTCTTAGCCGAAAGGGACTCAAGTGAAAATCCAATGAAAACGCAAAAGAAACTCAAATGTCTCTCACTGTTGTGCCTAACCTGGGAAATTCTGTTGTATCGTCAGAAAAAAGACTTCCCAAATGAATAGTGCCACTCCACTTTGCATTCATTACAGGTTCTTGACTTGGAGCACCCTGACACACCGACTCAACATCGTTAGTGATTTTGATTTGCCCTCGTCTTGAACACACACACACACACACACACACACACACCAAGTAAGTCCCACACGCTTAATGGTTGTCATTATTCATTCCAACATAATTGGACACTCTCATGTGAGAAATGTTGACGTCATCTAACTATCTTTTAATTTGCTCTGAAATCTTCCTTTCAAGCGGGTCACTAGTAAATTAACACTGGAAGGAAAGTCACTTAGCAGTACGCCTCCTTGGTTGTGAGATTTCCCAGAAAGTTTTTGTCACTCAGAAAATACTGTTCTGATTAATTTTTTAGAAGTCAACGGATCTGGGATATTTCAGATGTCACTACAAAAAATAAGAGTAAAATACAATTATTTGATTGACAAATTATTTATTTATAAATTGTGCTTAAAGGACAACCAACGCCTCTGGACAAGTTGTGTCCATAATTTGTAAAATCACTTCAAATGACTTCTACTGAGCACAATTTACAAAGATTTCAACGCATATAGCTATATTTTACGTTTTAAGACTCGTGCTGAATATTCAGGAAGTCTTGTTTTCGACTTGGTGACGATTCCTGACGTGATGTCACGTCAGGAACGCCCCTAACTGAAAAAGTGACACACAATGAATTTTGGGTACTTTGTTTGTTCTGAAAACATCTTGTTGATCCATGCTGATGCCGAAATTCGAAGGAAAACACATAAATAATGCGATGGTGAATCGTTATGTGTTGCACCATGACTTCGAGACTACTATTTGATACTAGTTGACACAAATTCCCAGCAGACAAATCAGCCCATTTCCAACGGAGCTTCGGCACCATCTTGTGCATTTTTTGGGACGCTACATTGGAGTCCAGATGCCTCAAAATGATACGGAAGGACGTCTTTAATCGATTGCAAACATTTATGCTTTTCTTTTCAGAACTATTTGCATCATATTCATAACTGTATGAGTAACAAGAAAGCATCTTTTCCGAATCTGACGCTATTGTTTTGATTCTAGAGCAAGGCAAGACGTCCTGGCGTGACGTCACGAACAAGGGTGCTTCTGAAACTTGCCATTTCCAAGGTCATTTTGAAGTGGTTTTGGGACACTTTAAGTCATTTTTAGTGGTGTTTTTCATTTGACTAAAAATATCAGCCTGCGTGATCCTAAAAAACGTTTTTCAGATGTCAATTAGGAAACAAAAAATGGTGTCGGTTGTCCTCTAAAGTAGCATTTTTGAATCAACATTCCTCCATTCTGTTCGATGGCACTTGACGTGAAGTCTATCCAGCTGGCTTGAGGCACAATACGTGCACACATACCATATATAGTGGCGGACCATGAAGGCCAGCAAAGCCTTCTCTACTGGCCTAAAAATATCTGAATCACAGACTGATTAATTTGAATTTTGTCCATAAATTATGATTCATTAATTCCAAATTGTCTTTCAGCTTCATTTCGTTACTTTTCCTCTGTTGCGCTGCATATATTTGTGCGGTTTTGTAATGAAGCATTTAACCAATCAGATTTCAGCTATCATGTGTTACCAGGGTCAGAAATTTACCTGGACATCTTCACAATCAGTTATGCGAGCCCAGTCGCATCAAATGTGTCAATCAAAACCAGATTAGATTTTGAGTTGGAAACCCAAAAGGGGTACCAACGCCTTCCTGAAGGCGTCAGAGTTTTCGCAAACTGTCATTGGCTAGTCAAGGGCCAATCATAGTTTGTGAAAACTGCTTTTATCACTCGATTCAAGTGACAAGAGCATACATGGCCAGACCGAGCACACTGTATCAGTCCCAGGCTGCATAAGCAATAGCGGTTTTGTCAAGCCACAATGGCTGAAGGAGGAGAAGAAATGGATTTGGTTGGAGACTCTTCAAGAAAAGTCATCATTAGAAAAGGTCGGACCCGCGAAAATAGCAAATAATATCGCAATTTTATGAGGGTATTATTGATGCTTTGCCATTCTTTGCCGATAATCTTCTTTGTGGTGTGAAAGAGCGACTTCTGACCCCATATCATGAATCTACACAATGGTAAAAACAGTATTTCTTTCTTCGCAAGTTATTTCCAGGCTAACTGTACCCTCTAGTACAGTACAGGATGTGTAGTAAATCACACCACACTTTTCTTACGGTGGCAGCTGTAGATTGATTCAGACGTAGCACTACTGAAGGCAGAGGGGTAAAATGCACGACCCCAGCTCGACCTCATACTTGACGCTATCATTCCTTGAGGGAAGAATTGATGACGATTCCTGACAGCTACTTACATTTAGACATTTTCGAGGAAAATATCTCATTGATTTAAAATGAATGTCCCAACCCTAAGCACTAATTCATTGCAATGTTTAATTATCAAAATGGAATAAAAAAAATAATGAAGTCATTACTTGACAAATCCAATTCAGTATGGTCAAATATTTCTCGGCAAATTCATTGAACTGTAAGAAAGTCATCAGCGATTCTTAGCTGTATTAATACTAATTATTATAATAATGTACACACATTTGGGGAAAATACTCTACGTTGAAAGGCAAAGAGAAGAGGGACGTTCTACGGTGTTGATGTACGCTTCCATTATAAAGGGAAAACACATTGACAAGTGGCTTATTCATGAAAGCGAGGAGGGGATGACACCGGCAGCAGATTGCCTTATTTATAGTGCTGGCTTCACATTTTTTTTACATGACAGCCTGTGACGGGGACAACTGTGAGGAGCGCATATATGGCCACACTCGGTGATTGATCATTTATTGAAAGCTTTGTTCATTTACAGCTGAGCCAATGCAGCTGGGTGAGAAATTGATATGCCGCAGGTGTGGCGGCAATTGTGATGCTAAAACTGGTATGTTGATGCTAATTAGAAGTGCTGAATGCGAAGCGCTATTCAAGATGTCTACCTCCATACAATATACGAGTAAAAGAGTACTAGGCAAGTGTGAGTAACTGTTACTCTACATTGACGGCAGTGGTGGCCCATGCGTGTCACTCCAAGGCCTTCAGTAGTGCGATGTCAGAATCAATCCACAGCTGCCACTGTAAAAAAGTGTGGTGTTCCCCATTGTGGGACTATTAAAGGCTTTCTGATTCTGATTCGGACTACACCTCCTATACTGTACAAGAGGGTACAGTTAGCCAGGAAATAACTTGTGAAGAAAGAAATACTGTCATTAAACATGACAGCTAGATAGCGAGGCAGATAGATAGCCAATAGATAGCTAATATATAGCCAGCGAGATAGCCAGCTAACAGATAGCAAATGGCCAGCTAGCTAGGTAGCTAGCAAGATAACAAGTTAGCTAGGCAGCTCAATAGCCAGATAAATCAAAAGAAGTGAAGAGAGTAAAAAAGATATAACAATAAAGTCATTGGCGTGCTATAAAAGCTTATATGGTAGGCATCAAAATAAAAGTATTGCAATTCTTGATGTTTTCATTGTTTTAATTTCTGTCAGGCATTAAAACAACAATAACATCCAAATCGGCTGAACTCTTATTTTGAAATCCTGACTCGTCTTCTTAATTACTCTGACTGAATTTTTTTTAAACGTGACTATCTTCTTTTCCTTTCGGCTTAAATGTGACAATCAAACATACTAAATATGGCTTTTTTAGCATTTCAAGTATAATACATGACTTTGAAATGAGGGCGGCTGTCCAAAATACAATACATATTGGTTTCGATAGCGTTTTAACAACAGCTGAAGCTGGATGAAAGCGCTAACATGGAAAAAAATATAGGATTCCCCCTTGTAGAAAAGTAAAAACACTGCCAGAGACCATGGCCAGCGCTTCATTGGCACCCAAGCATGAAAAAACAAATTCGGGAATGGAACTCTATGCCACATTTTCAATTCCCGAATAAATTTGTGAATGACTGACGTAATCTCGCCTTCAGTAAAAAGTACAACATATAACCAATAAAATGAAATATATCCCGGGTATATTTTGTAAATAATATGGCCAATCTTAAAGGGCAACCGACGTCACTTTTTTGTTTTTTAACTGACATCAGAAAAACGTTTTATAGCATCTAACATACCCAAAACACGCAGTATGATATTTTTATTCAAATGCAAAACACAAATAAAAATGACTTAAAGTGTCCAAAATCCGCAAAAAATGGAGCTGCGAATTGGACATTTTCAGAAAGTCCCGCCCCCAGTTCGTGACGTCACGCCAAGACCTCTTGCATTGCTGGAGAATAAAAACAATGGCTTCAGATTCGGAGAATATGCTTTCTTGTTACACATCCAGTTATGAATATGATTCAAATAGTTCTGAAGAGGAAAGCATACATGTTTGCAATTGATTAAAGAATTTATTCCGTGTCATTTTGAGGCAAACGGGTGGGGGGGAATGTCTCACCCAAAAAGAGGCAACAAAATGGCCACCGATCTGTGAGGAATGAATCAGCCCGTTTCCACAGGCTGATAAATGATTTCCATGGAGCTTGGACTCCCTCTGCTGGCGGCTTTTGGATGTAACACACGGTTTAAAAAAAAACAGTACAGCAAAATACATTGACGTGATGGAAATACGCTACAATGCGTCTTTTTTACGTCAGGAGACGGTCCTTTTCTGACGTCACGTGAGGACTCGTCACCAACTCAAAAACAAGACTTCCGGAATATTCAGTGCGAGTCTTAAAACGTAAAATATAGCTATATGCGGTGGAATCTTATTAAAATACGCCCAGTAGAAGTCATTTGAAGTCATTTTACAAAATATGGACACAACTTGTCCGGAGACGTCGGTTGTCCTTTAATGGGTTTCAACTTCACGGCCCTGCGAGGAATAAGACGGCAACCCAGCTGTTGACTTAACAATCAGACTGGCTAACATCAGTCGCTCCTTCCTGCAACCTTTGAGCTTCTTGTTATTTTTCCTTCCAGTTCAACTAATTGTTTTTGTCCCCCAGGGAGGGAGAGAACATGTATTAGCAGTATGGAAACCTCGTCGAGAAATTGCTTGCAAGTTCAGGGTTCAGGACAAAGCCGCGCAGCCACAATGAAACTCATTTCTCTTCGTCGCCGCGGCAACGCATAATAAAAAGCGCACGTTTCACCTGTGACCCTCTCCTTCCTCTCATTTTAGTGACCCTTCATCGCCCACTACTCCTCGTTTGGGAATTAAAAACATGGACGTTTTAATCAGTGCTGTCATGCTGTAACATTTCATCCAAGCGCATGTTTATTTTCATGCAAATGGAGGAGCTAATTTATGCTAGTGTGCAGAAACTGCAGATATCCTCTTTCAGGAAACAGATGTCCACATGTACATGGTTGGATACTCCTAAAATCAAAGCAAATCATGACTTTATCCTCAAAAAACAATCACAGGATGCCAAGTGCATGCGACAAAAGGTACTACAACTCATAACCCAAGGCAACTCTCGACAATTCCATGTTAATATGTTTCCTTTTTCTTTCACATGGAACAAACGTGTTATTTCCTGATGATGAGGTGATGGTCAGCGGTGCCTACAGTTGCCTACACACCCCTGATCAATTGCAAAAAATGATCAGGTTTCTTTGCATTCATTGCAACTCAAAAAAGCAGTACACCTTTTCGCCTTCTAAGCAAGGACTGGTCACCAGCCACTCACAGGGCACACAGAGATGTAGTTACACCCATAACTATGAAAGATTTCAAGTTCTAAATGAATCAAATGCAGAGTATTCAGATTACTAAAAATACCACATCATAAAAGGCAGTGGCGGGCCGTGGATTTCATCATTCGGCCTTCAGTAGTGCTATGTCAAAATCAATCCAGACTGAAAAAAGTGGAGTGTGATTTACTATAAGTGCACTAAAGGGTGCCATTATCCAGGAAATAACTGACCGACTTTTCTTAATGATGTCCATTTTTTCATGAAAAGTCCGTCTTGAAAATGGCTTTAACAGTAAATCTCCAACCAAATGCATTTCTTCTCCTCCTTCAGCCATTGTGGGTTGACAAAACTGCTATTAAATCAACATAATATATTTACTCGCTATATATCGCTAGATACAGTGTGCTAACTCTGGCCAGTATGCACTCATCACTTGCGACGAGTGGAACTATGATTGGCTAGCCGCAAGGTCCTACATGTTTTCCAAGTCTCCCTGTTGCAATGCACCTGAGGATGTGTTGCAACAGGTGTGTTGCAACAGGGAGACTTGGAAAACATAGGACGGCGGCCGTCAAGGACCGGAGTTTGAGACCCTTGATTTGATTGGCAAGTCTCTAGCGGCGGCCCGCCGCTAAAGACTTGCCAATCATGTGACTAGTCAATCATAGGTTGCGAAAACTCTGAGATTTGCAGCACCTTCCAGAAGGCATTGAATTGCCAACTCGAAATCTGATTGGTTAAAGCAACAAAGTCATTGACACCACATTTAATACGATAAGGCCTGCAGAACTGATTGTGAAGGCATCCACGAAAACACACGTCTAGAAGCAGTGCAACAGTGGAAAAGTAATGAAAGGAAGCTGAAAGAGAATTATTTCACAAGAATTCATGGACAAAATAGAATTAACATCAGTCTGTGATTCAGATATTTTTAGGCTAGCAGAGAAGGCTTCACAGCCCTTGACAGTCCGCCACTTATAAAAGGCAATAAAATCCATTTGATGAAAATCTCTGACATTCACACGATACCTCTAATGGCACTTAAGGACGGAATATGTTTTTTTCTTTTGAGATGAGCAGTACATGGAGTAGGACACAAATGCACGACTAAGCGGCAATAAGACAAAAGCAAACAGAGGCAACATAATTCACAAGATTGAGGCAAAAAGATGAGGTCAATAATCAAAACGCACCAGTATGGATGTCAACATTGTTGACTAGTTACAACAGTCCTCGCGCAATGTCTTCTCACACTGAACATTTGCCCCTCTGTGGTCTTAGCTTGTAGGATTTTTTTTTGTGGGGGGCACTCTTATAGATGGCAGTATATGGGATGACATGCTTGTATCTCCTCTGAAGGAACGTATGTGTAACTTTGGCAACAAGAGCTGAGAAGAAAAAAAAGCTGCTTGCATACCTAAGAGAGCTGTGAAATTCAGACTTGACTTGCCTTTCTAACTGCTTTTCCTTGCGTTCCGTGATAACCCATGTTGTCCAAAACAGGTTGAAGAACCGCATATCCGCATAATATTCGCGGTGCGTTGGCTGCACAACATCTGTAAGAAGGAAAACGTAAACCATTCACCGTCTGGTAAAACACTTGCTGTCAATTCTGGCACAGTCGGGGGATGACTTTATCCCGCAAAATTGAACACAAGTCAAAGGAGCATGTTCTCGCCAGAAAAATAAATGCCCCGTGTAGTATTTGGAGCAAAATGTGGCATGTTTGTGTTTGAGGTGTATGTAGCACAGAGAGCAAGATAATTAGCATCCATGAGTGCTGATTTTTGGGTTAGCCAAATTGGCTCAGTGTAAAATTAATTGATGTGTGTGTTTTAATGACAGTATATGAATGAATATGACTACGCTTACATTTGTAACCGCTGCCTGAAGGGAAAGGGGAGATGTTTATTTGTTCAAACAAACAATGCAATCATTAGATAATTCCTACATAGTGGGAAATCATAGGTTCCAGATTTCTGTTTTGAGCAATCAGTAAAACACTAACTGAAGGAGACAGTAGTTATCAGTGGCAGGCCATGCATGTCACTCCGAGGCCTTCAGTAGTGCTACTTCCGAATCAATCAGCTGCGAGTGTGGTGTGAAATTACTACACGTCCACTAGAGGATGTCGTTGGTCAGGAAATAACTTGACTTGGGGAAATTTAAGATATATTGTCATTAAACTTTTTTTTTTTTTTTTTACTATAAATGTGATAACCTCATAAAATTGCAAAATTATTTGTTATTTTAGTGAGCTTCGAAGCTGTCCAACCTTTCTTAATGATGTCGATCGATTTTTGAAAAGTCCGTCTTGAAAATAGCTTTAACAGTAAATCTCCAACCAAATCAATTTCTTCTCCTCCGTCAGCCATTGTGGGCTGACAAAACCGCTATTAAATCAACAAAAAAATGCTCCCTACAGATACAGTATGCTAGCTTTGGCCAGTATGCTGATATCACTAGCGGCTAGTGATACTATGTGACTAGCCAATCATAATTTGCGAAAACTCTGACGTTGACCAGTGCCTTCGAGCATGCCTTGGGGTGCCAACTCGAACTCTGATTGGTTAAAGCAAGTTTTATCAACATTTTTATGCTCAGGGCCTGCAGAACTAATTTGGGAAGGCGTCCTGGTAGATTACTGACCCTGGTAACATGGCTGAAATGTGATTGGTCAAATGCTTCAATACGAAAACACATCTGGAAGCAGCAAAACAGGGGAAAAGTAATGAAAGACAATTTGGAATTATTTAATAAGATTTCATTGATACGTCTGTGTAAGCTTTCAGTCAAACAGGAGTGGTCCATCGATGAAAAGGTTTCTCCCCACTTTTTTGGCAGGCCATAGATACATGGCGTGGCCTCTCCCGGGTATAATCTAAAATACATCTGTTTGTCTATATGTTTTCCTTTCTCTAACTTTGGAGACAGTCTATCATTTCTTTCTTGTATCTATTGGAAGGGTCCCTATTTAGTTGCCCATAAGTGTTAGAATCTCTGATTAACCTATTTATTTTGTCTTCATAATCCAATGTGTTGAGAAGCACTGCACACCTACCATTGTCTGCTGGCAAAATAGTAATATTCTTATCTTTTTGTAGAGTAGTTAACACCTTTCTCTCCTCTAATGTTATGTTGGACGGAGGTGGTTTGGCACTACTAAGAATGGCTGATATTTTAATGCGTAGATCATCTGAAAGAATGAAAATTGTAAAGAGCAATACCTTGGGAAGACTAAACAAATTCTTAATGTGCAGATGACAGCTGAAGAAACCATCGAAGAATTCATTGACAAAATATAATTCACATTTGTATGTGATTCAGATATGTTTAGGCCAGCAAAGAAGGCCTTGCAGGCCCTGATGGCCCACCACTGATAGTTATTTATAAATGTGCTCCACAAGTTAAAAATGATGGTTTGAAAGAAAAGCAAGAATAGAACCTTTCCAGGTGTGTCGTCACCACTTTTCCACCATTAATTTTGACACACAGTTATCATGCCACAACTAAGACACTTAGAAATTGTGAATCTTGAGGTGAGTGTCTGAGTATTTTGGTTAAATGGACAGCAACGACAAAGCCACTTGACCTCCCCGCGAGCTGACGCTGTGACAGATCGATGACTACAATTACGAATCTCTCATGAATGTTGTGTCCGGATAGCAATGAAGGAAATGAAATCAATGGCTGCTTCACCTCAAGCCAAAAAAAAGTGGGAGCTTTCCTTACCGTATCCATATAGGGATGCGAGGGGATCTGGCAGCTATCATCAGTGCATTAGCTGTGGCTCAGCACACCGATCCCTGCCAGCAACTCAGATGGAGTCTGCATTTTTCATTTGGGGGGGCTTTAGTACGCCGAGTGGGGAAGAGGGGGTCTTCATCTAGCCCTGTGAACCTTCACATGGAGAAACAATCTCTGATTACGTGGCCAACACCTGAACAAACTATATGTAACCAGGCAGGCCAGGACAGTACACACATGAGGTTGTACTGAAATTGACTTTTGTAAACTCAGGTACACCTAAAGATGGGAATTGATGAGAATCTAGCCATACTGATAACTTTTATTGGTCGCAACACTTCTTTATTTCCTTATCATTTCTAAATGGCTGTGAGTAGGAAATAATACAAATGGAAAAAAGTGTGTTTATATGGTACCAGACTATCATTTAACCTTCAATATATTGGTAGTACACTTCCGCAATACCCTAAATCAGTGGTTCTTAATCTTGTTGGAGGCACCGAACCCCACCAGTTTCATATGCTCATTCACCGAACCCTTCTTTCAATGACTGTGCCCACTTACTGCAGACTAGACTAAGGGGTGGACCTGTGCAGCAGAGGATCCACCGAACCCCTGAGACCGACTCACCGAACCACTCGGGTTCGATTAAACCCAGTTTAAGAACCACTGCCCTAAATGTTTACATGAATATTTTCATTTCAATCTCATGTTGATCTAAACTGCATATGCTGCAAATTTCAGGGGGAGTGTTAAATAGTAGAAGATCCCTAGTGTGCGGAGTTGCTCTTCAATGACTCATAAAACACAATTTCAAAGCCATTCTTCCCACTTTTAAACGTAAGTCTATCCCTCCAGAGATGCTAAAGCACTGTTCTACATATTGTCATTGCAAGATACTGAGCTAGAAAATATGGTTGAGGTGCAGGGTCATTACAGACGCAGTCCAAGTAAGCAAAAAGAGAACTTCAATAACAAACCAACATTGAGCGAGAGAGAGGTGATCTCTTGCAAATTTCCGGTGTTTTTTGTTTTTATTTTTCTGGACATCAGTGGCCTTCAGAAATACGTTTGTTACTCTTGTCATTTGTATGCATTTCACCAAACTTGAAGTCATTCACTCACAGATGTTATGCAAAAATGTGTTCACTCCAGTGCCAGGGTTTTTGTCATTTTCACTGCCGGACCCACAGAATATTGACTTTTAGGACGACATAAGCATTCATTACAGTGTTAGGAACCGTAGTCTCGCTTCTTTCATCGGAAAAAATGGGTAAATTCCCAAGTCATATGGGTCTGGAGGTATCTAAGCTTGAAATGAGGGCAGCTGTACAAAATACAACACAATACACATTGATTGTATATAGCACCTTAACAACAGCTGAAGCTGCAATAAAGCGCTAACACGGAAAAAAGGGAAATGCTGCCCCCATGTGGAAGGGAAAAACATTGTCAGAGGTCCGACCAGCGCTTTATCGGCACCCCTGGCTATATAAAACAAGAACCGAACAAATTCGGGAATGGCGCATGTGTTAATTATCGGTCTTCTAATAGCTCTTTTATGCTAGGCATGGTTCACATCAGACAATGCGTTTTGAAAACAGCAAAATACAAACTAGGATGTTTTTTTTTTTTTTTTTTTTTTTGTTTCCAAGGCTGGGCAGCTTTACCCAACACCTTCAATCTTTTCTCATTGGTTGGACTCCAGGTTGGTGACTTCTGGCTCCAATTTGCTCATTAGTCTAAGGGTTCACATACTTTTTCCAACCTGCACTGTGAATGTTTACCTGGTGTTCAAAAAAGACCGTCTAATTGTTTGCGTAAGTAAGGCATGAGTGGCATCAAAGATAACACCATCAGGGAAAGAACGTTCTATAGAAGCCTTCGCTGTCTTGACCACACAGCTGGATCATCCTTTTGGACCCGTCCATACACACGTGCAGTCAGGCACACACACTCAAAGTCTGGCTGCATCAACATAGTGACCCTTTGTTATCTGCTACTGGCCAGCTTTGTTTGCATGGAATCATCTGGAAACTCCATTTTGTGCTTGCCTGTTTGGGAGAGACGCTCTAAAAGGGGGTCGGTCAACAAGCTCCAAACGCCTATCCGGGCTTACCTGACGAAAAGGGTTTCTGAAGCATAAAATGAACAGATGGTGCGAAACTGTAATTCTTAACACAAGTGGGGGAGTGGGAAAAAAATCAATTACTGTCTGTTTCAAAAAAGCGAGCAGCTCTGCAAATGGAGCAGGGACTCTCTGGTGGTCAGTAGAGTGACCAGGGACTGATTTCCCTTTCCATGTGGTCTAAGGGTATGTGCAGTGGCAACAAATTATTTTCAAGATACTATTCATCATCTGTTTCGACATCCAGAACTGTTTCTAAGTGTTTTCAAAACCACTCTACTCATCACTCAATTGCACCTAATTCCAATCTTACATTGTCGAGTGCTAGTTGAGCTGGACATGACTTGGTTTTGTACTCCAGAATCAGAATTATCTTTTATGGTCAAGTATGTAGAACACAGAAGGAATTTGTCCCTGGCAGTATAAGCTCGATGAGTATTGAAATACCAAGCAAACAACATAAACAAGACATATAAGCCTCAAAATATGTAAGATAAAGGTTCATTCGTAACACCCAACTTCAAATTAGTAATGTATAAAACTGAAAAAAAAAGAGTACAATTTGTTGATTAATTGACGAGTGCAAATGAATTTGAATTAGGTATGTTTTGGCCAATGCATCTGGCGAATCACCAGGTGGAGGGGAATGTGTCGCATTTTAATTCTTCCACAAATTGACTTGATTCACAAGAGGTTTGATTCGCATGTTTGTTTTGGCCAAGCTTTTATGCCGGATGCCCTTCCTGAGACAACCCTCTGTATTTATCCGGGCTTGGGACAGGCACAGTAAGACAGTGTATATTATTATGTGTTATTGTTATCATAATCACATCACACATTATATAATGTAATTATATAATGTAATTATGATAACATTACTGTATATAATGTTACAAAACACTATTTTTTCAATCTGATTTTTTTGGGGACAATACTGACTTTATAAACAGTATCATGACTTTTATTTAAATTGCCAACTTCCTAATAGTATTGTGACAATTATTGGATTGGATTAGCCTTTATTAGTCTCGCAGTTGAGACACAGCAGCAAAGTTATGAAAGGAAGAGGAAAGGAATAAGTAGAAAAATAAAATTAAGGAGCTGCTGTCATGGCAGCCACTCTCACGGTGCCATATTGAAGTCAAAACAACAACAAAAAAACTAAATAACAAATCATGTGGCACAACACAAAAGACACAGTCATTTGTGTTGTGCCACATGATTTGTTATTTCTGTACCCTCTTTGTTGCATGAATCAGTTCTAGATGAAAGAGGATAGGATCAAAGCTTTATTTTCACCAGTGGATTAAGGACATCATGGCGGAATGTGCACGTCTGCTACAAGCTAAAGTAACCACAAAGCTGTAGCATCCATTGACGAAAAGAGATTGTCTCACATTTCCTGTCCAACGTAAATCCGCTTCAATTCCAAGCCGCGACAGTTCCACATATGCATCGGATCATGAGGCTCATTTCATGATATCATATTTTGACACTTAGATATTGTTACAATAAAACATATCCCTCAAAACTATGATTATGTGTGCAACAATGTCCACATGCAGAGAACAGTTCTGTTGACAACCGAGCTAAACTGTCTCCTAGCATACAATGCTGTTTAATAGTGAATATGTGTTACTTCAGGGGAAGTAATTCCCCCAAAAATCTTTACAATATTACCACCATTCATGGATGAGATGGTTTCTTCAGCCGTCATCTGTACAAATTTGAAGGTTTCGGATGTTTCGCCTCCTATCCAAGAGGCTTCGTCAGCGAACTAAATCTTTAGTAGTGGTTTTGAAAACACTTAGAAACTTCTGGATGTCTAGACGGATGATGTAGTATCTTGAAAATGCATTCGTTGCCACTGCACATACCCTTGGACCACATGGAAAGCAAACTAAATCTTTAGTTCGCTGACGAAGCCTCTTGGATCGGAGGCGAAACGTCCGAAACCTTCAAATTTGTACAGATGACGGCTGAAGAAACCTTCTCATCGATGGACCACTCCTGTACGACTGAGAGCTTACACAGACGTACCACCATTCATGGTTATCCTGTTTTCTAAAGCTGAACCCAAAAAAACTGTGATGCCATTTTCAGTAAACAGCAACTTGCAAAATGGCTGCTCTGTGAGATGGACAAAATCAAGTATATTTTACTGATAAACATATTTCACTATTAATCACAATGCCATGTTTAGACCGGTGAAGTAGCAAAGAAAGTTTTAGGTCTGACTTTAAATAGAAGTTCTTGCCACTAATTAATACCATCACATTATCCAGGTGTTTCCTGCCATCTTTAATATCAAATAAGCTCAATAGTCAACATACATCACAGATGAAATTAGTTTCCGCTCTCAACCACAGTGCAACATACAGCGCATTGAAATACTGAAAAGGTTGCTGAAAAAAAAATCTGGCAGTTAATTACAGAGTATGGATTCAAAATTTAAATTATCCTGAATACTGAACTGTAAATATGCGTAAAACTGCACACCAACAGGGTAAACTAATTTTATTGCGTGTTTATGTGTTTTCGCCATGCTGTGTACGATACAATGAAAAAATGTGGCCGACTAGCAAGCAACAAGCTGTGTTTTATGTCAGCCAGGTACTATTTTTAGCATCCGATACTTGTCTTGTTTTTGCCAGCAGCAATGGAAGTCACAAATTCACCGAATATATATATATATTTTTTTTCTGTGAACCTAAACTAGCAAATGAAACTATCCAGCCATCCATTTTCCGTACCGCTTATTCCTCAGTATGGTCGCGGGGGGTGCCGTAGCCTATTCCAGCTGTCTTCGGGCACGAGGCGGGGGACACCCTGAATTGGTTGCCAGCCAATCGCAGGGCACACAAAGACAAACAACAGTCACTGTCACACTCACACCTATGGACAATTTCTTCAAAATTATGTACTTTCAGTATTTACCGCATAAACAAAAATACAGAAGGACATTATTTTTGAAAATGTGTTTGCATTTATCAACATGGAAGTGTGCATGGCCAGTTTGGGCTACTCAGTACCTCCATCTATCTATATTTGACCTCGGAAGAGATCCAACGAAAAGAAGATGGCCCGCATATCATTGTATATGACCAATTAGAGGTGAACTGTCAGCATGAATTTAGAATCTAAGGCTTCAAAACTGTATCGGGAACCTTGGTTAGAATAGGTTGGCCCAAATCTGCCTCTTCTGAGGTGCCCACTACAGCTCAGTTTTGTGTGTGTGCGTGTGTGTGTGTGTGTGTGTTTAATTTTCTCTCCGACTTCATGTTAGACCATGACTCATCGACCGCACATATATGAAAGAATTGCACCAAATTAATTTATTCAGCCTAACCTTGTGTTTCCTTTGAAAAACAAACCATCACCTCTTTGGCACGGACACACGTTTATCAAGTTTAGCACCTTGACGTGCTGATGAAGGACTAGAGAAGTCAGGTTTAAAGCTACAAAACCAATGTCTCTCTGTGTCTTTGTTTTGTCATATTGTCTCTATGCTGTCATATTATTTGTTATTTAGTTTTTTTTTTGTTGTTCTTTTGACTTCAAGACGGCGCCGCGAGAGTGGCTGCCTTTCCAGCAGCTCATGTATTTCGTTTTTCTACTTTCATTCCTTTGATCACTTTGCTGCTGTGAAATGTAAATTTCTCCACTGTGAGACTAATGAAGGCATATCCAATCCAATCCAATCCAATCCAATCCAAACAGATAGTCAGTTTGACATAGCAACACTACGTGACGTCTTTTTTTTTTGTTAATCAGTAATTGATTATAGTTAAATTGACAGGAAATAAGAATTCAAGAAACGTCTGTGTAGGGTCTCGGTCGTACAGGAGTGGTCCATAGATGAAAAGGTTTCTTCAGCCGTCATCTGTACTTCTTTGAACGTTTCGGACATTTCACGCCTCATCCGAAGAGCTTCATCAGCGAGCTAAAGTTGTGCTGGTAATGTGCTTACAACAGACTTCTTAGGTTGTTACCACGTAGGCTTAGTTATGCTGATAAGATGATACCAGGGCTAATGGGGCAATCGGAGCCAGGCATAGACCTATAGAGGTAATCAGATTAGCTTCAAGGAGTAGTCTCCTGCTCCCCCAACCTGGAGTTTTCAGAGCAGAAGTCTGGCACTGCCACATTTGTCCATTAGGGATATATATAGGGACAGGGTTACCAGCACAACTTTAGTTCGCTGACAAAGCTCTTCAAATGAGGAGCGAAACTGACACCTTCAAAGAAGTATAGATGACGGCTGAAAAAACCTTTTCATTGAATGGAAAGAAAACATCACCATTGCAAATCCTTTACGAACCGTACACTGTACAACCGTGCGTCAACACAGAGCGCCGATGTAGATGTGGAACGGCCGCGGCTTGGAATTGAAGTGGATTTACATGGGGCAGGGGATGTGAGACAATTTATTTTCATCAATGGATGCTACAGCTTCGTGTTTGCTTTCAACATTTAGCTTGTAGTAGACGTGCACATTTCAGCATGACGTCCCTGATCCACTGGTCAAAAGGACGCTTTGATCCTCTCGTCTTTCATCTAGAACTACATGTAACAAAGAGGGTGCAGAAAGTGCTTAAGATTGAAAACTATGTCTTTTGTGTTGTGTCACATTATTTGTTATTTTGTTTTTTGTTGTTGTTTTGACTTCAAGATGGCACCACAAGAGTGGCTGCCTTTACAGCAGGTCATGTATTTTGTTTTTCTACTTCTTCCTTTCCTTTCATCACTTTGCTGTTGTGAAATATAAATTTCTCCAGTGTGAGACTAACAAAATAATTTAATCAAATCTACACATTTAAGAATAGACATTAGAAATACTGTATATGTACTTTTTTTGGAAATCATCCAGTTCCAGTTTATTGGAAAACATCGCAGCCAATTCTCTCTCCCTCTCTCTCTCTTTTCATCTCTCTCTCTCTCTCTCTCTCTCTCTCTCTCTCTCTCTCTCTCTCTCTCTCACACATGCCTCTCTCCCCCTTTCCCTCTCCCACTCTGCTCTCTTTCTTTCTCTCACTTTATCTCTCTCCCCTCCCTCTTTCTCTCACTTTATCTCTCTCTCTTCCACTTTCTGTCATCTACATCACTCTCTCTCTCTGTCTCTCTCTCTCTCACACACACACACACACACACACACACACACACACACACACACACACACACACACACACACACGCACACACACGTGCGCTCTCTCTCTCTCTCTCTCTCTCTCTCTCTCTCTCTCTCTCTCTCTCTCTCTCTCTCTTTCTTTATCTCCCTCCCTCTCTCTTTCCCCCTCTCTCCTCTCCCCATATCCCCCCCTCTCGCTATAAAAGGGAAGACTTTTCAAGACAACTCTTCTACTGAATGTCATCGGACTGTGAAGCTGGTGTAGCTAACACGTTTGTGGCCAGTGGACATTTTGATCATCTTTTCATCCTCTTCAGCGAGACTCGTGCGATTGCAGCTGTCCTATTCCCACTTTCCTTTCCACTCCCACTCTCACTCACTCACACACACGCGCGCTGTGAGCGAGAAGGCACGCAGTGGAACTTCCACTCATCCTTCACACGGGCGGTTTGAAATGCGCAACCAACAGTCATTATTTGGGGTCGACTGAAGGGACTCTACCACCTTAAAAGGCGACCGAACGACGAGTTCAAGGCTTTTGGGAGATTGCGTGTCATTCTTCTAGCAGCAATCATTAGATTCATAATAATGTGCGTGTGTGGATCCCTACATCTCTTCGACTAACTGCCAGTTTCAAGGTGAAAGGTCCTCAAGCGTTTATTATTCCAAAGGGGGGAAAGATCGTCATTTGGCGCAGAAAGATGCACCTGTGGGGACTTTATCTTCTCCATCTCACAACTTCTGGTAAGTGGATTGAATAACTAAAATGACTTTAATTTAGCCGAACACTGAAAAATTACATACCAAATATATCCTATGTATTTCCTTTAATCAATTGTATTTTTTTGTTGTATTCATTTTTATTATGACTTATATTTTTCATTTCCTGCTTGTACGTTTTATTCTAAACTGCTGTATTATGAATTACATCTGCTTTGATTAACTCCCAGTTTTATTATGATCACAATGCTAATTATTTATGCTGTGCTGAATTGTTTATTCCGATAAAGAATCCCCATGCAGTATTAAAGTGACACCTGCTCTCTGTATAATTGAAAGTAGGTGTACTATTGATTTTTTTAATTTATTTTGTTTTATGGGTAGGCAGCCGTCCACAGTGGTGTGTCTCATTTTCTGTGAAGTGTGTCCATGTCATACATGCTACAAATAATTAAAGATAAGTCCGTGTGTTTAGTGAGATAAGCCCCTACATGCAGGGGTGGACAACCTGAGGCACCTTGCCCACATGTGCATTTGGTCCGGTCAAACATCAGAGGAGAAGGTGTTCTGAAAAGCTAATTTAACCTAAAATGTTCATATTTTAAGTCTTATCAAATTCCCTCATTAAATTTGTAAGGACACAGCAGTCGTATCTGGAAACCCATCCATCGTTTTCAATAGCACTTGTCCCAAAACGAATTGTGGTGAGTTGAAACCTATGCCAACCTTGTCACAGGGTACACACTGGAGCTATTCTCTCAGAGCAAATTTGGAGATCCACGTTTGTATATGACACCCCATATACCCCTTGACAATGATTAGGTCATCTACCAAAAGCAAATAGCAGCGCAAAGACTTCGATAACATCATGAATCAAATGAAACTGTGTTCGTTTTGCATTGAAGTTGTCTGGAACTCAAACTGCGGGAGGTCCCAGAGTGCAGACATTGATCAAGTGGAGGGTCAGTTCTTGCAATGCGCAGGACAGAGTTTATGCTGCTCACTGTTGAGGTGGCTGTTATGAAAAATGAAGTCGATCCTCCGGCGAGTAATCTGCGAGGCGAGCTTTGATGTTATCGCCGTGATGATAAATGCGCATAGGCGGGTACATTGACAAATTCACACCGAAGCTGTAAATTATATGGAATTAAGTACAAATCGTCGAGTGTGTGATTATTTTTGGTTTGATAGCAAATTCCCTGGAGATCCCGCAAGTTAAATGTTAAAGGGTAGATATTACCTTTGGTATTTGTTATGAATTTTAAGCATTACCAATAGAACACGAATAAAAAAACATTGAGAGTTTTATGGGATTAAGTAATGGTTGATAACTTGTCCCTTGAACCAGTTCACGTTTGGCGAGACATCATCACTCATACACATACCGCCCAATCACAGTACTGTACATAACAGACACAAATAAATGGAAAAGTAAAGGCTATAGAAAAAGCTGTGTAGTCGTTCACATACACAATGAATGCATCATAAATCAACATACAACTTCAGAAGGTCCAAAGCAGTCATGGGAAATGTTCATGCTGAATGGGCTTATTAACATTTTTTAACATTGCTAATAAGGGCTCAGATAACCACGCACATCCAAATTGGAAGTACTGTATGACAAATATGCCTTTTATATTAAATATAAGGACAACATACGTGCATAAGTGCAAAATATGTGAAATATGGTGAAGCTATCATGCTAAATTGTTTTTCACCATTTATTTATTTTTTTGTGGGGGGGAGTGACATGACAGCTAGCACATGGACTGGGTCTTCATATTGATGTGGCTACTTTAGAGTGCCTTGTTGACACCTGCGAGTGTCAGCAGTCGCAGAGAGAAAGGCAGAAGAGTGTGGAGGTGGGAAAAAAATCTACCTAATGAAAAGTGCAGTCCCTGGATGCCATGGCTGATTTAGAGCTCTTTGTTGTTGAAATGGAAATAGAAATTAAGTGTATCATTGTTGAACACATCACAGCATCATCACAGCATCATTGTGGATTGTTTAAATTTAAGAAGGATGTTAACAATCCTCTTTATATAAATTTCATAATACACATTTATTTTCATTTTACAGGGTATCAGTGATCACTCGAACCTACACAGCATTATATGTGACCCTTAAAAAATTACTGTATTTTCTGGTGTATAAGACGCACCCCCAACGAATAGTCTATTTTCAAAACTTTTCAATATATAAGGTGCATTACATTAAAAAATCCAATTATGATATATACATTGATAAAAGTTATCCAAATATAATGCAAACCACATTATAAGGTGCTGCAGTAAATAAAGGCTTGGGTAACGCAATACAGTGGTACCTCGGTTGTCGAACGCCTCACAGTTCGAACAAATTGGAGTTTGAACAAAATATTCGAGATATTCTTGCTTCGTAGTTCGAACACCAATCGGATGTTCGAACGCCAATACGACGCGTGAGTGCGTACGCGAGGGTGGGGTGCTGAGCGGCGTACGGGTGTATCGCTCTCTCCGTGACCAACTGTTGTCGCTTGCGGACGTGCTGCGTTTTGCTCTAGCGTTTAATATAGGTGTACGAAGAGTTTTAGCCCCTAATCATGCCTCCAAATAAAGTAAGTGCTGCTAAAAGTGACAAAAGAAAAGTAGTGCGTACAACTATTGCATTTAAGAAAGAAATAATCGCAAAATATGAAGTGTCTGCGAGTGTCTGATCTGGCTAGGGAATACAGCATGGTGAAATCTACGATCAGTACGATATTAAAGAATAAGAAGGCTGTGAAATCTAGTGATGTGGCTGTGGGAGTGAGAGCAAGTGTCATTGGATAGATTTTTTAAGAGAAAAGAACATCCTGTAGCCGAGTCATCCGTAGCTGTCACGTTCCGAGCGAGAGTGACGGCAGCTGACTCGCAGGGAAAATACCTCGGACCGGATACACTCGCGCATCGAAGGAAGAGTCCAGGTACGGTGGCGAGGTGAGTCAATCATCCGGCATTGGCGAGGTGATCGCGAACCGTATAAATGCCTCGTGTCCGTGATTAGAGAATTGACAGCAGGTGGAGGGTGGCCGGGAGAGGCAGCCCCCCCCCCCCGCTGTCAACTCGCAAGTGACAAGAGTAAAGAGATGCTTTCGGTGTTCGAACAAATCGCTTTTCGAACAGGGTCCTGGAACGAATTATGGTCGAGAACCGAGGTATCACTGTACTTCTTTTAGGGAGGAGGGGATGGTTGGGTGGTTGAGTCGGTGGGTGCTGACAGTAGTTGCGAGACCTCGTGTGGCTAGATCTCACCTATAAGGCGCACCTGCATATAAGGCACAGGGTCATCTTTTGAAGAAAGGCTTTTGGGTGCACCTTATAGTACGGAAAACACGGTAATAATTTTCTCTTGTCTTTCAAACTAGTTTCTCGATAGTCACCTAATGCAATTGTGTAACACGATGGATACTACTATTATTATTTGAGCATACTACTCTGTAAATGATTAAGTACTTGAACACAAACATGTCACCGCTCTGGGCTAATCAATATGTGTTAAGACTGGCATGGAGACAGGAGTTCAGATCATACGGAACACGGGTCATGTATAATGCAACATGGTTCTATAGCAGGGGTGTCCGAACCTGGTCCCCAAAGGCCACTGTCCTGCTTGCTTTCCAGCTCTATCAGGGGCAACACACCTGATCATCATGACCATTTTGATGCTGCTTTGGAGCTTGCTGATGAGTTGATCATCTGAACCAGGTGTTTTGCAGCCAAGAGAGATGCAAAACAGGCAAGACGGCCGCCCTCCGGGTCAGGATAACCCTGGTTCGTAGTGTCTCACCAGCCAAACTGTATTTTTTAGCTTTATAGCTTTGACATTGTGGGATGTGACCCGTATCTGTAGCGGTGATAGATAAATACCGCAGAGCATGTCATTACCAAGCATACCATGGCTTGACCCCCTCAAAGGCATTTGTCATAAATTATGATGAACTGTCCACTGTATTAACCGCTGTCAATGAAAATGTCCCCATTGTGGGACTATTAAAGGCTTTCTGATTCTGAAAGGGTTAAATATGCATTTGTAACCTCTTTATAATAATAATACATTACACTAAATACCTGTATGCAATATGAGATTCGTGGGCAACGTAATGTAGTGTTGCGGAATCGTGAAATGACAGTTTTTCATCACTGGTGAACCTAAATTGGACACTAGGAGCTCTATTTTTTGGAAATATTGGATCTGTGGCAAGGCGTAAGTGCTCGCTGGATCCTGACATCGGGTGTCCGCCAAGCTGGCATGCCTGCATAATATCGGGAGTGCCGTTGGAGATGTGACAGTCTGCTGGCAAAAAAAGGCAGTGTCAGCTCTTGGCCTACTCGGACGAGATTTCCGTGCTGGTGCATGTTTGACAGGTGATCTGACATGAGTTTGGTGAATTTGAACAAGATGCAAGGAAACAGATCTGCAAACATCTGTGGTGGATTTCAGATGTCTTTCATTCATAAATATATGATAACATATAACATAAATGTGGATAGTGGGCGTCAATGCCTAAGAATAATCCATAAATGCGGATGCACACATTAGGGTACACATTAGGGTAGGCTCATTCAAAAGGAAAGCTAATTAAAACCATTAAAGATGTAGTGTCCTCATATTGTAGGACTTGTGCTTAAGCTCATAAAGGTATTGGTTGCAGGCCAATTGCAGGGCAAGCAGACAAACAACCATACTTGCTCTCACATTCATACCTAAGAATAATTTTAAAAGTCTTCCATCAGCCTGCCATGCATGTTTCTGAAACGTGGGAGGAAACCGGAGGACTCGGAGAGAACCCACGCGGGCCCGGGGAGAACATACAAACTCCACACAGTGAGGGTTTTGAACTTACAACCTCTGCACTATAAAGTCGTAGTGCTAACCACACGACTATAGAACCTCAACCATATTTCCCTCAAGTGTTTTTGAACAGCATGTGGCTCATGCAGCAGATACATTGTCAAACACAAAAGTCCTTGCTACGCCTACCTGCCAGGTCACGGTTGGGGCTGATGTTTTGTAAATTAGGTAAACTGTCACAATCCGGCAATAATTAAAAATGACCCACTTCGAGACATATTTCCTCCCTAATGCTTACACAAGATGTACTTGATTGTGTAATCTCACACTTGATGAATGGATGGATGGATGGATGGCTGGCTGGATAAGCAAGGCACTCCAGGGAGCCATCTATTTGTGGACAAGGATTTAGAAAGCCCCCCTGCCCGCTTTAATACATTTTAGGATTGTAACAAACAGCTATAACAAGCAAACGCCCGTCCTTATAGTACCTGGCAAACAGCTATAACAAGCAAACGTCCGTCCTTATAGTATCTGGCGTCTTTCCGAAACTTTTAACTGAGCTGATTATGAGACCACCAGGGCCTTGTGTACGTCTCACGAGCAGGAACTAAAGATTAAACAAGGATGTGAGCATGCCATCTATCAATACACAGTAGCTTAGTGACATTCATTCACTCGCGCAACAGTGGAGTTAAAAGCTTTCGAGACAGAAAGGCTCTTCGTCTTCTCCAGTCAGAGCTCTTAAAAAGTGTTCAATAATTAAGGCTGCAAAGTCTGCAGCGGGGCCGCATTCATCCGATGTCCGTTTCGCAGCTTTGACCTTTCACGGTGTCATTATATTCAATGCCTCACATCATCATCATCTGCCTCGGCAATGTCTTCAATCATAACACAAAGATGAGTGACACACATTGATGCAAAGCATGTCACAACCTGATTATTACTGTCAAGGGGCTTCTTTTATTTGATCGTGACGGAATCTGTTTATCAATACCCAGTAAATGACATTGAGGCATAAGAAACAGTGAGTACACCCATTAATTTTTTTGTAAACATTCCAAATCCTGCTTTGGGGGCCGACGTTATGTAAAGAAGATAATACATAGCCACTCATGGCAATCTGTCACGTTCGTTTGAAGAGGATAGTAAATTCATACTTTTGAACAAGTCGTACACTTCACATTGTTTTAAGTGTCATCTATTCAGTGCTGTGAATGCAATGAATCTTAGTCAAACATTTACAAAACGACAAAGTGTGTACACCCTTCTGTGAAACACTGTATACTGCATTGCCATATTTAAAAATCCTTGCTTTGAGTCTTTCTGGAGAGTTTATTACGTGCTTAGGCAAATTGTGCTCTGTCACTATGCAGTGATGTACAGATGGCCTCAGCAGTTGACGATTTGAAGGGGAATTCAAGTCTGAACAATAATATGTTTTATGTGGTCCTATTAGTCTATCCATCCATCCATCCATCCATTTTCCAGATTGATTTATTCTCACTAGAGTCGCAGGGGTTGCTTGAGTCTATCCCAGCCGTCTTTGGGCATTCGGCTGGGGATACCCTGAATTGGTCGCCAGCCAATCGCAGGGTACACAGAGACAAACAACCATACGCACTCTCACTCACACCTAGGGACAATTTGGAGTGTTCAATCAGCCTGCCATGCATCTTTTTGGAACGTGGGAGGAAACTGGAGGACCCGGAGGAAACCCACACAGGCCTGGGGAGAACATGCAAACTCCAAACAGGGAGGCTGGACCGGGTCTTGAACTCATGACCTCTGCACTGTGAAATCGGTGTGCTAATCACTTGACTACCAGGCCCCCCGTGCTACTAGTCCAAACATGGTATTCTGATGAATAACGCATTTATGGAAAACAAATGAAACAGAAAAATTCACCAGTTAGTATCCATATTTCGGGGTGCGCTGAATAAAAGGCTCAGGGAATGACCAATCACAGCTCACCTGTTCTGGGATTTGGACATGTGATGTCCCCAAACTGAGCTCTTAGGCCATGTGGCAAAATATGTGCACTCTCACCTGTGATGGATAAAAACAGGTTTAGTCCAAAGTGGAGACAGATAGGACACATTATTGGAAACCATATTTTTTTACTTGACTTCTTGTTTTATGAATGAAAGTTTCCCTGTCATATCATCCCGGTAGTCTATTTTATTCATTATGAGCTAAAAAAAGTAGTATGAGGGTAGTGTTTAGTTTCAGTTCTGCCTCAATGACACTGTGATATCGACTGTGATAGTAAAATGGAGTATCCAGTGTCGGACTTCCTCATCTAAAATTCCTCAAATTGTCACTTACGTCAGCGGTGCTCAACCTTTTTTGACCCAACATCTGCAAGCAGATGCTCCACCGTTTACTATCAGCAATGGATATGGGTCACTGGTGGCATTTTAACCCTTGCGGAATACGACGAACCTTGATCGAACCCAGACTGCTGACCACTGAGCTAAAATTCCAGGCCACCGGCTCAGCTGAGCACGGAATTTGAAGTATACAAGAAATAATCTTTTACAAAAAATAATGTGCAAAGGTGACATACACCCGGTTAGGCACTCGCAACTCTTGTCATATTCAATGAGTATTGCCCATGATTGCATTTTGGTTCTGCTAAATATGAAGATGAAAGAAGGGGGTAAGCCTTGGTTGAAACAGATGATTTTGATAGTAGACTTACTGATTCTACAATGGATTTCCAGAGCATATTAGATTTACACAAAAAAAGTGTAGCATATGGAAATATTTATAGTTAGTTTTATACATGTCAGATTTAGTTTTCAGTTAAGTAAGTTTTTTTTTCTAAACAGTATTTTCATTCATTCATTCATTCATTCATTCATTCATTCATTCATTCATTCATTCACACTGATTGCCCCATTCACTCTGGTATCACCTCATCAGCATGACTAAGCCTATGTGGTAACGATCTAAGACGTCTGTTGTAAGCACGCTCCAAATTAAACCTCACACCACCATGGTGATTTAGTGAAGGGTTTTGCTGTTTTATAAAAATAGCTTCTTTTACTCCTCTTTCAAACCATCTATTTTCTTTCGCTAAGATTTTAACCCCACTGTCGTCAAATGAGTGGTTGCTAGCTTTTAGGTGCATATGTACTGCAGTCCATTAGGGACGTAGGGCGAACAGCCCCAAAAAATTGTTCGCTGACAAAGTTTCTTGGATGAGAAGCAAAACGTCCGACACCTTCAAAGAAGTACAGGTGATGGCTGAAGAAACCTTTTCAGCGATGGACCACTCCTGTGCGACTGAGAGCCTACACAGACGTACTCTTTTGGCAGTTGACTTCAGCTACCTTGGGTATCCTATTTATGATCTTATTTAAAAGCAGTCCGGTTCTTGCTTTTACCCTTCCCCCAGTGATCATACATCCCCCTGCCGTCGCTCACATTTCAACCTTCCATACACATTAGCCGATTACACGGCCCCGCTATATGTCATCAGAGCTTTGTTACAAGTGTTGTGCAACGCAAGACCATTGCGTAAACAATCTTGAAAGCTATACAATACAAGCCGACCTCAATGCTTCCGGGCCGTCCATCTGCCCGGCGATGGATGCGCCCGCGTTTCTTCATTGCACAGATTTCATGAGAGTCAGGATGAATGAAGCCAGCAAAAGCGCTATTTGATACGTGCGCACGCTGCATTATTAATGTTCTTTCATTAAAAAGTCATTGTGGCCTTCGACTATATTGAAGTTGCAGTGGTAGTTTCCATGCACGAACAAGTAAATACTACTGAGCCTCAGCCGAGATAATGCAATAGTTCCTTATCAGTGTTCCCAAGCCGGAACGTCCACAAGGGCGACGCTTTTTTCTACAGAAATTAATTTGCTGTCTCTTATGCTCAGTAGGGTCTCTTTCTGTTAATCAAATCAGCGACAGATGTGTGTGGCCACAATCAAAAGGAATGTCTGGAAATGCCTGTTTGCATGAAATAAATTGAATTATCATTGTGTTGTAGATATGGGAAATGCAGGAAACCGCCGCATGACGAGAAGCTCGCAAACCCTGACAGGTCATTTGTCCTGCCTCAATTCGATTTAATGGAACCTGACAGCAAGGAGAAACACTGCATCCTAACGATCTGTCAAACTATCTATCGGGGATCTATGATTTTATCTTTCCTTTTAAAAAAATGACATAGATTTGAGATTTGAGAGGGTCATGCAATGACATGAACTGAGAGTAGGATTTGGCTAAAAGGATGAACAGGTCATCCTTAAGGAATTGCATATCCTAATTGATCAGTCACATTTAATGAGGGTACAGATTGACTTCAAGGAGAAGACCAGTGACGTACCATGCATATATTTACAAAGCATTTGAGTTTAATCCGCACAATCGGAGTATCTCACCCCCTTATCCATTGTGCCCAATGATATTGACACAAAAAAGAAGTTGATGATATTTAACAAATTTTTAACAAATATATTGCATACACCATATGTACTGTAACTGAGTGTTGTAAAAAAACTAAAACACAATAACAATTGACTTGTTAAAATCAAACAAGGTTTGTTCCGCCATAGAGGGTCACTTATGAAAAGTGAAGAGTCCTGGGGGTACTTTGACATCCGTCTTCTTTTGTTTATTGATCACGCTAAAACCAAACAAATGTCAGCCAAGATCTCAGTTGAAAATCTGTGTTAAAGGTTCACTCATTCACTGCCAGACGTGCAAAAATGTGCCCATTCCAGTGCCAGGGTTTTTGTCATTGTCACTCAAATTCCAGGACCCACAGAATATTGAGTTTTAGGACTACATAAAGTTAAAGTCAAAAGTCAGTCAGGTTAGGGGTTGGGTTATTCTTTTTAGTTATCATACATTTGCTTATGATACATTAATTGTGCTTGCAATGAAGAATGGTTATGCTTATAATAAAAATTCTCATACACGTAATCATACATTTAACGTTTCTCTTGGAACCCAGCTCATCTTCATTTGGATGCCAGAGTAACGCACCTGAAACTTTGTTTAGATTAACAGAATTTCCTGCTCACGAGAAACTGTCTACCAAGGCCAGTCACTGTAATAAAAGGGAAGAGGGAACAAAGATTGTTTAGAATAGGTGAGAACTCCGTACCCTGTACACTGTCTTGTCTATTCTCCTTGCAAGTAAAGAATCATCAAAGATACGTCTTCCCTCCTTTTTGTGTGAGTTTCAATTACAGTAAAGTCTTGTTATATCGATATTCTCGGTAGTTGGAAAAAATATCGATATAACCGGACTATCGATATATTCGATCCTGCGGCATGTACATTTTCTCCTTGCGTTCATAGAAATAGTATCGTAATAAGCAGTACTATCGATATAACCGATATCGATATAACGAGACTTTACTGTATTTCTTAATTCCAAATCAGCTGTATTGTCAAATATGCTAATATGCATGACATATAGCACGGATGAAATTACTGTCCTCTCGGACCCAGCATGCAAGGCACTTATAATTACTTTAACAAACATGATAAACACAAAATCATAATAAACAGTCAATGCAGCGTTAGAAACTTTCGACTCTCTTCTTTCATCAGAAAAAAAGAGTTAATTCTTAAAATATATGGGTCTGGATTTATATACTTGAAATGAGGTTTGCTGTCCAAAATACAATGCAATACATACAGATTGGTTTATGGAGCACTTTTACAACTGCTGAAGCTGAAACAAAGCGCTAACATGGACAAAAAGGGAAATGCTGCACTACTGTGGAAGGGAAAAAGCACACGCTTTATCGGCACCCCAGCACGAAAACCCAAAAGGCGAACAAATTCGGGAATGGCGCTCTACGTCATATTTTCAATTCCCGAATAAATTCCAGAATGGCAGTGAATGAGTTGTGTTCTGTGATCATGCATCTTTTTTCCCCCCAATTCAAACTAATGAAATAGGCAATCATTTAGTCCAGCTTCATATAAAAATACAAAAACCAAAAGAACAATACTGTTTTTTCATTTTATAGAAATTAAAATCTAACTCTAGGGGACTGTACCCAAAAATAATGCATTTAGAGAGAGTAAATACAAGCCATTCATTATGCAAAAAGAAATACACAAAATACACCTAAATAAACCAGTTAGCGAAATTGCCTGTTTTTCAAGGGATAGTTAATACACTTAAGTTAATACTTTGAGTATTGATCTGTTGTCTGTCTGTGTTGCTGCACCGTTTCTGTTCAACATACATTCTCTTGCTAGTTTAGCAACCTCCATGAGAATGGAATTTTTCTTCTCATGATCCAGTTTGTGTGGAAGGTGTGTTTCAGTGTGTTTCAGTCTGTTCAGTTTTGTTATTCGGTTACATTTATTTATTTTATGTGTACATTTCTGAGGAGAATGTCAATGGACAGTATGGAGTCAGAACTTGGACAAAACAACAGCTTTTTCATTCTCTGTTGTTAAGTTTGTTTTCCAACATTTTGTAACAAACCGTTTTCAAGAAGAATTGTCTGAGGGACAGTTTGTATTGTGAAAAACATCTGCATTTGAAAATTCCCAGCACTTATTATTTTTTTGAAATATGTGATAAAGAACAAGTTGCAATGTGCAAATGTTCGCCCTGCCTGACTTTTCACACCACTGCCTGACAATGAGTATTTGCTTCCTGCCACTGCCCCCCTATGATTTGATTGGTCAACTCATCTAACCTGTATAACCTTGTAATGAGGAGATGATAGAAGCTTGACAGTGTGCCGCCTCATTCCCTCAGCATTCCTGGAAAGGAAATGTGCCATTACTGAGGCAGCAGACAGAAGAAGGGTAAAAACAGTGGCTGGAGGGCACCTGTCTGTGCGAGCTGCAGTGGATTTACAACATCTGCTTGATGCAGGGGGGAGGATTGCACTTCCGATCTCCATGCCAAGATTAATCGCTGAGGTGCAGCCAGTGATGCAGTCGACAAATTGGCACTCGCAAGTTCAATGAATTGTAATTATTAAAACTTTTAGGAGCCATTTTTACACTGATATACTGCAAAATTGCATCGTCAGCTTGGCCATTTACAGAGAGCACAGTGACATGCCTTCCCGTATTCAAATTATTTCTTTTTCCTCTGGTACTTGTCGTTAGGGTGGCATGTAAGCCATAATTCGATTCACAATTAGAAAGCCTTTAATAATGCCACAATAGGGATATTTGTAATCTACAGCAGCAAAATTGAACCTAAGGGGTTGGGGTGAAGGGGTCAAAGATAATGCACAAAAAAGGTCAGGAGACTGAAATGTACAACTGCACAAAAAAGGTTCATAAAATGATCTGTACATAGAGCAATGTATAAAATGCGTACGGTAAAAAAAGCACATTTGATATATGTAACTTTTTTGACTTGACATACATTTATATTAAATATTATAATTTATATTTAAAATTGCATTTACTGTGTAGTTGTCTCTCGTTTCTATTTGTAATTGTATTTTATTTATTGCATTCTATTTGTGATTGTATTTTATTTATTATAGCACCTATGCTTGTCTGTGACTGTAAAGTGTCCTTGAGAGCTTTGCAAGGCGCTTAAAATGTAATGTATTAATATTATGTATTATTATTATTATAAAGTGGCCTATGCTATTTACAATGCATGAGTCCAGGTTTGTTTTTAATTATTAATTGATATATTTGTTCATATATGTATGCATTTATACAATACAATACATATTGATTTATATAGCGCTTTAACAACAGCTGAAACTGAAACAAAGCGCTTAACATGCTATGTATATGTATGTACATGTATGTATGTCTTTTTGTATGTATGTACAGTATGTATGTATGTATGTATGTATGTATGTATGTATGTATGTATGTATGTATGTATGTATGTATGTATGTGTGTGCGTGCGCATTTATTTATTCATTCATTCATTCATTCATTCATTCATTCATTATTCATTTGTTTGGTTGTTTATAATTGCTTTGGTCATATCTCAACGGAGCGGGTTATGTGTGAATTTTACACATACGTACTCGTGATACATACGGCTTGTGTTTTACCGTTTTTCTTATTAGCTCATAAACCATGGCAGAAGTTACATTAACTAATTCACTGCCAGACGCACAAAAAATGTGTCCAGGACCCACAGAATAGAGTTTTTGGATTACATAAACATTCAAATCAGCATAGATGAAAATGTTTCTTCAGTCGTCATCTGTACAAAAGTACAGATGTACAGATGACGGCTGAAGAAACCTTTTCATCGATGGACCACACCTCTACGACTGGGAACTTACACAGACAGACTCAATTCAGCATAATAAACCGTATACTTTTGTCTTTCATCAGAAAAAAATGAGTTAATTCTTAATTTTATGGGTCTGGAGTAATATGAGGTGAAAGTGGGGAGGGGCTGCACAAAAGGGAAAAAACATAGTCAGAGGTCTGACCGGTGCTTTATCAGCAGCCCCGCAAGAAAAAAAAAAACAAAACCCGAAGAAATTCGGGAATGGCAATCCACGTCATATTTTCAACACCTGAATAAATTCGGGAATGGCAGTGATTGAGTTAAGATGCATTATGTGCTCGATTTGGCAGCGCACGAAAATTGCCGTGTGAAAAGGGTTACAGGAACTCAGTGAAAAGCAGGTACAGTGAAGCATCAATCAATGCAGGGATGCATTCTACACCCGGCCGCTATAGGCAAATGACAAGCTGCAATGTAGAGCGACCATTAAAACAAACACACACAAACATGCACACACACACACATTCTTCAAAAACATTGAAATGTATGAACATAGTTATTAAAATAACCCCCCCTGAAAAAAAACCATAAAAAGCAAACCATAAAAAGCAAACCCTACAAGCGACAGATTTCTTCACTTACGAGGCATTATGGAATTCCATGGCAGACAGACAGACATGTTCCACAAAAGATTTAGCTGGGGAACACTGCATATCTAACTTTTATAATAATAATAATAATAATAATAATAATAATAATAATAATACATTTTAAGCGCCTTTAAAAATTCTCAAGGACACTTTAGTTAGTCACAGACAAGCATAGGCACTATAATAAATAAAATAAATCACAAATACAATACAATAAATAAAATACAATTATAAATAGAAACAAGAAAGAGAGCTATTTTTCCTAATGCTGCATCTACAAACTCAAGTGAACATGAACTTTCCCTGACAGCTGAATACTTTTTGCTTCTCATTAAAGGCCGCCGTGGCAAGAATTTGGCCTCATTTGCTCAAGGAAGCCTTTGGCTCTGTCACCACTCAGCAGACACCAGTTGCATCCCTCTCAGAGCGCTTATTAAGGCTCTAATTAATTGGACAAAGAGAATGCCACAAAGGATTCGACAGCTCGGTCTGAGTGATCTATGTGAAACCAGAGCAACATTCTTTTGCATATTCCCGCCCTGAACAAGAATCGCCACACATTAGAGCCACACACTCCGTGGGGACTTTTTACGTCGGATGCCCTTCCTGACACAACCCTCTGTATTTATCCGGGCTTGGGACCGGCACAAGAAGACTTATGTCCCTTTGTGGCTACAGAACAAGCAACTCGCTCAGTAAAAGACTCCCAAACACAAAATGGTCGTCGGCACAGCAATATTCAAAAAAGCTAAACTACAAATCCTCACTTTAAAATGCGACTTTTGATATCAAAGTCAGGATTATGAGCATAAAGTATCCCAGAATCCTGACTATAAAGTCAGGATTCTGCGATGAAACATTTTTTTTTGTCTTTGCTAGCCCTAAACCTCTTGCATAAAAATGTCAGGGAGGTGTGGTGTGAATGAATGTGCGTGTGTTACTTGAAAGAATAAGATAACATAAGATAAAATAGGCTTAATAGTCTCACAATGAGGACATTTCCTTTACTTTAGACATTGACACACAAACAATTAACAAGACACACCTTTCATTCATTTTTGTTGAGGGAAACGTGTTCTGTTGGTACCCAAGTTGTTTAGAACAAAGTTTACACTTCACCTTTTGAAATATCAGCAAGTAGAAGAAAGACATTACAACGAGGGATCCATTGTGTTGTCACAGTAGTTTAGAATATACAATATATACAGTGTATTAGTTCTGTGTGTTTTCAATGAAATGATCCCAGAAAGGGGATGCTCTCTTCTTTTTCATTGCGCACGGTGGGTCCAATGCAAAACAAATCCAATTGAAGATGGCAGTTGGGTGCGTCAGTGTCAGCCGTCAGCTCATTGTCGTCTCGGTGCATCATTTTATTTCGAGTGACCCCCGTAATTATGAGTTGGCGATGACGTAGGAAATCCGTCGTGCGAGGCTTCGGGCATATAGCCACGCGTGTTCCCGAGTCTTCGGGTGTGGCCAAATGCATAATCAACATATCTCGTAGCGTGCTTCAGAGATGTTTTTGTTTTTTTCCCCGGTTTACTCGACGCACGCCTCAATACCTCGGCACAGTCGGGCACATCACTACTGTACGTACACACTGTATGTTACAGTAATTTTTATAGGCACAAATTCTGAATTTCCAGATCCTCGCCATCACCATTGTGAAATGTATTTCGTTTTTTTACCCATTCTAAGTTACTGCCTATGGGAAAATTCAATTTACACTCCACTGTAAATAACCAGATCACAGACACACGCATGCAACGAGATACTCTACAGTATGTCAACTTGAATGCTCACAGTGTTGCATAATTTGAGCTGTCTCGCTGTCTCTCTCTCTCTCTCTCTGCGTCTCTGTGTCTCTCTCTGCGTCTCTTTCTGTGTCTCTTTCTCTCTCTGGGTCTCTCTCTGGGTCTCTCTCTCTCTCTTTCTCTCTCTGGGTCTCTCTCTGGGTCTCTCTCTGGGTCTCTCTCTTTCTCTCTCTGGGTCTCTCTCTCTCTCTCTCTCTCTCTCTCTCTCTCTCTCTCTCTCTCTCTCTCTCTCTCTCTCTCTCTCTCTCTCTCTCTCTCTCTCTCTCTCTCTCTCTCTCTTCCACTTTGTCACCAGGTATCTCCAGCCTTTTCACCTCTTCAAAAAATGATCTTGTACATCAAATGTTTTAAGATGTTCATTGTTGATCGACACGATCAATATGAGGTGATTTCAGTGTATTAAGTACTAGTAGTCAGAATATTAGGAAACATCACCGCTAATTCTCTCTCTCTCTCTCTCTCTCTCTCTCTCTCTCTCTCTCTCTCTCTCTCTCTTCCACTCTCTCTCTCTCCACTTTGTCACCAGGTATCTCCAGATAACTTTATCAGAAGTTAACTGACTGTCTAATAAAAGGAAGCACACTAAATCAGTCAACCACCAAATGTAAAAAAATGGACTTCTGACACTCAGAATTGTTCTGATTTTCAGAAGATTTTCTCTTTAAACCCTCGTTTCCCAAAAGGAAAATGTCACACGAAGGCAAAGGAAAAAACATAGTTAAATCCTTTCAAGCTGGTTAAACAAGGGTCTAATAAGGTGTTGCGACAATGCTGACATTTGGTTTCGCTACGCATTAATTAGCACTCCCTGCTGTGTTTATTAGCAACGAAAAACAACATTAGACTGCGTATGCATTTTGCATTGATGCCGCTCACTCATTGAGAATCTATTATGCTATGAAATGACCTTCTCAATACTGGTGTGAGAAAATCCCATTGGAATCGAGATATTTACTGTATGCTTGAAACTATTAATGTAGTGGAATTTGGTGGGACTTTTTTGCAGTATAACCTGCTGCTTGAGATTGTATGCCTCAGTAGTTCTGTCCATGTCTTTTGAGAGAAAAGAAAGAAACAGCTGTTTGGGTTCTGGAAAAAAAAACAACATATGTTACTGTTGCACCAAACTTCAGGTCACCAAAACACTAATCTTGCTTGACACGAATGATTGTGTCAAGCAAGATCAGTGTTTTTGGGGAATGGGGAAGCATGCAACTTTTTATTCGGTCCTGCCTGACTCAACCCATGTTGACATTGCTTCACGGTATTCAATATACGAAATTGATGAACTGAAACTATTACAGTTTTGGGAACGTAAGCTCAAAAACATCACAGAGTATAATGCTTTAATAAATGCCCATTTTAGCTATTTTGCACATGAAAAAATTAGTTTTCCTCACGTTTCGGTTTGCGACCAACAAGTGGTACTGTAGGGCCTGCAGCTTCACAGGTATTGGCCATTTTAATGTGTGGCAGTTAAAAGGACTCCCGTCACGACCATTTAGCGCCGGCTCATTGTTTATTTCACCCTGTCAGATTTTTTTCACCTTGTCATGTTTTACTCCTGGTTTTGTTCGCTAATTTGGACCGTTCTGTTTGGATTACTTTGTTTGTTGAGATTTTTTTCCTGCTGACTTTATTTAGTACAATTTGTCAAATATACTCTGCTCCTCCATCCTGCCTGCTTTTTTGGGGTCCACCACCACCATCTTGCAAATCGCAACAGTCCATGTGTCTTCGTTGGCCAGGTTCCTTTTGACTTTTTAGGTGACACTTGAGAAAAGAAAGTGACATGAATCCCCATTTACACATTTGTTGAACTCACGACTTGCCTATTTGAGGGTCACTGGTCACAAATTCAACACTTGTGTTTCTTTTGCCGATGGAAAAACCTTTTGAGCTGCGAATTGGGCATTTTCAGAAAGTCCCGCCCTCAGTTCGTGACGTCACGCCAAGACGTCTTGCATTGCTAGTGAATCCAAACAATGGCTTCAGATTCGGAGAATATGCTTTCTTGTTACACATCTAGTTATGAATATGATTCAAATAGTTCTGAAGAGGAAAGCATACATGTTTGCAATCGATTAAAGAATTTATTTATGCCACTTTGAGGCAACATTCGGGGAAAATCTCTCACCCCAAAAAAGAGGCACAATGGCGACCTCCTGTGGCCACCTCTGTTTCCACAGGCTGATAAATTCCTTATATGGAGCTTGGACGCCCTCTTCTGGCCTTCTGGCGGCTTTTGGGTGCAACACGAGGTCCCCAGACCAAACAAGTACAGCAAAATACATTGACGTGATGGAAGGACCGCTACAATGCGTCTTTTTTTACGGTAAAGGGCGGTCCTTTAGTGACGTCACGTACGAACTCGTCACCAACTCAAAAACAAGACTTGCTGAATATTCAGCGCGAGTCTTAAAACGTAAAATATAGCTATATGCGGTGGAATATTTGTAAAATATGCTCAGTAGAAGTCATTTGAAGCCATTTTACAAATTATGGACACAACCTGTCCGGAGACGTCGGTTGTCCTTTAAGGCTTATTTAGTAGAAAATTATGTTTTATGGGGACCTGGGAACGGATTATTCACATTTTAATAGTTTCTTATGGGAAATAAATGTTCAGAAGATGAACGTTTCGCCTCACATACACTTTCTAGGAACCAAACATGTTTGTGAGCTGAGGTATCACTGTATGTTGTTTTGCCAGTCGAATACTGTCTTAAGGTCGCTGACTTTGGCCAGAAAAAGAAAGTGTTGTAGGTGGTACAAACTGATGAAGTTTTGTTTGCAGACTGGTAAAGTCTTAAAATGAAATCTCTGTGTACCTTACAAATTTTCAGTTGATTGCATGCCACTGACAGTGTGTAAAGTTCCATTTCAAGTTAAATATAATGGTAGACACATTTCATTGTTTGGTTCTTGTCAAGTTTGAGTGACAAGGTTAATCACATATATTAAAAAAGAGGACTGCAGAAATGCATGAACAGACTGTACAAGGTATCACACACACACAAGTTGCCATTGTATACCTTGAGAGTCATACGGAACTTTCAGTGTGATTATCATACAAATGGTAGTGTGACACACTATAATTACAGCCATGCGCCCGGATAATAGTGCAACTTAAGTGTATTGTTATGGAAGAATTTATTCAGTCGGCTTCACCTCAAAATCTTTTTCCCTTTTCTTCTTGTTCTCTAGCATAAAAGCTCCATTTACATTGAAAAGAGGTGACGAGTCTTGCCATGTGTGCCCAGTGGAGCCATGTTGGAGCCATTCATGAGCCGCATGTCATGTTAATCCCCGGTTGCCACCGTTGTCTACGCCGCAATTCACTTCCATCAATGAGCTATCAGTAAAAGTTTCAAATGGTTTCAACAAGTTAGCGGATATGTTATTCCTCCTTAAGCACCCACTCATTTCCCGCTCTACATTAATGAGACCATCTGTGATAGAAAAGACGCTTCTCGAAAGTGAATCACTTAACATTTTGCCTTATGCAGGATCTGTTGAAGTTAAAAGGACTCCCGGCACGACCATTTAGCGTCGGCTCATTGTTTATTTCATCCTGTCATATTTTTTTCACCTTGTCATGTTTTACTCCTGGTTTTGTTCGCTACTTTGGACCGTTCTGTTGTCATTACTTTGTTTGTTGAGATTTTGTTCCTGCTGACTTTATTTAATACAATTTGTCAAATATACTCTGCTCCTCCATCCTGCCTGCTTTTTTGGGGTCCACCACCACCATCTTGCAAATCGTAACAGTCCATGTGTCTTCGTTGGTCAGGTTCCTTTTGACTTTTTAGGTGACACTTGAGAAAAGAAAGTGACATGAATCCCCATTTACACATTTGTTGAACTCACGACTTGCCTATTTGAGGGTCACTGGTCACAAATTCAACACTTGTGTTTCTTTATCCGATGGAAAAACCTTTTACTAAAAATGCTTAACAGCTTTTTGTGAAATTTCTGTGATGCTCAGTGTGATGCTTGATGATGTGACCAAATGATGCCAAAGACCACAATAATAGGAAAGCATTGATTTGAGTCACGGATATTGTGCCACTAACAATGAAATCTGTGAATAAAGTCTTCCCAGAAAGGTTATTAAGAATTTGATAATGAATAATGCATCCAGTATGCCTGCTTAAAAATTTTAACTATCTGTGCACCAGTTTCAATATACAGTACACTTAATTTCTTTAATTACAATACAATAGCACATTTGTTATATATAAAATAAGGTATATTTTATGTAGTTTTAAAGGACAACCAACGTCACTTTTTTGTTTTTTAACTGACACCAGAAAAACGTTTTATAGCATCTAAAATACCCAAAACACGCATGATATTTTTAGTCAAATGCAAAACACCAATAAAAATGACTTAAAGTGTCCAAAATCTGCAAAAAATTGAGCTACGAATTGGGCATTTTCAGAAAGTCGCGCCCTCAGTTCATGACGTCACGCCAAGACGTCTTGCATTGCTAGTGAATCCAAACAATGGCTTCAGATTCCAAGAATATGCTTTCTTGTTACACATCTAGTTATGAATAGGATTCAAATAGTTCTGAAGAGGAAAGCATACACGTTTGCAATCAATTAAATAATAAAATAATAATAATATATTTTAAAAATAAAATATGCAGGATCTGTTGACGTGATGTACTTCCATACCGGCTAGCGTTTTGCATTTCATTTACGTAGCCCTTTGGGGCTAGCACCTTCCAGACAGTTCTTTATACCGACCAAGTAGCAAGAAAAAAAGTGTGACTCTCCTAAAGCCTCATTTATCTACTCATTTTAAAATGATTGTGTTATTAGGATAGTCAAGGATAGGCAGGTAGTTTTATGTGAGAAAAGGGAATTTAAAGCCATATTTAAAAGGGCCAGAGTTGGCTCATGGCGTACTTAGTTTTTAAGCGCTGAAGTTGAAAAGCTGCTGATTTTGAACTACAGTGGAATGATTGGGTTTTCACTCATTTTTTTCCATCTAAATGATGTCTTGGTTTTTGTAAATCCACTCATTATTTTGTCACGTTTCAGTTTGCGATCAACGGGTGGCACTGTAGGGCCCCGCCTGCAGCTGCACAGGTGTTGGTCGTTTTAATCAGTGGCAATTAAAAGGACTCCCGGCACGACCTTTCGTGTCGGGTCATTGTTTGTTTCACCCTGTCAGGTTTTATTCCTGATTTTGTTTGCTACTTTGGACCTTTTTTGTTCAGATGACTTTGTTGTATGAGAATTTTTTCCTGCCGAATTTAATAGAATTCGTCAAATACACCTTGCTCCTCCCTCCTGCCTGCTTTTTTGGGGCACCACCACCACCACCAACTTGCAAATCATGACAGATTTGTAGCAAAAACACTTGATATTCATTCCCAAATGATGTGTGTTCAGCCTCAAATTACCTTCTTTTCCGGTAGATAAGATGGACCAGAGTTTAAGTCACACCCCCAATGAACGGTGGATTTTCAAAATGTTCCATCTTCAATGAATGAAAACAGGTTTCCAAATGTAATATTTAAATATATAAACGTTTCCCAAATATAAGGCACACCACACTATAAGGGTTACGCACTACTACTTCTTCTACTGTCCAGGGGGAAATGGAGTCGTGGCTGCTGACAGTCGTTGCGAGACCCGTTGTGGCTCAATATTACTTCATATATAAGGCACACCTGCATATAAAGCGCAGGGTTATCTTTTGAAGAAAATCAGGGCTTTTGGGTGCGTCTTATACACCGGAAAATATTGTTCTTCAGTCATGGGAATTGCTTAAAGGACAACCGACGCCCCCGGACAAGTTGTGTCCATAATTTGTAAAATCACTTCGACTGAGAGTATTTTACAAATATTCCATGGCATATAGCTGTATTTTACGTTTTGAGACTCACGCTGAATATTCAGGAAGTCCAGTTTTCGAGTAGATGACAATGGCTGACGTGACATCACATCTGGAACGCCCCTGACTGAGCAAGCGACACACAATGCATTTTGGGTACTTTGTTTGGTCTGAAAACTTCGTATTGATCCGTGTTGATGGCGAAATTAGACGGAAAACAGATAAATAATGTGATGGTGAATCGTTGTGTGTTGCACCAAGACTACTATTTGATACTAGTTGACACAAATTCCCAGCAGACAAATCAGCCCATTTCCAACGGAGCTTGGGCGCCATCTTGTGCATCTTCTGGGATGCTACATTGGAGTCCTGACGGCTCGAATTGATACAGGAGGACTTCTATACTCGATTGCAAATATTTATGCTTTCCTCTTCAGAACTATTTGAATCATATTCATAACGGGATGAGTAACTAGAAAGCATTTTCTCCGAATCTGAAGCCATTGTTTTGATTCTAGAGCAAGACAAGACGTCCTGGCCTGATGTCACGAGCAAGCGGGCGGGACCTTCTGAAACTCGGCATCTCCGAGGTCATTTTGAAGTAGTTTTGGGACACTTTAAATCATTTTTATTGGTGTTTTGCATTTGACTAAAAATATCAGCCTGCGGGTTTCGGGTATTTTAGATGCTATAAAACGTTTTTTTGATGTCGATCAGGAAACAAAAAAAAAAAATGGTGTCGGTTGTCCTTTAAGTATTTATAGACAATTTATTTGCTTTCATATTTAGAAATATAGTTTTGCTGTATCATGCAAAAAAGTAAAAAAGGCCGCACATCAAATTTAGACAATCAAAAAAGATGCCATCACCAAAATAAATGATCATTTCATTGATTTAAACTCTGATAATATTTTAGGAAAGACTTTCAAGTGTCCTTCCTCATAAATTGGAGTCATCTGCGATGTGAACCAAATCCTGATCGGTCCGGAGCACTCATTAAATGCTTGATAGGATTTGCTTGTGCAGCGGTGAACAGGCTTTTTTCCACTTGAGAGCACCTGTTCTTTTAGATCTCCGTGTCAAGCCGTGTTCCCAGAGTGACCTCTTGTCTCAGGCTTTAAAATAAAGACGAGCAAAGGAGCCCTAATAAACAATGTAATTGAGCTACCGTGCTCACCCTCAAACCCCCCATAATTAACACTTCTGTTTCGGAGTCTAGGCACGCGGTCCCAGATTTCCAATTTTACTTTCATTGAACACGTGCTCCCAAATGTCCAGCAATGTGGATGAGCGATGACATTGATTACACATCACTGAGACACAAAATCAAAGTGAGACATAAAGCGAAGGCATTCTCAAGGAGGCTATGAAAGGCATTTAAATAACATCGCCGTCGTCGCACATGGCCATTTTAGTGCACATCTGGTTCTATAAAATTGAAAAACAAAGCAAATGCTTACGGATTTACAGCGCCATAATAAAGCACACAATGGATTTTGCCATGTTCTTCGTTTTTATGGTGAAGGAGGCTCACTTGATTCATGTCACATCTCATTGTGTCTGGCACTAGCACATTTTAACCAAAGGCATGCTGGGAGCGTGTAAGTACGAAATGGAGATTTTGTTGTTAAGTATTCGTAACTATATGGCACTCGCCCCCTCCATCTGCTTTTTTCTTGGCATTTGAGTGGCAGACACATTAATATAATAATAGATAAATATAACAATTGACAGATTCATTGATGATAAAAACTCACAATTGCCCGTAGCCTAAGAAGTTGAAAGTCAATCATATTTTATGCTGACGTTTAAGAAGCAAAACTATACAAGTTGATGTAAAATGATGGACAATTTTTGCACTTAAACTCGTCAAGTGAAGACCGTGCACCGTAGTTTCCAAGTGGTTTGCATGTCTGTTTACGCAGTGGTGGGCCGTCAGGGCCTGCAAGGCCTTCTCTGCTAGCCTAAAAATATCTGAATCACAGACTGATTATATTATATTTCAAATTATCTGTCCAAAATTCTTATTAAATAAATTCAAACTGTCTTTCAGCTTCCTTTCCTTCCTTCCTTCCTTTCATTGCTTTTCCCTGGTGGCGCTGCTTCCAGATGTGTGGTTTCGTATTTAAGTATTTAACCAATCACATTTAAGCCATCTTTCGTTACCAGGGTCAAAAATCTACCTGGTCGCCTTCACAATGAGTTCTACGAGGCCTGTCGCATTAAATATGGTGTCGATGACTGTGTTGCTTTAACTACCGTAATGACTGTTGCTTTAACCAATTAGATTTTGAGTTGGTGATGTGCCGGGCTTGCTCACAGATCTGGATAACGTCAGAGTTCTCACAATCTATGATGGCTAGTCACCGGTCAATCATAGCCAGCCGCTAGTGACAACAGCATACTGGCCAGAGCTAGCTCACTGTACCTGTATCGAACTGCATAAGTAAATACATTGTTGTGTTGATTTAATTGCGGTTTCGTCAATCCACAAAAGTTGAAGGAGGAGAAGAAATGGATTTAGTTGCAGATTAACTGTTAAATCCATTTTCAAGACGGACTTTTTCAGGAAAAATGGACATCATGAAGAAAGCGTGGAAATGCTTCCCAATCCTGTTGTTCAATCTTCTCTACGGTGTGAAAGAGCGACTTCTGATCCCATATCATGAATCCACATGTTCATGGTAAAAATTCAAACTGTTTAAAGAAAAAGTAAAAAGTATTTCTTTCTCTAGTAAATTACACCACACTTTTTATTTACAGTTAGCAGCTTGAATTGATTCAGAGGTAGCACTACTGAAGGCCCAGGGGTGATGTGCATGGTCCGCCACTGAGTCTACCAGTTATGAGATTCTGGGTTTGAAGCTCACCTCTCACCTCTAGCATACCTGCACCCCTAATTAAGATAAGCGGTTCAGAAAAATCAATGTACCCGCAAGTTGAAGAAGCTAACTCAGGGGTGTCCAAAGTCGGTTCTCAAGGTCCGGTGTCCTGCCTGTTTTCCAGCTCTCCCAGGAGCAATGCACCCGATTAAAATCATCAGGACCGTTTTGATGCTGCTTCAGAGCTGGCTGATGAGCTCATCATCTGAATCAGGTGTGTTGTAGCCAGGTCAGGTGGAAAACGGGCAGGACAGTGGCCCACCAGGCCTGGAGCTGGACAGTCTGCTCTAACCATTAATGGGTTAATTTGAGTGTGGATATCTGCATGCTAATATGCACCCTATATTGTTGGAAGGTGGGGCGGGAGATGCAGAAAACTGATTGATGGATATTTGTCGTAATGTCACTTTGGTTGTTGTCAAAAGATTTTAGCAATAGTTCCTGATTAAATTGGAATAAACATCATTTCAGGCTATCATTGGCTTTTGGTCATTAAAGGCACTAAAGGCGGAAAGCTGTCGTAGAACAATTGGTGCCCATGCTTGAAAGATATGCCCTAAATTAGGCACAGCCTTTATCATAGGCCTTCAATCATTGAAAGCACTGACATTGTACAGCTGGTAATTTTGTGGTAAGCCTCCAATTTAAATACACTGATTGAAAATCACGAGGACTTGAGTGTTGACTGGAAACTTGGCAGAATAACCGTTTTTGCTATTTGTTTTTTTTTTCAATTTAGACTTTTCTCTCTTCCAACCAGCTGTGTGCTTGCGTGTACATTTGGACATTTGATAAGCTTCCACAAGCTCACGTCTGCCGTTCCGAGGAGGCTTCATGTCTCCTCGGAACCGCAGGCGGCACAGCAACGAATCAGCTCTCCATTAAGCATCAGAGTGGCTTGATGTGTCTCTGCTCCTTCATCATACAACGTCTGTGCGACTGTGCATCATCATCTGCAGTGAAAGACACGACCGGAATGTACAAGGAGACATCTTCTGACCAATTTTGCAGGGAGAAAATGGTCTATAGCATTACTTACAGTCTGTCTGTAGCGTTCAATCAAAACAAAATATGCACGTCGTTAAAAGTCGAAAACTTATTTTTCAGCTTGCCAACGATGTTAGCCTCAGGTGCTTCAGAGACCCCAAATGAGACAGACTTTTCAAGCAATCAATTTTCTGTGTTTACTGTCAGAGTTCAGGTAAAACTTGATGATCTTTGATTTTTTTTTCTTTGCATAAGCAATGAACGGTCAATGCTACAACGTTTGAACGCATGGCTAATTTGACACCTAGAAGCTGACAGATTCTACTGTGAGTGACGGGGCACTGATCTGGATGAGACATGTTCACATTTAACTTCTGGCTGATATTCTCTGGAACATATTTTTTGTTTGTTTGGATTTTTTTGTGTATGTTGTTCTTTTTTCCATTTTTTGGTGTTGGCTGAATTGAGGTACAGCAATTTGTATTTAATGCCGATGATATGTATTCCGACCGTTTCCATCACACGGGGACATGGAAAATCCACACCGGAAAGCCCAAGAAGAGATTTGGATTGGATTTACTTTTATTAGTCTCGCAGTGGAGAAATTTACAATTCATCGCAGCAGTTATGAAAGGAAGATGAAAGGAAAGAAAGAAGTAGAAAAACACATTAAAAGAGCTGCTGGAAAGGCAGCCATTCTTGCGGAGCCATCTTGAAGTCTAAAGAGCAAAAAAAACCTAACCTAATTTATTTGAACTCAGACCCTCAGAACTGAAAGGCAGATATGATGACCATAACATCGTCAATAGATCAACAGTACGTCATCGTCTCGCTTTTCCAAGTGTGAACCTCTGCAGAATCACATGTCACTTAAGTAGTTTGATGATTTTGGAGGTCAGGATACTCCCGTTAATCCAAACATAAAATCCATGTTCAAATTTTAGAGCAAGACCGACGCCTCCTCTCCGGCCAGCCTCATTACATTTCATTTTCCATTTTATCTTTCCTACAGTGGACCATTTAGTCAGCGTGCATGGGTAACTGATCGGCTAATCCGCCTGTGATTTATGCGACAGCCAAAGTGACGACTTAACTGAGCCTTGAAACACATTGATTGCTGACATGGTTAATTGGCTAAAGCTGTCGCTACATCAAGATGAGCTTATTGGAAATGTCAAATCAACTTACCCATTTGCATTTATAATGAATGGTGACTATTCCAACTTGTGTGCCATGCAGAGTTAACTGTCATGGAGAAAAGGAATGGTCAACACACATGCACATGCACACGCACATTCACACGCACACAAACACACGCACACACACACACACACACACACACACACACACACACACACACACACACACACACACACACACACACGCATGCACACACGCATGCACACGCACACACGCACACACACACTGTTGACTATTACAAAGGTTTTAGCTGACATAATTTAAAGAGTATAAAAGAGAGTTATACTGAGGTAATGGCACTGTCAAGAGCTGAAAAGCGGTGGAGAATTGTGTGCCAAAATTATCTGCTTATCATAAAAGTGAAGAGGTGTATTGAGGTAGAGGTGTCAGACTTTTGATTAGAGGTCATGCGTTGGACTATGACCAAGAAAACTCACAGAAGCCACTTTCTTAGAATCGTTGTGAAAACATGCAAAGGGGTAAGAGACAAAGGAAGGGAATGTCTTAAAGATCACAACTTTCCTGGAATTAAAATGAGTTTCTTAAAAAAATAAAAACTATGGGCTGGTGGAGTCTAGGTGAGTATTTAGAAGTAACCTTAATAGGAGAAGAATGGAAGAAGAATGAAGATGAAGTCAGGAGAAGAATGGAAACACCAGTCCATCAAAAAGGCTGAGTGAGTTTTTAATTAATTTAAAAAATATGTTATTCAAAAAATATTTTCATAAATAATAAATAATATCAATGATAAAATAAGCACATAAATAATTAATTCACGTCGAGTAGGTTAATCAAAGACTAAATTGTCCCGAGGTGTGTTGGTGAGTTTGAATTGTTGTTTGTCTACGTACCGCTTCACCATGCAATCTAATTTTATTACTTTAAAGATGGAGTAATCAGATAAGCAGCTGTTACTTTTTCAATGTATTTGTACTACACTGTTGCATTTTAGTATTGGTGATAGGATCGTGGTACTTGGAGAGCTAAGTAATCTTTCTTGGAATAAAACTTTTGAGAACATCTGCTCCAAAAACTTGGACCTAAGTCGTTGTTCAACTTCCCTCCCACAGCTCTGCTGGCAATTGTATTGGCCGGCAGCGACTGTTTGATGGCCGGAGACATGTGTTCAAGCGATGACACCTGCAGTCCACGCCTGCGCACTCTGCGTCAGTGCGTGGCAGGCAACGGCAGCAGGAAACTGGGCCCCGGAGCCAGGAGCCAGTGCGCCAATGCGGTGTCTGCCCTGCTTTCCAGCCCTTTGCACGGCTGCCAATGTAAACGGGGAATGAAGAAGGAGAAGAACTGTCTGAGTATCTACTGGAGTCTCCACCAGTCCATCCTTCACGGTTAGTGATTAATGGATATATGGCATCATTCTCAAATGGGGAAACCCTACACCGGCACTGGTCGAACATGCAAACCCCATACATGAAGCCTAGAGCCGAGATTGAAATTCTCAGGCCGTTCAACGGCGGTGATGTTACCACTACCCACAATTTATTTACAATGTATTTATGTTAAGTTGAAGTTTGCTCTCCATTTCTACTGTCGTCCCTTTGAACACAACCGTAACAATTAGCTATTAGAACCCCTTGAATTAACATAAAGACATAAACACTGAATATCTGGGTGCCTAGAAAAAAAACCAGACAGGAATAAATTGATCCGACAACGATTGCTCTTTTTAACTTTCTTTTAAAACCACACTACTCCTAGTTGGTGCATCCTCCCATTCACCTGAGTATGCTAGTTGACATAGAAAATAACTGTTATGATAACACTTTATAGAGGAAACGTTTATAGTTTTAGAATACAGTGATACCTCAGTTTACGAACCCCTTGGCTTACGAACATTACATGTATGAACATTTTACCTTGGCATACAAACTTTACCTTGGCAGACAAACTTTTTTCGTACACGGAGCTGCCTCAATGAGTGATGTGTCGTTGGCCAACGAGCCCGTTCTAACAACAAAATGGCAGCCGACTGTTTTTGTCCTCTATTCCCCGCCCCCAGTCTTCAGTTAGAGCCATGTGATTGGTCAAGAACGCAGCAGTGAGGGGGGGTGGTTTAAACATTAAAGAGACGGGCAAACGCCAGTGCGATAGTTTCAACTTTGATAGTTCAAAGACAGAGTGTAAACTGCAAGGTTAAAATATGCCATCAATCAGGTTCCACAAACAACCCGCACAAGCCATCTGTACACTTGATGCAAAAAGCTATCAACCCAGCTAAACAGAACACAAATGATGAGGAACTAGATACAATTATCACAGAGAAAGCACCTACAAGGGATCATTCCTCAAGATGGTGAAAGAAGAAGGTTACGTTCCTCATCAAGTGTTTAATGCTGATGAAAGCAGGCACTCCATTCCATCAAGCCATCAACGACCATCACAAAGGTCAATAAAACCACGTTATTATACAGTACAGTTCATTTCTTTAATTATAATACCATAGCACATTTATTATACATAAAATAATGTGTATTTTGTGTAGTTTTACGGCTTAGAAAATTAGACAGTAGAACATTATGTTTTATGTGGACCTGCGAACAGATTATTCTCATTTTAATGATTTCCTATGGGAAATTAATTTTTGGGATACACACTTTTCGTATGACACACTCTGTCTGGGAACCAATTGAGTTCGTAAGCCAAGGTATCACTGTACCTTCTCAAAAATGACAAATTGTAGACACCCTCACCAACCCTAAAAAAGTGTGGGGTGGGCATTCTTTATTGTGATCATGTGCAAAAAATTACACAGACTGCAGCAAAATTACAGCTTCAAACCGCCTCTTCTTCCCTCAGGACTCAACTTGGTGGAGAGTTATCCTTATGAAACTGTGCAGTGGGATTATGACTACGTCCGTTTGGCCTCGATCACAGCAGGCAAGTCCGCTGACCTTTGTTAACTTTCATGTTTTTACTTTTGTACCCTTTGGGGTATGCTTGGATTTTCCCTGGCAGCTGGCCCGGGGCAAAGACAAGACTGTTTTGTTCTGAGTACAGCTATGCTATTTGTCAGAGAAAAAAAATCCTGCAGCTGAAATGATATCTTTGTCACACTGTGTTCCTGCAGTACAACCAATGGATGGAAATGTGGTCTTACTTGCTGAGGTTGCAAAATCTAATCACAGTGTTGACTAGCTTTCAGAATGACATGCATATTTTTTGAGTCATGAGAGTTTAACGTTAAGTCTCATTGTAATTGATGGTGTGCAACAGACAAACTTTATTTCCAAAATGTCAACAGATTAATTTTGTTCTTTTTTTCGCCTTTCTTTCCATAGACTCTGATGTTGGCATAGTACCTGTGAATCGTTGCTTGGATGCGGCAAAGGCATGTAATGTGGACGACTTGTGTCAGAAACTGCGCACAGAGTACGTTTCGGCCTGCATCAAACTCACTGGCAAATCTGGCCTGTGCAACCGGGTCAAATGCAACAAGGCCCTGCACAGGTTCTTTGACCGGGTCCCAGCCGATCACACACACGGGCTGCTATTTTGCCCCTGCAAAGACACTGCCTGCGCGGAACGTCGTAGGCAGACAATTGTTCCCAGTTGCTCTTATGAAAGCAAAGAAAAGCCCAGCTGCATTACGCAGAGAAGGATCTGCGAGGCTGACTATGTCTGCAAGTAAGGGCAAATCTATTTTCCATTGACTTCCACTGAATGCCATTCTGCAAAAACCCGATTCACACACCCAACTCTGAGGGTGTGTGAATTGAGGGTGTGAGGAAAAATTGAGGGTAAACTTTAGTGCTACATGGCACATGGTATTGGGTATAGGATCATGGAACACTCTGACAAAGGCGGAAGTATACGCCGAAACATGTCAGGTATTTGAACACCTATAATACACTGTCTGTAAGTAAAGAATCTGCTTTAAATTAGATATCAAGTAGACAGGATGAACTTAGTACAACGATAATGCATAACTAGTTTTCAAATCTGAATTTAACAATCATGACTGTTGTTGTGGTTTACTTACGACAGTTTAACATTTTGGTTCAGATTTTAGCAATTATCATGCCACTTGACATGCAGTATTTCCTTTCACGGTCCGACTAAAATGATGTGGCGGGCCAGATTTGGCCCCCAGGCCTTGACTTTGACACATGTGATCTACATGATCTGCCAACCCAACCATGAGAAAATTCCCTCATCTTCTGGGTTCGGGGTTGAGATCCTTCATCATCCATTCACGATAAATCTGATTGCGGTTATTTGTAGCTCAGTAGGTTGATGTGAATCACAACAGGCAACCTCGAAAAGGTTTTAACATGTTTTTTCAACTAAATAAAAACCCATTTTAAAAGTTCTTTTAGGGTACCACTCCACCAAGTTCTATGTGCTCTATGCTAGCTTTGATGTCCCCAGGAGAAACCGTTGGGAATGGTGATCAATGTATGTGTGCTCACTCCAAGAGATGGGTGAGGCATTTGATAGGTTGAAACGGTAAATGGTGTCCGATGTAGATTGAATCCGATTCGGCTTTCAGGCTTTTTGAAAACAAATAAACAGTCAACCAAATGAGCCATTGTCTTATCCCCAAGCCTTATCCACCCTCCATCATTGCTTCCAAAAGCCCTGAGAGCCCCTTGAAAAAGCACATTAAATATTGAACACGAATAAAAAGCCAGATGGATCAGAGTTATCGCTCATTGCAATCTCTGGTCTCGGTCATTATTTTTCCATGCCTCCATTACACTCTGCGTGTTTTACTAATGATTGCAGGTCTAGGGTTTTGCTGGTGCCATATATTTTTCTTGCTGTCACTTTCACGTTTTAGCTCAACGTTCCTGCCTTGACCGTGCTAGATGATACATGATGATTCTTTTGGAATGTGGTTGAGATAATAAAATAAAATCAGAACAGAAAACCAAATCAAATTTCTCTAACATGTTCTTGCTCAGCCAAACTTTTCCTTCTTCTGTAGATCTCGTCTGGCACAGTTTCAGTATGACTGTGAACCCTCTGAAGTGTCTGCCAGTGGTTGCAAGCAAAGAAACTACGGTGCCTGCCTCCTCGCCTACACAGGACTCATAGGTAAGTGCATACAAAAAGCTTACTGTGGAACAGATGGAAGGGTGAGGGGCGGAGGTAGGCAAAGGTTGTGTAAACACATCGTTGAAGGCGACATATGTTGTGTGAGAGGACAATGAGGTAGAATTGTGCAACCACGAGGAGGCGAGTTGCAACAGAAATACATAAGCGTTAAAAAATAAAACAAAATAAAAATAACAGAAGGTTCGAACAACATCATGACAGGTGCGCTTATTGAATTCAACGTGCCTCTTCATTTTTAGAACATCTCATCAGGGAAAGCAATACCTTTGTGTTTTTTCCACACATTGCAGGGAAGAGCAAGACTAACTTGATGCACTTGCTGCCCTACAGCACAAACACACACACACTTGGCTTGCATTTACTGAAGCACTCAAAATTCCACCTCCACTGTGCTGCTGCACCGGAACAATCTCATGCCTTTATACTGGTGCAACCTGAAAGTGAAAAAACTGAGGTACATTGCTGTATAGTCAGCATTAGGTGGGTGTTGAGGAGAGCTTTCAAAAATAAAAGCAGTACTGCACAAAGGTCTATGAATACTGTCATTAAATCGGGCTGACATCCGGCATTGTTTCTCCACAGGAAGCCCGATCACCCCAAACTACCTTGACAACACGACTTCGAGTGTGGCACCTTGGTGTACTTGCTCGTCCAGTGGCAACCAGAGGCAGGAATGCCAAGACTTTCTGGACCACTTCAATGACAACATATGTCTCCGTGAGTAGAACATAGTGCACAATTCACTGTAGTATTGGGATATTGAAGAGAAGCATCCAGACCTCATCTTGTGTTCTCTCAACCTCAAAGTAACACAGCATTGGGTTTTTCTGATCTTCACTTGTGGATTAAACTCCCCTGCTGCGTGCAGTCCAGCAAACTGTCTTATTATTGACAGTATATTAAAGCTGGAAACAATCTTGTCACTGACAGCATTCTCATGAATCTATCCATCATTATATCACAATTGCACAGTACCTTAATTTATGTAGACCGAGATGCTTGGTTGAAAACATTTAATTCCAAACATTTCAGAGGATTTTATCATCATATATTATCGTATCTTCATCGTATTTCTAAAATGATTTTCTCATTTATATGTAATTTTAAGCACTGTGAATTTTCTTGTACACTTGAATACTGAAATACAAATAAACTTGTCAAGCCTAATCTTGCCTCGAAACGGAGTCGGCATATATATTTTTTTGGTCAACAGTGGCTGGCCAAGATAAAATCTCTCCTTAAATTAAAAATATGACTGACTCAATAAGTGAGTTAATGTTTTCAGGCACAAAGGTTACGAAGGTGGACAGTTTATTGGGCTACATGGCTCATCAAAGGGTGAAATTAATAAATTTGAGCCATGATGCAAACAGGATGATGCAGAAGAATACCCATCTTGTTTGCAGCCAACACAAATAATTTCTGAGTTGATTGTGGGATTGAAAAGCAGATTTAACCTTATTTTTGGCAATTCATGTCTTCACACTAATTAGCACCGTTTGCCACTTGAACTTGTGTAACAATGTTGGCGCCCACAATTTCGGTGGAGCATCACCGCTCTCAAATCTCAAATCATTCCCAGTTTACACTTACTGAACTGCAATCGCGGCCAAGCGAGCGGAAAGGCTCGACGTGGCAAATGAGAGCAGCTCTCTTGGGCCTGCTGCCTAGAAAAGATACAGAGAGAGTCTCTGAGTTGTTTGGCCATGTCAGAAGGTTCTATGAGTTAATGAGGCTGATGTGGAGATGCAGGTGCAGTGTGGCGGCTACAAGAGAATACTGATGCTTTTTGCTGTTTCTGTCGACGCTCTGCCAATGAAGTCCAAACTAAGGACAAGTCCTCGTGAATCCTCAGTAATCGTAAAAAACACGAAATACACAAACACTCAGTGCCAAATCGTCATCAGGTGTTAAGATGGCTCTCTCAATCAGAATCTTTCCTTGTCCCACCAGGACAAACAGGTAGGCAACCCGTACATGCTCCACTTGTTGACTAACCAGAACAGCAACATCAATGTCACCATTCTTAAATGAATTAAAGTGACTTCAAAAGATTATTCGTTGTTAAGGTCATCTTGAGATAAGAATAGGACCCACATACAGACACAATGAACTCAAAACAGGTTTATTGTCCGGTCAAAGAGACTGGAACCAAATGCAGTCTGAGAAACCAAACCGAGTTGTACTTGCAGGCTGAGTGCAACAGCTGGACAGCAGAGAGGATGGCAGAGTAGGCAGAATGCGCCTTTATAATACTGAGGAGTGTATTGCTGAAGAGGTGAAGACTGGCAAGTGTCTAGAATGTTCGTTCAATGGTTGGCGAGACGTCCAGCCCATACACAGAATTATGGGAAAGAAACAAAACAAAACAAAAAACAGGGAGGGGCTGAACAGGGGTACACTGAGGACAGACACACTGGATTCTAACAGTCAGACATGGCATTATTTACATTGTTTAGATTTTTTAGATATTTGACTGGTGGTCAAATTAAATCTCAAACTTCTGCATTGCCCTATTTTAACAAATTTGTTTTCAATATAGCAATTGGTGTTGCAGGGGTGGTAAGATTGTGTTTAAATTGACACAAGAAGTGGTTAAAAAAACAGAACTGAATTGGCAACAGTTTCAGCTCCTAACCTTCGCAGAAGTATAACAGTGACCCACATACGGTACAATTAAATAAAAAGTGACAAAAATAAAGATACTCCTCTCTTTGAAGACACCCGGCTGAGATGGAAGAGGATGCTGGTTAAGTTTTACTGAACACTTTGTTAACAATTGTACCTCATGCAACAGGAAATGCTATGAAGGTGTTTGGAAGTGAAGTCAGTACCTTAAGCCCCACCCATCACAACAGACAAAATGGCAGTACTTCCCCACCGGAAATCATAATTACAAGAGGGTACATCTTGGATAACAGATTCCCCACACAGGTTTGTTTTTTTCTGGTTGTTGTCCTTCTGTTTGTTTGGTGCCTTGTTCTTCCATTTTGTTGGGTTTTGTAGATTCAACGGAAGCCAGTACATTTGTGCTTTGGTATTTGCAATTGTGCCAAATCTGAGATTATTTTTTTTAATGTATTGTCATTATAGCATGCGACAGTAATTGCTCACAGATTTTTACTATTTGCATCAGGGTTCAATTCTGCGCTCCATCAAATAACACGGGTCCATATATTTGCTGAAAGTAAACGTTTGTTTCATATAATAAATGAGAAAAAGTGTTGGCAATTAATCAAAAACAGATTCATGGATTATCAAAATAAGAGTTAGCTAGCAATTTTATGTTTGTTAATTTATGTGGTTGGCCGATCTTATTCATGGGCGATCAAAATCTGGAGCTCCTTCAGCCAGAGACTATTACACCCGCACTGCAAGAAGGAGAGGTACCGCCGCTCGTTCCTACCGACTGCTGTCAGGCTTCTCAATTCTCAATAATCACATGTGAGGAAAAAAGCTCGACTCTTGTATTGTAAATATGGGTTGATGCATTACAGCGACATATATCAATATACATTTTCTTGATACTTGCACTATGTACAGTTTTTTTATGAAACGGTTTTTCACATTTACAGTATACATCTCAGTCTACTGACATTTTTACTATGCTTGGAATGTCTTGGTTTTCTATCCTTTCACCCCCCACCCCATCCCCTTTTAAATTGCTGCAGTGGACTGCAAATATCCCCATTGTGGGACGATTAAAGGTTTTCTGATTCTGATATTCTGATATAACCGTGGTCGGAACACCCCTTGTAAAGATCAATGTATATTCCCTTTGTCCTGCCATTGCTGATGTCTTTGGGGGGCATCACAAAAATCCGAAGAAAAAGAAAACTTTAAAAAAGCTCTTGAAGAGAAATGAAGACTGAGCTGAAGTTGATTTCAGACATTTGACTGTTGGAATGAGACCAATATTTCCAGGCCATTTTGCGCTGAAGTCGAACGTGCACCACTTTGGCACAGCTCAACGATGCCGGCTACACTCTGATTAATTCTGTCTTTCCCCCTGTGCCCCCTGCCCTAGGCTATGGAAAATGAACTACTGGTGGGCCAGTCCACTCTGCCGTCCAAAAGCCTTCAAAATCCAGCATCCCCTCTCAGAGTCCTACTTTCAGTTGCCGTCAGTCTTCTGTTGTTATGCTTGCTCGACAACGGATGCTAAAGACTGCGGGGACGCACTCCCCTCCAGCGACAGAGAATGGAAGCAGTTTCAAGAAACATTGCAGCTACTCTCGTCCCCCCCTTCTCTTGTACAGTAATTCAATTTCTGTCTTTGTGTCTAGGTAGTTGGACCCTTAATGGAAGCCATATGTGTACAGTTGTACTTGCAGTCGTTGTTGCTGTCATCGAGAGATGCCCAAAATTGAGATGCAGACTGATTAAGATCTCAACACTCCAGCGACATCTCCTTGTTTGATCAAAATGTAGAGTCCAACTGGAGCTCTGACTGTACGTCAGGGTTAGGAAAGCCGCTGGAGCGAACAGCCCTTTTACGCTCTCCTGAAGTGACTGCGAAAGGACCTATTATTTCTAATCAATAGTGGGAAATAACATGGTCGAGGCAAGCCGGAGAGACAACCGAGCAGCATTTTACTTGGACGTGGCCGAGTAAAATGCCCTGATTCTTCAGCGTCCAGCCGAGAGTGCAAAAGACTAACCATGACACTGCAATCATGCTCTCCATCGCCATTTGTCAAACGATTACTTTATTTGTTATCTCTGGAGCTACATTCTAAAACATGGCCTCGCTCTTCAAATGCAATTATCAGCCAATCCTCAACAGGCAATTGCTTTAGACCGCTGGATGCTATACAAAAAGTAATTGTGAGTGTAACAACATTCTTGTTCTTGTTGTGCAAGTGGACAGCGCAAGAGTGGGCAAAATGAAAGGTTTGCCAACATGTATAAACCAACTGAGATTCTACTGATATGAAAAGAGTAAACAGCAGTATTTTCTGTACTAGGAAGTAATTTCTGCAAATAAAGAAACTTATCAATTCCCACCTTTTGTGTTCCCTGCAAAGCATCTGAAAATAATGGAACGCCCAAATACAAACGGAGTTAAAACGAATGTTGTCACAAGAATGTATATAAATTCATTCCCTGCCACCGATTTGATTTGAAATTGTCATAATCAAGTGTGGGCTGCATTCTGGTCAATTGTTTAGCACATCTGCTTCACATTGCAGAGATTCAGGTTTTGAATCCAGGCTTTAGCCTTCTTGTGTGGAGTTTGCATGTTTTTCATGGCCTTGAATGGGGTTTCTCTGGGTATTCTGCTTTCTCCCCATTTTACAAAAAAAATGCGTAGGAGGTTGACTGAACACTGTAGAGCAGGGGTGTCAAACTCATTTGTTTGCCGTGGGCCACATTGTAGCTACGGTTTCCTCTCGAGGTCCGTTATGTATTTGGGCTAGCCATTAGATTTTTTTTTAATTTACAAATTTAATTTACGAACAAATTCACGGTTGTGCTATGGGCTCACCAGTTTCACCCATAGTGGCTAATCTGTACATGGAAGAGATGGAGAAACAGGCCCTCACATCCTTCCCAGGGACAAAACCTAGGCACTGGTTTAGATATGTGGACGACACTTTCGTTATAATTAAAGAACAAGAAATTCAATCCTTCACAGATCACCTCAACTTGGTAGACACCAACATTAAATTTGCTCGAGAGGACATTAAAGAGAACCAACTAGCCTTTTTGGATTGTAAAGTAATTATAAAAGAGGACAGAGCGCTAAAAACAGAAGTCTTTAGGAAAGCAACTCACACTGATTAATACGTACTTTTCAATTCTAACCACCCTCTACAACATAAACTAGGAGTTATCAAGACCCTCCAGCATAGGGCTAAACTAATACCAATACAAATATGAAAAACAGTGATTGTTACAAGCGATAAAGATATCTGAACACAACACAATTAAATACATGTATGGAAAACGAAAACTGCAACGTTTACATTACTTACGTTGATGAAGTATTCTGCGGCACGTCGAACTCTTTCGCGATGGAGGATTTGCTCCTTGTTGGATTCTCCTCAACAGCCACTATTGCCTTATTCTTCGTTCCGAGGTCACAATTCTTACGTTTCTCCATGGTTTAAATTGGTGTTGAACAACAGGACTGTATATATGCTCTGCTACGCCTTTTTTATTGTGCTCGCGTATGACAGTTCAAACGCGGAAGCTGGTAGAAAATGGCGTCTGCTACACTGCGCAAGGCACGGGAGCTGGTCACATGGATTAGTCATGCTGAAGAGGTGATACCAGGGCAAATTGGGCAATCAGGACAGTCATCAGTCAAGACAACAGAAGCAATGAGTGGAGCCGCAGCAAGTCACGTGACAGCTCCCGTGCCTTGCGCAGTGTAGCAGATGCCATTTTCTACCACGTGACCAGTCATGTGACCAACCCCGTGACCAACGGCGCGACCAACGGCGTGACCGATACAGATTTCGATAATGGTGGTAATGTATAGAAACCCCTAAGCAAATATCGATTAACCTTAAGTATCTTTTGTATCAATATAAACATAGCAAAATGGCCGGCGGGAGATGAAAAAGAGCACCGTAGTAACCGGATTATCGTAATAACCATGAATTGTACTAAACTGAACTAATTATACATAAAAAGACTAGAAATGTGCACGGGAAATGAAAATAGTATCGTAATAAGCAGTATTATCAATATAACCGATATCGATATAACGAGACTTTACTGTACATTGGGGAGACTAAACAAATTCTCAAAAAAAGTTTAAAACTTTATAAACATCACAGGGATAATATTAGTGAGCCTCAATCGGCAGTACATTTGCACCTAAAAGCTAGCAACCACACAAAAATAAAATCTTAGCGGAAGAAAATAGATAGTTTGAAATGGGAGTAAAAGAAGCTATTTTCATAAAACAGCAAAATCCTTCTCTTAACCGTAATGGTGGGGTGAGGTTCAATTTGGACCGTTCGTACAATATACGGCTGAGGCAACCTAGGATTAGTCATGTTGATGAGGTAATACCAGGGCAAATTGGCCAATCAGGCCAGTCATCAGTCAAGACAATAGAAGCAATCAGTGGAGCTGCAGCAATTAGTCATCTGCTCCCCCCAACCTGAGAGCAGGGACCAATCATAGCAGAGTCCGGCACCGCCACGTCTGGACAGTAGGGAGATACAGTAAAGTCTCGTTATATCGATATTCAAGGGAGTCCAAAAAAATATCGATATAACCGGGACTATCGATATATCCGATCCTGTTGGCATGTAATTTTCTCCGTGCGTGCATAGAAATAGTATCGATATAACCGGGACTATCGATATATCCGATATCGATATAACGAGACTTTACTGTATATATATATATATATATATATATCAGGGGTCGGGAACCTATGGCTCGCGAGCCATATATGGCTCTTTTGATGATTGCATATGGCTCGCCGATAAAACTAAATACATATTGTCGTTTTTTTCGCCGTTCATTTCCCGTTGGGGCTGCAATTGGCGGAAAGCGCAATTTTGATTGGATGACACTGACTTAGAATGGCCGAAAGCACCATTTTGATTGGATGATAGTGGCTGTCATGTTGAAACAGGTAAACGCCCAACTAGTGCACTTCACGCCCAACTAGTGCACTTCAGCGTGAATGCACCGGAGCATTAGAGGAGAGAAAATGTTCTGATTCTAATTTGCAATGAAACAATACCATCGATGAAACAGTCGAATGTCAGTGACATTTTAACAAGCCCCATGTTAACGTTAGCATCAACATACTTCTGCGAGAAGTAGATTTCAGATAGCAAGTGTGGAAGCTTATGAGCCGTGTGCAGGCGAGCTAGCAGTAACTTCGCCTCTGGACCGGCAAATTGAGTTTCATTCCGATCGTTTGCCTGGATTTTGACCAATCACGAGGAACGGAAAACCATTCATGTTAACGGTGAGTACTATCACAAAGTTATTTTAAATAATACATTCTGATATTTTGTTGAAAAGTGGCCGCGCGCGCGTGTGTGTGTGCGCGCACGTGAGCGTTTGTATGGCACTCCTGTACGACTGAGAGTTTACACAGATGTATTGCTGCCAACTTTGGGAGAGACATCCTTCTGCTGGTACGTAACTTAGAAAAGGCCACCTTTAAATTAGCTGACTTAAAGAACCACCTCAGATTCAATCTTAGATGTAGACAGAGCCGGTTAATTCCTAAATGCTTGAAGCAAGCACCGATAGCCGATAAAATGCAACAAAATTATACTAGGAAAATACTAACTTTGCGAATTAGGAGACTTAACATAGAGTTAAAAAACAAACAGTCAGAAATAGAAACTTATTATCAGTGATTACAAACTAAACTTACCCACAAAATCTATCAGGAAGTGTGTGAATTTACTAAATCCGGTTATATGAGGCACCACAGCAAAACCAAAGAGAGACAAAAGGGTAAATTTCAAAAATTACTTTTACTGAAACAATCTCAGCTAGTGGTAAACACGCGAAAAATTAGGAATGAACAGATTTCAAGGGAGAATTGGATCAAAAATTTGTCAGACAGAGATCTCTCAGAGACAGAAAAAGCGGTACTAACCAAAGGTTTAAATTTCTCAGTGACTCCTAAAACTATACCAACAATAGATTACATTACAGCTACTGAATCGGCGATTAAAAATAACAAACTTCCGTATGCAGAGGCAGATGATCTACGCATTAAAATATCAGCCCTTCTCAGTAGTGCCAAACTTCCTCCGTCCAACATAACATTAGAAGAGAGAAAGGCGTTAACTACTCTACAAAAAGACAAAAATATTACTATTTTGCCAGCAGACAAGGGGAGATGCACAGTGCTTCTCAACACATTGGATTATGAAGACAAAATAAATAGGCTAATCAGTGATTCTAACAGGTATGAGCAACTAAAAAGGACCCTTCCAATAGATACAAGAAACAAATGATAGACTGTTTCCAAAAGCTAGAGAAAGGAAAACATATAGACAATCAGATGTATTTTAGATTATACCCGGGAGAGGCCACGCCATGTATCTATGGCCTGCCAAAAATACATAAAGAAGGGTTCCCCCTCATACCCATTGTTTGTAGCATTGACTCCTCTACATACAATGTAGCCAAATATTTAAAAACTATTTTAGCTCCGTTGGTTGGTAACACAGAATATCACGTAGAGAACACCACAGGGTTTGTAGAGAGGATCAAAGACCTCATATTGAAACCTGAGGAAACTTTGGCATCATACGATGTGACTTCTCTCTTTACATCTGTCCCAACCCCAGCAGCAGTCTCAGTGGTGAGGACGAGACTGCTGGCGGATGTTTCTCTGCATGAAAGAACCAAACTTAAACAGGATCACATCTGCTAATTATTGGAAATCTGCCTTAATACTACGTATTTTTAATTTCCGGAAAAATTGTATAAACAAATTCATGGTTGTGCTATGGGCTCACCAGTTTCACCCATAGTGGCTAATCTTTACATGGAAGAGATGGAGAAACAGGCCCTCACATCCTTCCCGGGGACAAAACCTAGAGACTGGTTTAGATATGTGGACGATACTTTTGTCATAATTAAAAAACAAGAAATTCAATCCTTCACAGATCACCACAACTCTGTAGACATCAACATTAAATTTACTCGTGAGGACATTAAAGAGAACCAATTCGCCTTCTTGGATTGTAAAGTAATTATACAAGAGGACAGAGCGCTAAAAAAAGAAGTCTTTAGGAAGGCTACGCACACTGACCAATACTTACTTTTTGACTCTAACCACCCTTTACAACACAAACTAGGAGTTATCAGAACCTTCCAGCATAGGGCTAAACTAATACCAACTAGCATTGAAGGAAGAGAAAAGGAGTCAAAACATATCAGGAGAGCACTCACTAACTGTGGGTACCCTCAGTGGTCATTCAACAAATGTCAGAAAGAAAGAATAGGGAATGAAACCAATAATTCTCATGATACAAAAAGGAGAGGAGTAGCAGTACCTTACATTGCAGGAGTTTCTGAAAAATTACAAAGAGTCCTTTGGCAACATAAAATTCCTACCCATTTCAAACCGATAAAAACGTTAAGGCAAAAATTAGTGCATCCAAAAGATAGGCTACCAAATGAAAAACAAAGTAATGTAGTTTATTCCATACATTGTAAGAATGAAAATTGTAAAGAGCAGTACATTGGGGAGACTCAACAAATTCTCAAAAAAAGACGTTATCAACATCGCAGGGATAATACAAGTGGGCCTCAATCGGCAGTACATTTGCACCTAAAAGCTAGCAACCACTCATTTGACGACAATGAGGTTAAAATCTTAGAGAAAGAACGTAGATGGTTTGAAAGGGGGGTAAAAGAAGCGATTCTTATAAAACAACAAAATCCTTCATTAAACCGGTCTGGTGGGGTGAGGTTCAATTTGGATCGTTCATACAATAGCCTGCTTAGGCAAAACAGGTTAGGCAACTTTCATAATGCTGATGAGGGTCGTAATGCTGATTTGGTGATACCGGTGGGAGTGGGGCAAATAGGCCAGTCGTTAGTCAGGAATGTAGGAAAAATCAGTGGGGCCACAGGGAGGGGTCCTCTGCCCCCCTCAACCTGAGAGTAGGGACCTATCATAGCTGTGTCCGGCGCCACCATGCCTGGACATTAGGGATATATAAATAGGGCTGACACGACCAGTCAGACTTTAGTTCGCTGACGAAGCCTCTTGGATAGGAGGCGAAACGTCCGAAACCTTCAAATTTGTACAGATGACGGCTGAAGAAACCTTCTCATCGATGGACCACTCCTGTACGACTGAGAGCTTACACAGACGGAGGCCTGGAAGGTAAAGGTGACAGTCGTGCCTGTGGTGGTCGGAGCACTCGGGGCAGTGACCCCCAAACTCAACGAGTGGTTGCAACAGATCCCGGGAACAACATCGGATATCTCGGTCCAGAAAAGCGCAGTGCTGGGAACAGCACGGATACTGCGCAGAACCCTCAAGCTTCCTGGCCTCTGGTAGAGGACCCGAGCTAAAATGGGGGACAGACACCACCCATGGTGGGTGAGACGCGGATTTATATATACAGTAAAGTCTCGTTATATCGATATCGGATATATCGATAGTCCCGGTTATATCGATACTATTTCTATGCACGCACGGGGAACATTACATGGAAACAGGGTCGGATATATCGATAGTCCCGGTTATATCGATATTTTTTGGACTCCCTTGAATATCGATATAACGAGACTTTACTGCATATATATTATATATATATATATATATATATATATATATATATATACATTTGTATTTGTATATATATATATATATACATTTGTATTTGCAAACTTTTGGAGCACAAGACATATATAGGTAATCATGTCACTGGTGAGGTGACAGTGACTCGTTGAAATGAAATGAAATTGAAGTGTCGCGAGCGGCAGCCAAGCCCGAGCTGTCAACTATATATATATATATATATATATATATATATATATATATATATATATATGTGTCATATAGTTAGACAATATATACATTTGTACGTATGTACAAATATAACGAGACTTTACTGTATATATATTTTTGCCCAAGATGGAAATACCATTATGCGGCAGCACTTGAGAAGTGAAGGAAGACAGGTAGAGGAGGCAAAAACAGGCTTCAGCTTGGATTTTTTTTTTGAGCATCTTTCAACCCACACTTTCAAAGTGGAAGGAAAGCGCATAATTGCTCATGTGCACATGGAGAGGTGTTTAGCACAACTTGTAAACGCTACAAATTGCCACTGCTGCAGTGTGCCCACAACAATGACACTTTTGTCCTAAGAGTTTTGAAAGGCGGTCATAAATTGAATGTATTATTATATTATTATTATTACTTTTCTCTGTTTGGCCAATTTGTACAAATGCTACCTGTGGGGATTTTTTTTCCCCAAGGTGGAAATACAGTAAAGTCTCGTTATATCGATATTCAAGGGAGTCCGAAAAAATATCGATATAACCGGGACTATCGATATATCCGACCTTGTTTGCATGTAATTTTCTCCGTGCGTGCATAGAAATAGTATCGATATAACCGGGACTATCAATATATCCGATATCGATATAACGAGACTTTACTGTACCATTATTCGGCAGCACTTCAGTCTTCAAGAAGGCCACGTTGATGCTCTTGTTATTTTGCATGCTAACCAGGATGGAAATGCAAGTACAATGGCTCAAATTGTGACCAAGTAGCAGTGTTATTTTGGCAACAATTTTAGACTTTATCTTAAGTCTTTTAAATTAAAATGCAACGCAATTCCACACTTCCACAAAAATGCCACAAAATTCCTACTTATTTCAAACCAATAAATACTGTAAGGCAAAAATTAGTGCCCCCAAAAGATAGGCTGCCAAATGAAAAACAAAGTAATGTAGTTTATTAAATACATTGTAAGAAATAAAATTGTAAAGAGAAGTACATTGGGGAGACTAAACAAATTCTCAAAAAAAGACTATTGACGTTGCAGGGATAATACGAGTGGGCCTCAATCGGCAGTACATATGCACCTTAAAGCTAGCAACCACTCATTTGATGACAATGAGGTTAAAATCTTAGCGAAAGAACATAGATGGTTTGAAAGGGGAGTAAAAGAGGTGATTTTCATAAAACAACTAAATCCTTCATTAAACCGGTTTGGTGGGGTGAGGTTCAATGAAACACAAATCATGTGGTTACTGATGTCGCAGCTCATTCTGTACTGCTGCCATTGGCCAAATCTCCTCAAATAATATGCGGGGTTGTCTTTCATCTGTCCCATGAGTTTCAACATCAACTCTACTTCGTGTTCAAGAATCTGGCATGGCTGCCACAGTAGGAACAATCTGGAGTCAAATACTTGGTATATACTCCTATTCCTGCCTTTGTGCTTTTTCAAGTTCATTTCGGAGAGCAAGCAGAGGCCACCCAGAGCCACATTGAATCCACTCCTTCAGGAGGAGGCGGAGTTGCTGGCAGCAACAGGTGAGTGTACCGTATGGAATTAGTCCATCACTTTATTTTATTTTTGACTTTATCAAATTATTTAAATTTTCTTCTATTTCTGAATATGCAGATTTGAGAAATGAAGGAGACCATCTAGAGGAGGCAAAAACAGGTTTCAGCTTGGATTTTTTTGGGAGCATCTTTCAACCCACACCTTCAAAGTGGCAGGATAGCGCATAATTGCTCATGTGCATATGGAGAGGTGTTTAGCACAACTTGTAAACGCTACAAAGTGCCCACAACAATGACACTTTTGTCCTATGAGTTTTGAAAGGCGCTCATAAATTGAATGTATTATGATTCTTCTTATTATTATTTTTATCTGGCCAATTTGTACAAATGCTACCTGTCCCAGCGGTAAGGATGCTGGGCGAGGGGATTTTTTTTTCCCCAAGATGGAAATACCATGATGCGGTAGCACTTGAGAAGTGAAGGAGAACATATAGAGGAGGCAAAAACAGGCTTCAGCGTGGATTTTTTTTTTGGAGCATCTTTCAACCCACACTTTCAAAGTGGAAGGAGAGCGCATAATTGCTCATGTGCACATGGAGAGGTGTTATTTAGCACTACTTGTAAACGCCACAAATTGCCATTGCTGCGGCGTGCTCAGAACAATGACACTTTTATCCTATGAGTTTTGAAAGGCGGTCATAAATTGAATGTATTATTATATTATTATTATTACTTTTCTTTGTTTGGCCAATTTGTGCAAATGCTACCTGTCCCAGCGGCAAGAATGCCGGGCGAGGGGATTTTTTTTCCCCAAGATGGAAATACCATTATGCGGCAGCACTTGAGTCTTCAAGAAGGCCACGTTGATGCTCTTATTTTGCATGCTAACCAGGATGGAAATGCAAGTACAATGGCTGAAATTGCGACCAAGTAGCAGTGTTATTTTTGGCAACAATTTTAGACTTTATCTTAAGTCTTTTAAATTAAAATGACACTTAATTCCACACTTCCACAAAAATGCCACAAAATTCCTACTTATTTCTCTTCTTTTAAATTAAAATGCCACTTAGTTTTAATCACATTTTAATCATACCTCTGTGATAGTTTTAAGTCTATTTTCATTCGACACAAGGTTTTAGTCTGGTTTTACTCTGCGAAATCTCAAAAATGGTTCTGGCTTAGTTTTAGATTTTGATTAAAAAAAAGTGGGATGGTGGTGACATTTAACTGACATAATTTTTTTCATAATGTGGACAAAAAAGAAAATCAGGAAAAAAAACAAGATTTTGCCAATTTTAAAAAACGTTTCAGCCATAAAGTGGCAATTATGAAGAAGTGGTGCCTTGGATTTCAGTAGTTGTGAATTGTATTTAGTGAATAAATGATGACAGGACCCGATGTGACGTTTCACATTCATTTAAGGATCACAAAGAATAGCACCGGAGGATGGTATATTTTGGGGAGGACAAAAACAGTTTTATGGAATAAATACAAAAAGTGTCTAAATACAAAATGTGTCTCAGTTTTAAAAAAGACAGAATTTTTCACATGAAACATATTCTCCGAAAAGGACAACCTACGTCTCCGGACAAGTTGTGTCCATAATTTGTAAAATGGCTTCAAATGACTTCTACTGAGCGTATTCTACAGATTCCACCGCATATAGCTATATTTTATGTTTTAAGACTTGCGCTGAATATTCAGGAAGTCTTGTCTTTGAATTGGTGACGAGTCCTCACCCTACGTCACTGAAGGAACGCCCCTGACCGAAAAAAGGACTCATTGTAGCGTTCCTTCCATCACATCAATGTATTTTGCTGTACTTGTTTGGTCTGGGGACCTCGTGTTACACCCAAAAGCCGCCAGAAGGCCAGAAGAGGGCGTCCAAGCGCCATATAAGGAATTTATCAGCCTGTGGAAACGGAGGTGGCCACAGGAGGTCGCCATTTTGTGCCTCTTTTTTTCGTTGAGACATCTCCCCTTAATGTTGCCTCAAAATGGCACGGAATAAATTCTTTAATAGATTGAAAACATGTATGCTTTCCTCTCCAGAACTATTTGAATCATATTCATAACTGGATGTGTTACAAGAAAGCATATTCTCCGAATCTGAAGCCATTGTTTTGATTCTGCAGCAATGCAAGACGTCTTGGCGTGACGTCACGAACTGGGGGTGGGACTTTCTGAAAACGCCCAATTCACAGCTCAATTTTTTGCAGATTTTGGACACTTTAAGTCATTTTTATTGGTGTTTTGCATTTGACTAAAAATATCATACTGCGTGTTTTGGGTATTTTAGATGATATAAAACGTTTTTTTGACAGTCAGTTAAAAAACAATAAAGTGACATTGGTCCTTTAAGACACTTAATGCAGTGAATGTGAGTTCACTGTGAGAGAGAATTAGAGTTCTTCCAAAGCAGAGATAGCTTGATCAGCAAACTTTCCATAATCACCTTTTTTAACAGCAGAGTGTCTTGCGGCAGAAAGAGAAATGGATCTCTTATGCCACCATCACATGGCCCAATCTGCTCCTAATTATTGATAAATAATAGCAAAAGGAAATAGTACTATAGTAGTTAATTTTAATTATTCCGAGCTCTACAATGAACTTTTCAGTTATATCACCCACTGCTCAATGTTTTTTTTCTTTCCTGACAATTGATGAGACATGATGACACTTATTGTCTTTCAAACTGAGAGGTCAGGAGGAGCGCTGGCAGTTATAAGGGAACAAATGTCACACATTCACCCCAATTAGCAACGGGATCAATTTCAATCATTTCTTCCACTTTCTAATATTGCACAATGTGGAGAAAAAGAAAAAAAAATCACAGGAATACGGTAGAGTCGTGGCAGTGAGATGAAACGGTGCAAGTAAAATGATTTTGTGGTAAGTAGCATGAGGCTTCAACACCCTTGAGCAACTTTTGATTGTTCTTATTGATCTGAGTTGGATTCAGAGCCTTTTCTGCCAAATAGGAATAGTGGTGAAAGGAAGAGTGAGGGTGAAAGGCAGTGAATTAATAACAGTGGTTGTTTTGAAATGCATTGAAAACAATGCGTACGTTTAAGAGAGTCAAGACAAAGAAATAACCAATATGACTGCTGAAGTTCCCTTGTGAATTCCAACGTATTACAATCAAAATGAGAACATGACCAATTGCTCATAATTACAAACGTTCATTTGAATATATTTTGGATGCATTTATGATTAAAATCGGCCAAACCTGCAAACATTGTCATGCCTTGATTCCACATTTATTGTCTGGTTTTCGTGTTGAGGACAAATGCAAGTTGTGATTTGCCAAGTGCAGTATCTTTGTGTCTTCTCACATTATGAATAGAGGACAAGCAATGATCAACCAACAGTCTTTATTGAGACGATAACAAGTCATTGTCTATCGTAATCACGACTCCCCCCCCAAAAAAAAAACATAATACTCAGGTGGTTGTGAGTTCACCTTTCACTCTTCCGCGACCACTCCCCAGTTGGGTAATCCAATTACATTCAGACAACTGCATAGCCTTGCAGATGGCCATGATTAAGTTAAAGATCACTACACATATACTGTATACTGTACTGTAACTGTTGTGTCACTATGAAGTACGATAAAATAATCTATAATCTATGTGAAATCTTGTCTACTACAGTATATCAAGTCATTCACTGCCAGACATGCAAAAATGTGTCCACTCCAGGGCCAGGGTTTTTGTCATTTTCACTGAAATTGCTAGACCCAATGCAACGTAAGAAACCTTAGACTCCCTTCTTTCACCAGAAAAAAGAAAAAATCCTAAATTATATGGGTCTGGAGTAATATGAGGTGCAAGTCGGGGCGGCTGTCCGAAATACAATAAAATACAATACAATACGGTACAAATACATTGATTTATGTAGCGCTATAACAACAGCTGAAGCTGGAACAAAGTGCTAATATGGACATAAGGCAAATACTGCCCCCTCATGTAAGGGAAAAACCCATTGCCAGAGGTTTGACCAGCGTTATATTGGCACGCGCTCCAAGAAAAAAACAAAACCCGAACAAATTCGGGAATGTCGCTCCACGTCATATTTTCAATTCCCGAATACAGTTGGGAATGGCAGTGAATGAGTTAACAAAACAAACCAGATTTTAAATAACATCTAGTGTGCCACAAAAACTTTTTGCTGCCCCTGATATCTGTTTTGTTTTTGTTTTTTTCATTTCCATCACACACACAAAGTTTTCAAATCATCAAATACATTTTAATGGCACTCAGAATCAAGCCAAGGAAATCCCAAATTGAGTTTTCAAATGAAAATTCAATTCAGTAAGGCACCAAAAAATACACACAAAAAATACAAAACTTTCAAACCCCCTGGTTATGCCACCATTGGGAGCAATAACTGAAGTTGAGTGTTTGCGTTATTTTGTCCTTCACATGCGATGGAGGAATTTTGGCCCACTCTTGTTGGCAGTATTGTTTCAGCTCTGTTATATTGGAGGGATTTCTTCCCCAAACCGCCCATTTTAGGGCACAGCATCTCAACTAAATTTGAATCTGGACTTTGACTTGGCCATTCCCAAACCTTAATTTTGTTTTTTGTTCTGCCATTTAGTGATGGACATTATGGTGTATTTCAGATTGTTGTCCTACTACATGATTCTAGAGCACGTGAGTTTTGGGGTATGAACTGGTGGCTGGATGTTCTCCTTTTGGTTTCTCTGGCACTTTTCATGATTTATTGTTCCATCACTTATAGGAATGTTTGAATCCTGAGTAAGCAGAGCAGCCCCAGACCATCACATTGCCGTCACTCCAGTTCATGTTTGGCATAATCTTTTTTTTATCAAATGCTGTGTCATTGTGTCAGATGTAAAGGGTCGGACACCATCCAAAAAGTTCAAATTTTGGCTGATCAGTCAGTCCACAGTGCTTCTCCAAAAGCCTTGAGAGTTATCAAGATGTCATTGACCAATTTGTGTTTTATGCTGGCAGTAAGGATATTTACCTGGGAACTCTGCCATGGACGTCATTTTTGGCCAGTGTCTTTCCTATGGTATTGTCTCCTGACCACTGACCAGAACTGGTCTTTACATGTTGTTCAAGGTTTTTTTGAATGAGTCATCGTCGCACTCTTGGAATAATTTTTGTTGGTTGTCCACTCCAAGGAAGGTTTGCTACAGGTTCCATTTTCCTCCATTTGTGGATAATAGTTCTGATGGTGTTCTGCAAGAAATGTATTTGTAACGTTTTCCAGACTGATAAATTTAGATGCCTTTTTTCTTATTTCTTCTTGAGCTTCTTTAGAACGTGGCACGATGCATTGGTTCTTGAGATGTTGTCGATGGATTCAAGTTCCCTCACAAATTCTATTCAAGTGATTTCATTATACAACAAGTATGGTGGTATTTATCTATAGGTGTGGCTTGCGAAATTGAACACACCTTCCACACATTTATGATATGTCAGTCACCTAATGGGAATTTGACAATGAGGGGCAATTACCGGAACTTTTTTTTTGTTAGGATATTTGGTGGCTTAATTTTTTTCATTGAATTGTCATTTTACATTTACTTGGGTTGTTTGGGTAGATATTAAAATTGTTTTGGTGATTTCAAAACTATGCACGATAGATATGCAAAAAAACAGAAATCAGCAGGGGTCAAATATTCTTGGTGTCAATGTATGTCAAGATTTTTGAATGATGAGGGCCCGTCTAGGAGCATGTAAATACACTGTACTGTCATATTTTGTTATTTTTTTTTAATATTTTTTTTTAAATCCATGATAATCAAATCTGTTTCCCATACAAGACTCTGCTGGTGTCCAGATCTGGTGAAATTTACAACATTTTGCACCATAGCTTTTCTAATCCTTTTCCTCCTCCTCACCCCTTTTGTATGTATGCAAAAGTGAATATTTATAGCACAGTCTTCCTTTCAATCTTCGACAAGCTGCTTGCGCTGATTTCCACCTTCAGATGCGTAAACATGTTCGCATTTGTGTGCCTACATCTGAGGGAATTCATGTGGATGCGCATGAAGCATGTACACACGGCTCAACGACAGGCCTGTTTTTGTCTGTGAAAATCTGCTTCAGAAGCAAACAGAGTGGAAACTCAAACATAATACAGTAAAGTCTCGTTATATCGATATCGGATATATCGATAGTCCCGGTTATATTGATACTATTTCTATGCACGCGCGGATAAAATTACATGCAAACAGGGTGGGATATATCGATAGTCCCGGTTATATCGATATTTTTTCGGGCTCCCTTGAATATCGATATAACGAGACTTTACTGTATTTGAAAATTAAAACAGAATCTGTTCCATGTTACTGGTAATTTTTCAAAACACAAATTGCCCAATTACTCAAAATACAATGCATTATATTTTGAGTAATTGGTCATCATCATAAAAACTTAAATGTGCAACCAATGATATGCAAGAGTTTTGTGCCAGTAGAAGAGAACCAGTAATACTCTAATGTAGGAATGGTAGAAATAATAAAACGCAAAGCTATTTTTTTCAATGTATCAAAGGAAAATGACCACAAATGTAAATGTAAAGAGTCATAACGTGAAAAAAAAAACATTGTTGTCTTTGGGGGACTGGTTTTAATGGCAGTTTGTAACTTGATGAACAGTCTTTCAAAGTTTGGATTTTAATCTATCCAATCAAGGAATAAAATGTGAACATCTGTTATGCTTCTGTATGTAAAAAGTAACAGAACCAATCGCATTTAAAACAAACAGGGTAAGCGGTGTTGGAAATGGATGGATGAGACGGCCCCTCCTCCGTCCGACTGGGGCGAATTCCTCAGGCATGCAGGGGCGAGCCCTTTTGATTGGAGCCACCTGGCTCACACATTGGATATGTGCTGCTCACTAATCAACCTCGCTCTCTACCCTCGGGTAGCACCCCCTGATTTGTTCGTTTCTGGCTTTGTTTGGTTGTCTCATTCACACACTGTTGCACAGACACTTGCCGTGCAACCGTGCACGCCTCACACCTGCACCCCTGCAACCTCGCATCACACACTGCTTTTCATTCTATCAAGTCACTTGATCGTGTCCCATCATTTTTGATTCAGACATTGAGCTGGCTTGTGACAATCAAAGAAACATCCATTTAAAAAAAAAAATCTTTTTGTGAAGGCGGAACATCAATGGCTGGTTTTCTTTTAGAAAACGAATGACGCAGACAAGTTCAGCGTTACCAATTCAAAAAGTGCTATAATAACAGCAATGGCATTTACTCGTGCGTCAGCTTCCACTGAATAGCCTCAGAGAGGCAGTTTCATTTCTGCTGGAGCTTGCATTTGTGCTTCATTATTTTGTTATTAATTGATTTGTGCCACACTGATATTCAAATAAAGTTACAAGTTTGAAATACTGCCAAAAGCATGTCACCAGTCATGATGCCTGCTCGTCGGGCGGTTTACCCATTACATTCCATGTCGTAATACTAATAATCAGGCAGCAAGACTACATATAAAGATTTGGAGGGCTAGGGCTGGTCAGTGGGCCTTGGACTAAACACTAGTGCAGGTGTCGGGAACCTATGGCTCGCGAGCCATATATGGCTCTTTTGATGATTGCATCTGGCTCGTTGATAATATGAAATACGTATTCTCGCTTTTTCGCCGTTCATTTCCTGTTTGGGCTGCAGTTGGCGGAAAGCGCAATTTTGATTGGATGATACTGACCTAGGTTGGCGGCAGTGACGTGCGGTGAGGTTCATGGCCGGTGAGGCACTGACGTCATCAGTCAGATTCTTCTGTGTAAGCTCTCAGTCGTACAGGAGTGGTCCATCGATGAGAAGGTTTCTTCAGCCGTCATCTGTACAAAAGTGAAGGTTTCGGACGTTTCGCCTCCTATCCAAGAGGCTTCGTCAGCGAACTAAAGTCTGACTGGTCGTATCGGCCCCATTTATATATCCCCAGGTCTGGACATTAGGGATATATAAATGGGGCCGATACGACCAGTCAGACTTTAGTTCGCTGACGAAGCCTCTTGGATAGGAGGCAAAACGTCCGAAACCTTCACTTTTGTACAGATGACGGCTGAAGAAACCTTCTCATCGAAACATATGAACTCTACAGAGTAGCTTACTCACAATTTGGTTGTTAACATGTTTTGATTAAAATGTCATGTCAGCATTCTTTATATAAACTGTAGCATAGAAAAACTAATTAAAAAAAGAACGTTATTGTGTTACCTTTACTTGTCAATGAAGTCCATGCGCTGCTTCTTCTGAAGAAAGGACATTATACCTTCTTTGTAGAAGCCTTCCTTATCTTTCTTCAGTTTTAAGTATCTCTATTTCTTTCAATTTAGATATGTAATCCTCCATTACGTCTGTGTAAGCTCTCAGTCGTACAAGAGTGGTCCGTCGATGAGAAGGTTTCTTCAGCCATCATCTGTACTTTTTGAAGGTGTCGGACGTTTCGCCTCCTATCCAAGAGGCTTCGTCAGCGAACTAAAGTCTGACTGGTCGTATCGGCCCTATTTATATATCCCTAATGTCCAGACACAGCTATGATAGGTCCCTACTCTCAGGTTGGGGGGAACAGAGGACCACTCCCTGTGGCCCCACTGATTGTTCCTACATTCCTGACTAACGACTGGCCTATTTGCCCCACTCCCACCGGTATCACCTCATCAGCATTATGAATGTTGCCTAACCTGTGTTGCTTAAGCAGGCTATTGTATGAAGGATCCTCCATTCTGAAAATAAGGCCAAGCAACACGAAAAAATGACTGGATGGTTGCACTTAACTTTAACTGTTTACTGTAGCTTGCTCTCACTAATTCTATTATTCTGCAGCCGAGGAGGCGCAAGAATCTCTGTAATCACCAGCGCCCCCTGTCATGCGGCAGGAGAACTGTTGCCTCACCTATGCAGACAGTTTTGATAAAAATAAAATAAAATAAACACTGTTGTACAGTGTTTATAATGTACAGTGACTGTACATTATATACACCAGCTAAAGTGTAGAAATTTAGTTCATATACTAAAACTGTTTGAACACTTTAATCGCGATATGCAGAGGGACAGCAATGCGGTCTCACTGCAGAGCAATTGTGCAATCCATGGTGAGGCTTGTCTCACCGCTCGTCTCCACTTAGTATTTGAACGGTAAATAGGGAAAATTCAGCGATTTTGAAAAAAAAAATCCAAAAATGGTGAAGTTAAATGGAAAAGAAGTACAAATCACTAAATAAATATAACTTTAATTTATTTTGTCATTTCCATGACAATTTATTTTGTCATTTCCATGATGACAAAATTCCATGATGACAGGTGAGGCACAGCCTCACCTGCCTCCCCTGACTGCACGTCACTGGTTGGCGGACAGCGCAATTTTGATTGGATGATACTGCCCGTTGTTGAAACAGGTAAACGACCCTTTTAAATAAGCCAGACAAGTAAAAAGAATAAACCGAAAGATTCGCCATTGTGGAGAGAAAAGGTTCTGATTCTAATGTAGAATGAAACAATACCATCGATGAAAGCCAGTGTGGAAGCTAATGAGCCGTGTGCAGGCGAGCTAGCAGTAATTCCTATCAGTAAGTATTCCTATCATTTATCTGGACTTTTACCAATCATGAGGAACGGAAAACCATTCATGTTAATGGTGAGTACCATCACAAAGTTATTTTAAATAATACATTCTGACATTTTGTTTAAAAGTGGCCACGCGTGCGTGCGTGCTTTCGTGCGTGTGTGTCTCTCACTGAAAAACATTTCTAAATATTTTACTTTCATGGCTGTCTTAGTCAAAAAGGTTCCCGACCCCTGCACTGGTGTATTGTGGGAATGGCATTCTAAAGATAAAGTAGAAGTAGGACTGAACAATTTCTCAATTTTATATCAACACCGCAATTTCATACGACGCAATTATCAAATTGAAAAGGCTCCGTCATGTCGATTAGTTGGCAGACTTTATGAATATGAATAGTTTATTTATTTAGTGTCTAGAACTTCTTTTTTGGCCTTTAAACTGCATGTGTCAAAATGAGCCTTTTGCCAAGTTGATTTACGTGCAGGAAGAAGAGAATGTTTATCGTCTAGTGTGATGCATGCGAATGAGTCCACCCAGGTGTTTTCAGTTTGCAGGTATTCGGTTACACACAAGCATCTGTCGCAAAAAAACTGCACTAAATAGTTCTGGAGACAGCAGCAAACATCTGCAGCGCGGAGCACACCTTTATGTCGTGGGAGCAGCTGGACAGTGATGACAGCAAATCAGTCACTGGCCCGGAACCCCACGGACCTGGACTGGGGCCTCGCGGGAGCTCACTAGATTGCTCGACACATGAAATTCTCCCTGTGGAGGCAATTTTCTGAGTAAGCTCACCTCCTCCTGAGGCCCTTTTACAATGACTGTCTGCCACAGTATTTCACAGACAGTCTGTTGACATTTTGACTATGGCGTAAAAGCTGCGCAACCACAGTGACAACCAAAACTGATCTACAGCTTCATTCTACAGATATGTTATATTCTAGATCTGTGTCACCGGCAATTAAACTGATGTTGGACTGATCTGAATCTCATAAACATTGCACCTACCTTGAGCAGCATGCACACGGTGTGAATGAGGGTGATGGATGGACATGTCGTTTTTGGGGTTTGTTTTAGTTTACCCAGACATGTGACCTTCCTCTAACTTCGACCATGTGCTTTTCCTCAGCGCATTTTCAAAGATCAGCCACTTTTGACCTCATTAGTGAGAAACTTCATTGTGGTTAGTGGGAGAAGTCACAGTCTGGTGCTTCACACATCAAACAGGACAAAAACAAGTACCGGTACATAAGGCATCAATACAGTCCAACACATCTTTATTAATACTCTACTTTCACAAGAGTTTTCAGAAAGCACTTTACAGAACATTTAACATAAAATATTGCAGCCGTACGAGTGGCTGTCTTTACAGCAGCTCCTGTATTTTGTTTTTGCTGCTGTGAAATGTAAATTTCTCCAGACAAATAACGGCTCATCTAATCTAATTAATACAAAAATCAACATCAAAGTGATTTGTTTGTAAAGGTTGTTCAATACTGACTTTGGCTGAGGGTCCCGTGAATGCAATGCAAATCAGAATCAGAATCATCTTTATTGCAGTATGTAGTAGTATGTAGAACACACAAGGAATTTGTCTCCGGTAGAACACGATGCACTATTCATAAAAAAAAAAAATCAAGGCACTATACAGTTCTATCTGGGTTACTGTTTAGAGAGTTAATGGCTTGGGGGAAGAATCTGTTTAAATGTCTGCTGGAATTGGAGCGCATGGATCGGTGACTTTCCCTATTGTGGGACTATTAAAGGCCTTCTGATTCTGATGAGAAGATACGTCAGAAGAAACTTAGGACATTTTCAATACTTGTTCGCTGACAGTAGTCAAATAATGGAGTGCACACCAAAATGGTGTGCACTCATTTTTTGCTCTTGTACTCATTCAGTGTTCTATCCTTGATTGGCTCAGTCCCAGAGTCCGCATTTTGAAATATTTGGGAACAAACTTGCACATCACTAAATGAAGCTGTTACGATCACCTGAACAAGGAAAATGTGCACAGTGGCGGAATGAAAATTGGGGGACAGGCTGACATGTTTGTGACTTCACAGAACATGCAACGGCAGCCTGGACATTACATGACAGTGGTGAAGTTGTTGTCAACGCTGTTTCAAACAGGATTTTAACCACTGGATTGTGAACGGTGTGCAATTATGTTATGGTGGTATGCTTTAGTTCCCATAAAAAAAAAACATTGCTTATTCGTACTCTATGCAATTATTTATAATGTCATACTGACGAAAGCTTAAAGGACAACCGACGTCCCCGGACAAGTTGTGTCCATAATTTGTAAAATCACTTCAAATGACTTCTACTGAGCGTATTTTAATAAGATTCCACCGCATATAGCTATATTTGACGTTTTAAGACTCATGCTGAATATTCAGGAAGTCCTGTTTTTGAGTTGGTGACAAGTCCGTACGTTTGGGTATTTTAGATGCTATAAAACGTTTTTCATGTGTCAGTTAAAAAACAAAAAAGTGACTCGTGTAGGCTAAACAATTTGGAATCACAACACAAAGCACACCAATCAGCTAAAATTGTTACCAACAACCTTTGAGGAAGATTGCATGCTTGACAACCTATTCAAAATCTCCAAATCACCACCACAGCACTCATCCATTAATTTTCTATGAGCACTGTCTTACAGTGTTAACGCTGCAAGCCCATCCCAGATGACTTAGGGCAGAAAGGCAGACTTAACTCTGGACTGGTCGCCTGTCAATCACAGGTCATATGTTGAAATCATAACTGATTATACTATATCTCCCACGTGTGTAGAAGAAAATAGACGAAATGTGGGTTTACTTACATTTCACAGCCTTATTCGATGCTGCCCCCTAATGCTCTGCGCGACACTTCAACCAGATTCTGATGCATCACTACATGTGTGCAACGAGTGCAAAATCACTGTGCGTGTATGTATATGTGTGGTTCAAGGGAGTTCTGCCACGTGATAAGAAAAAAAAATACAGTTTCAATGCAATTCTAATTATCTACATGTCTATGGAACATTTCAGTTTCGAACACAGTTTAAAATCGACAATTTACAGGTTACAGATGTCAATGTCAGGTTACAGATGTCTCAAGTGCTTTGAATCTGGATTCAAAGTCATTCAATGAAACAAGTTGTACTCATTTGTTTTATAAGTAAGTCTTGCCGATTGATAACACCTATAACAGACTGTATTCCTCGTTGTCAGGTGGAGCACATGTCATGTTATGAGAATAGAGAACAGCCTTGTAAAACTATTGCTGAACTGCGACAAAGCGTTTCGACCTAAATCAGATGCAATTGTTCCCATAAGAAAACCATGACGGGAAACATATCGAACAAAGTCATCAATTACTTTTTGCATGTGAGACAAAGTTTTTGTGTATGCGTGTGCGGTGCACAAAGTAGACTCCTTCCCATGATCTGTTACCTTATTAGTGCTACCTCATTGCTGACCCAGAAAATATGTCACCAATCAACATCATTTAACCAAACCATCCCCCACCTCTGTCTGTCCGTAACAGTTAGCTATGGTCTAAGATAGTGTTCACCATAGAATGCTTGGAGACAGAGCAGATACGCAGCAAGGGGCCAACCTTACGCGGGGTCAGTCATTACCCACCTAAGTGTTATTCATTAACTGAGCCTAGCGCTTGTGACCTCTTCATAATAGCTCTTCATATCAGGCTGCCTTCATTTTGGGTTAACGATCACAAAGAATCACTGTCCCGGGTGAAATTAAAAATCACGTTTAGCTTCGGGTTCACTTGTGTTGGCCTGTCCACTTGGTGGCCATTAAGGAATTTACGCATTGGTGAACAAAGTTATGGTACTTTGCATTTTTTATCAATCAAAAGGTTTCTTCAGCCGTCATCTGTACTTCTTTGAAGGTGTTGGATGTTACGCTTCTTATCAAAGATGATTCTTCAGAGAACTAAAGTTTAGCTGGTTGTTTCGGCCCTATGTATATCCCTACTGTCCAGACATGACGGTGCCGGACTCTACTACGATTGGTCCCTGCTCTCAGGTTGGAGGGAGCAGAGTATTACTCCCTGCGGCTCCACTGATTACTTCTATTGTTCTAACTGACGACTGGCCTGATTGCCCTATTTGCACTGGTATCACCTCATCATATATATAGGGTCGAAACTACCAGTTAAACTTTAGTCCGCTGAAGAAGCGTCTTGGACAAGAAGCGAAAAGTCCGTCACCTTCAAAGAAGTACAGATGATGGCTGAAGAAACCTTTTCATCAATGGACCACTCCTGTACGACTGACCGCTTACACAGATGTTAGCATTTTTTAGTGAAACGTCTGTGAAGGAGTGGTCCATCGATGAGAAGGTTTCTTCAGCCGTTATCTGTACTTTTTTGAAGGTGTCGGACGTTTCGCCTCCTATCCAAGAGGCTTTGTCAGCGAACTAAAGCCTGACTGGTCGTATCGGCCCTATTTATATATCCCTAATGTCCAGACATGGCGGCGCCGGATACAGCTATGATAGGTCCCTACTCTCAGGTTGGGGGGAGCAGAGGACCACTCCCTGTGGCCCCACTGATTGTTCCGACATTACTGACTAACGACTGGCCTGTTTGCCCCCCTCCCTCCGGTATCACCTCATCAGCATTACGAATGTTGTGTAACCTGTTTTGCCTAAGCAGGCTATTGTATGAACGATCCAAATTGAACCTCACCCCACCAGACCGGTTTAATGAAGGATTTTGTTGTTTTATGAGAACCACTTCCTTTACTCCCCTTTCAAACCATCTATGTTCTTTCGCTAAGATTTTAACCTCATTGAGTGGTTGCTAGCTTTTAGGTGCAAATGTACTGCCGATTGAGGCCCACTCGTATTATCCCTGCGATGTTGATAGTCTTTTTTTGAGAATTTGTTGAGTCTCCCCAATGTACTGCTCCTTACAATTTTCATTCTTACAATGTATTGAATAAATTACATTACTTTGTTTTTCATTTGGCGGCCTATCTTTTGGATGCACTAATTTTTGCCTTAACGTGTTCATCGGTTTGAAATAAGTAGGAATTTTGTGTTGCCAAAGGACTCTATAGTTTTTCAGAAACTCCTGCAATGTAAGGTACTGCTACTCCTCTCCTTTTTGTATCTTGAGAATTTTTGGTTTCATTCCCTATTCTTTTTTTCTGACATTTGTTGAATGACCACTGAGGGTACCCACAGTTAGTGAGTGCTCTCCTGATTTTGACTCCTTTTCTCTCCCTTCAATGCTTGTTGGTATTAGTTTAGCCCTATGCTGTAGGGTTCTGATAACTTCTAGTTTGTGTTATAAAGGGTGGTTAGAATCAAAAAGTAAGTATTGGTCAGTGTGCGTAGCCTTCCTAAAGATTTCTGTTTTTAGCCCTCTGTCCTCTTTTATAATTACTTTACAATCCAAGAAGGCTAGTTGGTCCTCACAAGTAAATTTAATGTTGATGTCACTCGGTAGACATCAACATTAAATTTACTCAGGCTTTAGGAGAGTCATTTTTTCCAAAGAACTGTCTGGGAAGGTGCTACCCCCAAAGGGCTACGTAAATGAAATGCAAAACGCTAGCCGGTATGGAAGTACGTACATCACGTCAGCGGATCCTGCATAAGGCGAAATGTTAAGTGATTCGTTTTCGAGAAGCGTCTTTTATATCACAGATGGTCTCATTTATGTAGGGCGGGAAATGAGTGGGTGCTTAAGTTGGACTAACATATCCGCTAACTTGTTGAAACCATTTGAAACTTTTACTGATAGCTCATTGAATGGAAGTGAATTGCGGCGTAGACAACGGTGGCAACCGGGGATTAACATGACATGCGGCTCATGAATGGCTCCAACATGGCTCCACTGGGCACAGTGAAGACTCGTCACCTCTTTTCAATGTAAATGGAGCTTTTAGGCTAGAGAACAAGAAGAAAAGGGGAAAAGATTTTCAGGTGAAGCAGATTGAATAATTTCCTCCGTAACAGCATACTTAAGTTGCACTATTATCCGGGCGCATGGCTGTAATTGCCATTTATTTGTATGATTATCACACTGAAAGTTCCGCATGCCTGTAATTAACATTTGTATAATTATCACACTGAAAGTTCCATTTGACTCTTAAATTATACAATGGCAACTTGTGCGTGTGATACCTTGTACAGTCTGTTCATGCTTTTCTGCAGTCCTATTTTTTAATATATGTGATTAACTAATTATAGTTAACTTCAAATTGACCTTTATAAGCTGTCAGTGGCATGCAATCAACTGAAAAATTGTAAGGGACACAGAGATTTCATTTTCAGACTTTACCAGTCTTCAAACAAAACTGTTAATCAAAGTTTGTCGGACTCCACCTAGAACACTTTCTTTGACTGGCCAAAGTCAGCGAGCTTAAGACATTGTTCGACTGGCAAAACAACATACAGTGATACCTCAGTCGATGAGAAGTACTTTTTTGAAGGTGTCGGACGTTTCGCCTCCTATCCAAGAGGCTTCGTCAGTTCAATTTAGGGAGAAATTTTACAAACAAATTCATGGTTGTGCTACGGGCTCACCAGTTTTACCCATAGTGGCTAATCTGTAGTTCGCTGACGAAGCCTCTTGGATAGGAGGCGAAACGTCCGACACCTTCAAAAAAGTACAGATGACGGCTGAAGAAACCTTCTCATCGATTTTTTAGTACAGTTGTGTTATTTTAGATTCTTTCACTACACACTGGTATTTATATATTTATGACCACCCTCCGAATGTGCAAAAAGAAGTCTGTGTGTCTTTGAAATGGAAAATCAGTTCTATAAGGTGAAGCAGAAAGATGGAAATAAAATCACAATACTAATGCCAGCATGGCTGACTTCGCAGTGATTAAATTATATTTTAAGGCCAAATGAAAAGAAACTAACTCCTACAAGCAGTTGGTATTTTCCCACGTAGTACTTTGTAATACTGCACAGACGAACATTTCTTCATTGTGTTTAACTGCTCAGCCACGCATAAAGTAAGAACAAAAATCATCCTGCATCTATTCATTTTTCTTATTACCTGTCTGTTCGGGGATCATGAAAAGATGTAAACAATGCTCGTTGATTTGATTAAAGACTGACTACTCCTGGAATGGTCATCAGTCATAGCACCGGGCCAAAACTTACCCTCAGGATGTAAATTTAGAATGTCTATGAATGAGGTGTTGGTACATTGATTTAGACATTTGGAAGAAAAGAATCTCAGAGAAAGTGTAGTATCAATGCCGAGAAAGAGGGTATAATCCTTCTTTTCTTTCATCGGAAGAAAGCTACTCCATTACCCCACAACAACGAACAGTATAATATGCACTGAAATTGGCTTGATGGATACTGGAACACACTTTTACCAAGAAGAAATAGCATAATATCACAGTGAGGACTACAACACATAATACTATGGCCTGTGGGAAGTATGGCTTTGAAATAGGAGTCAAATCCAGCCTTCTCGGTTGGCCTAAAAATATCTGAATCATGGACAGATGCTAATTATATTTTGTCCATGAATTCTTATTAAATAATTCCAAATTGTCTTTCAGCTTCCTTTCATGACTTTTCGCTTGTTGTACTGCTTGTAGATGTGTATTTAAGCATTAACCAATCACATTTCAGCCATCATTTGTGACCAGGGTCAGAAATCTACCTGGACGCCTACACAATCAGTTTTGCGGGCCCTGTCCCATCAAATGTGTCAATCAAAATGTTGTTCGAACCAATCAGATTTTGAGTTGGCAACCCAAAAGGGGTACCAACACCTTCTTGAAGGCGCTGGTCAACAACAGAGTTATTGCAACCTATGATCGGCTGGCGAATAGCAAGTCATAGTTTGCGAAAACTACTCCGATCACAAGCCGCTCATGACAAGAGCATACTGGCCAGAGCTAGCACACTGCATCATATAGCAGTTTTGTCAACCCATAATATCTGAAGGAGGGGAAGTAATGGATTTACTGTTAAAGCCATTTTCAAGACTGATTTTTCAAGAAAAGTTATTTCCTGGCTGATGTACCGTCTAATGGACTTGTAGTAAATCACACCATTCTTTTTTCAGTCTGGATTGATTCAGACATAGCACTACTGAAGGCCTAGGGATGAAATCCATGTTTGTACAAGATTATTGAAAGTGCAGTTAGAATGCTGGCATCAGGTAGAATCTTCCTACCTCCAACATCATATTTCGGAAGACCTCAAAATTTGAACATTTGATTGATGAAAAACATTTCATTGTCAAAGAAAGCAAGGCATTTTCAATTTGGTCAGTACTTTATAAAAATAACACCCACATGTGGACTGTACTTTAAATTTGAAAACAAACAGAAAACATATACCCAATTTTTTCAAAGAACTATGACAAAAATGACAAATATCTAGCTACGGTAAAGACACTATTCATGTGGAAAATTCAAGAGATCTGTGAAAAGCTTTCAAACAAGGTTGGGCGGCGAGATGAAAACAGCTTGAAGTCAAGATGTGAATGTGGTGATAATTGGAACACCTTTTCAAGCAACTGTCTTGGCACCGGGGCAGGAAGCAACGTTTACAAGTTAAATCAATTTGTTTTCTCAGAAGGATCTAACACAATAGGTGACAGATTAAACATGAAGGTGGATGATTTTCATCAATTCATGTGGCGAGGAAAAAGTACCACTAATTTTCATGAACTGTCTTCAAAATGGCACATGATAAGAATCACAACAAATATCAGACAGGGTTATCTACTTTATTTCATACAATAGCAGTACTCTACTTGATAAAGGAATATGTTGTGGCGCAAATTCCAATGATCAACTCTGTGTGTGTCTCTCTCTGTCTGTCTGTCTGTCTGTGTGCGTGCGAGCGTGTATGAAAATGTGTGACAAAATGATCACTATTCAGACTTGAAAACATTTGAGGTTTTTATGCCCTGGTATATGACCGAAATTCAGTTCTCAACCAAACTGAGTGCACCTGAATGCACCACTTCACTACCCTGCGCTTCCCTATACGTCACATCCTTATACGTCACCTCGTGTCATGCCTTCCTCATTGTGACCGAAGCATTTGTATTGTTGAATGTTTTATTTTAAAGAACAAGCCGACGTGTTTGGCTCAGATTTCCGCAAATTGGAAGTTATTCTCGTATAGCGTTTCATTGTGTGTGGATGTTATTTGTATTGTTCAATAACAATTAAAAAAAAGCAGACGTCTCCAGTTGAGGTCTACGCAAATCGGACTTGTTACCATTGTGTAGCGTTACATTGGGAACAGACGTTTTAAAAGCAGTCGTGAGACGCTTCATCGTGTAACGTCCAAAGCGATGGCGAGTTTGAATTTTTAAATAATGATTTTTGGAAAAAGCAGACATGTTTGGTGAGAACTTTGTAATATTCGACTGTTGTTTTCGCATCGTCCATCAGCCCCTAATCAAGTGCTTTTAAAAAGTTGTTTTCTAGACATAGAATGATTTTTTTATTTTACATTGATTATAATTGGAAGTGCTGATTCGGTTTTCAAACAAATCCGTTTTCAAACAGGTTTCTGGAACGGATTATGGTCGAAAACCGAGGTATATGCTTGAGAGGCATATATGGTCTGGGCTTGTCCATCCTATTCAAGTGTTTGTTGTAATGGGTGAGCTGGAGGCAATCCCGATTGACATCCTCAGATTTGTCACAGTTTGTCGCATTGAACCAAATATGGTTATTTGGAGGTAGGAAAAACCACACAACCACAAGGAGAATATACTGTATGAAAACTCCACATAGAGAGGCCAGAATCAAACATGATAAACAGTCATAATTGTACACACAGTTTGTACCAAAGAAAAAATAAATGGCTATACCTCATAATACCTGGCATTGAATTAACCACCAGAAATGGTGTGCGCTTTCCAAAATTACACTATTTCCTATATGCTGTACATGTAGTTTATCCATGTCGTCTTGTGTAACAATATGTACATTCTACGACTGGATGATTTCTAGATTTCCCCTGTGTTTTTTAATTTCTATTCAAGGTAGTCTCCCTGGAATGTTTCAGACAGCTGTTAGGAGTATCAAATCCGCTCATGCCTGAGCTTTGCCGCCAGGTGACATTAGAATAGCAAAAGAGACCACTATTGGCTATAGTGCCCTCATACCTTACTGCCCCATCAACCCGTTTCTCCCCATTGCTTCCTTATTACCT